>NW_004524825.1:89805-90881 GCF_000260255.1 Octodon degus
AGCCACCTTTATTTTCTTTCTTACATTTAAGTTTATAATCAATTTCAAATCAGTGTTTTCTACATGGTGAGAGGTAATGGTCAAGATACTTTTTTATATGACTATCTAGAAATTCTGGTATCATTTATTGAAATGATTATATTTTTCCTAATTAGTTGCCTTTTCATTTGATGTGGAAATTAATTAACCATATTTGTATAGGTCTATTTATACACATTTTATTCTGTTTCATTGGTCTATCTGTGTATATGTACACCAGTACTATATTGTCATGCTTGTTCTAGTTTTGTAGTAAGGCTTTTAAGTTAGGTAGTAGAAGACCTAAAATTATTATTCTGTTTTCAAAATTGCTTAGACCATTTGTAATTCCTTAATTTCCATATGAATTTTAGATTCAGCTTGTCAAATTTGTATAAAATAATATATTGGTTTTTTGTTGCATCACATTGAATCTACAGATTAATATTCATAATAATAAAAGTTTCAGTTTGCAAATATGGTATAGTTCTCAATTTATCTAGGTATTCTTTGATGATTCCAAACAGAGCCTTATAAATTCTGTGTTTCACATTGTGCACATTTCTTATTGGTTATTTCTTTAAGGTTAAATCATTTTATTTGAACATTTTTGAGTGGTGTTCTGAATGGCAATGTTTAAATTTTTTTCCTTATTTTTGAGTAGCTAAAAGCTTATTTATGCATTAAGTTTTTTTTTATACAAACTGTTATCTTTTACTAAAACATAAGGTTTTATTACTTTCTTTCCAAGTTTTATTCTTCCTTCTGTGCCTGCATTCCCCAAATCTTTTTTTACTCTTGCGGTGGTACCCTCTGTGCAGTGTTGAAGCCTATTTCCAAATAACATTATACCACTTTTTATGTAATATAAGAACCTTACAGCAATGTACTTCCATTTCCTTCCCCAAGACTGTGTTACTTTGTATATTTTGTCTCCACAAGTTTTTATCTGCATGCTATATTATTATTGTTGATGTATAAATCATCTTTTCCCTCCATTTAATTTTTTCATGTTTTTAAAATTTCTTTTAGTTTTTAAAACGGCATAAAATGGTTTA
>NW_004524825.1:90981-95678 GCF_000260255.1 Octodon degus
AAAAGATTAAAAAGATAAAAAATTTAAAAAAATAAGAATAAGCATTTAGATATTTTTACAGAGAAATTTAGAAATCTAATGCTATACAGCCTTGTAGCAGGACAGTCCTGTGACTTTTTTTTGTGTCATGTTCTCATTTATTACCTTTTTTAAAAAACAGATATTTACTTGAGAGACAGTATGGCCATAATTGGTATGTCATGTCAAGCAGTACGTAATTAGAAGACCAGAATGACAGGTATTCCAAGCATGACCCTACCATTACAAATTGCTTTCTTTAGTGCAGTTGCTTAGTTCACAGGTATCAGCATATATAGTTAGTCAGGGTGAGAATGCTATCAATTAACTGCTATTTTCAAAAACATGCTGAAGATTCTCAGGATCATTGCCTTACCTATCTTGTGCATATAAATGTATGACTTTGCCCCTGTCATGTTTTCTAGCTTTTCTCTTTGAGATGGCTCAGTAGAATAAGCATTTGCCTGGAAGTGCAAGGGCCTGAGTTCAATCCCCGGTTCCACAAAAAAAAACCCCAAAAACAAAAGAACAACAACATACAAACAAACAAAAAACCCAACAACATAAAAGTTTGAACTCTTCCCGATGTGCCTGGCTTGGGTCTGGCTGCTTTGCTCAGCTCCTTCCTGCTGCAGCCTGTGGAAGTGAACCTGCTGTGTCCTTCTGGCAAGATGTTCTGCTCCTGGATTAGCTGGATGGTTCTGGCCCCTAGCCTCTCTGCAGGGACTTCAGCTGCAGAGTTTCACACCAGGCCTGTATGTCAGGCCTGGGCTGGTCTCGAGGGGTCCCAAGAGCATGGTGCAAGGTCTCACTCACAGGCCGGGCCTGGGCTGATTCTGGAGGGGTCTGGCTGGTGCAGCAGAGCAGACAAGTAATCTTTAAAACAATCTAAAAGTGGGTAGTGGGAATCGTCTTGCATCAAGCTGCTACAGCAAATTATGATAAACTGGGTAGTTTGAACAACAAATATTTATTTCTCACTGTTCTGAAGACTTGCATGTCCAACATCATGGTGCTTTCAGGTGGCCTCTTTCCAACTGCAGCCTCAGGTGCTGAAAGAGAGAGAGAGTGAGAGCGAGAGCGAGAGCGAGTGAGTGAGCGAGAGAGAGAGACAGAGAGACAGAGAGACAGAGATAGAGAGACATACAGACAGACAGACAGACAGAGAGACAGAGAGACAGGGAAAGAAACAGACAGAAATAGAGACAGAGACAGAGGCAGAGACACACATACAAAGGGAGAGAGACAGAAAGAGGGAAGGAGGGAAAGGGAAAGAGACAGAGAGAGACAGGGAAACAGAGACAGAGAGAAACAAGGACAGGGACAGAGACAAAGAGACACACAGGGAGAGAGAGAGGGAGAGAGAGAGAGGAAAAGAGAGAGAGAGACAGAGAAAGAGACTGAGAGACACGGAGAGACAGAGACACACACAGTTTATTCTCTCCTTCTGTTATGGTTTGTGTCTAGGTGTTCCCCTAAAGCTTCATGCAGGCTTGGGGTGGCTTCTGGAGTTTGTGATTGATCACTGTGGGTGTGGATGCTGTGCTTGCCCTGGGGCAGGTAATCTGCATTACAATGTAAGGTGGGAAGAGAAGCCAGCTGCTTGAGCTGCTGCTACCCCTCCCTTGCTCTTGCTCTTTGCTGCCACCATCAAAGGTTGCTTTCTGCTGCTCTGCATTGGAGCCAGCTGAGTATGGACTGAAACCTCCAGTGACTGTGAGCTAAATAAACCTTTCTTTCCTTCATTTTGAGTGTCCGGTATTTGTCCCAGCAATGAGAGAACAGTAACTAAAACACTTTCCTCTGGCAAGTGCATTGATCCCATTTATGAGGATTTTCCCCTCATGACCTGATTACCTCCCAGAGGCCTTAGCTCCAAATACCATAATATTGAAGGGTACAACTTCACCATTTACCTTTAGGGAGGACACAGACATCCAGCCCAAAGTAATTCTTATTTTACAGGGGAAGGCAACGGGGGTCTGGGAGCTTGGGTGGTTGTATGCAGGAGGGAGCTAGTGGCTGGTAGAGTTCCAAGTGGAATTGCTGGTTTCCTCGAGTCCAGACACACTGTCCTTCCTGTGGCCCTGTGCAGGCTTTCTTGATTGCAGATCTTCACTGCAGTTACTGTGATGCTTTACTCAAAGAATAGAGAACAAGTTTTAAAGAGGTTTCAATTTCTCTTTCAGTTTTCATTGGAATCAGCTTTTCTCAATTCTTAAGAAGAGTTCTTGTTAATATTATATTTTGTGACTGACTAGCTTTTTCAAATTTGCTTCCAAAAGGAAAGCCATCCAGACTCCAGCTGCAGTCCTGGAATCAAGTGTTTTCTGTGTTTTCATTGAAAGTTATATGCCCAATGGTTTTAGTATAGAACTGGAAAGCAGTAGGAGAGCAAATTGCAATAGTTTCAGACAGAAAACTGGGCAGTAAGTCACTGAAGCCTGACTTGGGTTGCAAAGTATATTGATATTGCTTTTTAGGGTGTGTCTTTGAGATGTTTATTGTATGTGCAATATTCTAGGGACTTAGGGAAAGTAGTGTTGGTAGCTTGGATATGGGCTTCATGAGAAGAGCTCTCTCTGAAGAGCAAGGGAGTTAGAATCAGTGAGACTATTGAAAGGATACAGAAACTGATGCGGAGGAAGTTGAAATTTAATGTGCTTATAAAAGGGAAATGTCATAGTTCATTACCTCTTAAACACAGTGACGTTCTTGAATCCTTAGGATAGACTGCGCTAGAAGCAGGTGTGCTCCGAGGAGATTCTGGGATGCCGTCTTGCTATTGTGATTAGCCCTGGGAATGTTGTGAGTCCTGAGAAGAAATTCAGACATGACTGGTTTCTAAGTTATGCAACTTTCTTATTATGGGAATCATTAACTTACTCTTCTTAGAGAAGAGACTGAAAACAGAAATGACTCCAAAACATTCAGGTAACACTGATGGATTCAGAGAAAACTTATTGAACTTCTTATTTAAGCCTCCTGTCTTATGATATCAAGGGACCAAAATAACTCAAAGAACAGAGTTTAAAGAGGATTATTAAATTTTCTGGCTATGTACAGCAGTATTGTGAAGATATTGTACGTAGCCTTTTATTTGCTGATTTAATGGGTCTGAGCAGGACTACATAGAAGAAAACACAGTGATTCATTTCCTAAAGAGGGTCCTATTAATAAAACCAGGGCCTTCCACAGAGTAGCATCTGACATATGACGATATAGGCAAGAAAGCCATGGGTGTTTAAAAACTATATTAACAGCACTCCAAAGATACTGAAAAGTACAGAAAAATGTGACAAATCATCCAGATATTACAGATGTTAACTTGCTGTGAGTAAACGCAGGACTAAGTTCTTCCTCACTTCCCTCCCATTCCACAGACAGAAATCCACATCCACATCTTCTCTCTGCTCCCTCAGGCTAAGTATTCTCCCAAAGATGGTGTCTATGCTTTCCATACACAATTGAAAAGCCACACAATATATTATGGTGTCTATATCCATGAACTACACACAGTATAATGCTTTATAAACTATTTTTAAAATTTATCTAAAATGTATCAAAGTGATACTTTGTTTCAGAAATATTTATCCAAGTTGATGCATGGTATCTATAGTTTATTAATTTTAGCTATTGAGCAGTGTTCCAATGGATTATTTATATATTATGCCACTAAAGAATATTTACATTACTTTATCTTTTTCTCTCTCCTTGCCAATAAAGAAGGCCCGATGAGTATCTTTTTATATACTACCTCCAGCTAACTGGGAGAAGAATAACTTCCACGACTTAATACCCGAAGTGCTGGCAGAGAAACGGCAGATTCACAATCACTGAAGAGTGTGTAGGTTATGAAGGACATAAAACTCCAGTCTAGACATATGGTATGACACTTTATTTCTTGAAAGTCAGGGAAAAAAAGAAAATCAGAATGCCCCAGGTAGTTTGTATACCCAATGAAGTTTAAGATATGGTATTCTCTGGTAGCAGTTCTTAAACCTCCCTGTGCCCACAGAGCTTTAGAAACATATAGATAACCACAGTGTTATTCATACCTATATTTCTTTATTCCTTTTTTTCATAATTTTATTGAGAAACAAGTAGCAATGACACAGTTTCAAATCAAATTGGTAGGACAATTTCAATAATTAACACATTGCATACATTCCTCCTAGTAGTTAATGGCTGTATGAGATTCGGACTTGATATCCTATTTACAAACACAATTAGAACAAATCCCTCTATTCATTAAGAGAATGTAACTATATATGCTAAGCGCTTTGAATACATAGATACAAAATGGACATTCATCTGTATACTTTTTTTGTTAAGTTTTTTTTTTTTTTTGGTGGAACCAGGGATTGAACTCAGGCCCTTGCGCTTGCCAGGGAAGCGCTTTTTCCACTGAGCCATCTCCCCAGCCCCTTTTTGTTAAGTTTTGTTAAGTGTGCACATGTTTTTTTTGTTATAGGTGTGTAAACTCAGCAAAATATTCCAAAAGAGTCCAGTAGCCCATAATAATATTGGGTCTTCCGCTTGGCTGGCAATGTCAGAAATTGTGGACCCGAGTCCCCTAGAGCTCAACATAACAGCATGGCTTTACTTCTTATATTTCGTTCTCATACTTTTCTTCTGGATGGTTAAGACCAAGGTAAAGCAGGACCTATGCAACAAGA
>NW_004524825.1:104295-106030 GCF_000260255.1 Octodon degus
TTCACTTAAACGGTTTTTTCAAGCTTGTGATTGAGATTTTAATTTCCTCTATATCTCTTTGACTCTGCTTCTTGCAATCTATTTCTTTGTTGTATTGCTCATTGAAGGAATCCGTCATTTTTCTAATTTCCTTTATTGTTTAATCAATGTTTTCTTTAGAAGCAGTTATAAATTCTTTTACTGTAGTGTTTTCTTCAGATTTGGTTTCCTCCCTATGTTTCTGTAGTTAATTCTTTACTTCAGATGCTATGAGTTCTGAGAATTCTTTTTTCATTTCAGAAAACAATTCTGGTCTGAGTTCCTCTATAACTTTCTGCTGTTGCTTATTCACTATTGATGCTATTAATTCATACATTTTAGCTGAGCTAGTAGAAAAGAATTCCGCTCTGAGTTCCTCTGACTTTCTGCTGTTGCTTTTTTTTACTATGTATGCTATTAATTCATACAGTTGAGCTGAGCTAGTGTCCTCTGCATTTTTTCTGGGTGGGCATTGGATTTCCTCCATATGTTTCTGCATTTGACTTTACTGCAGATGTTATTAATTCAGGGATTTCTTTTTTCATTTCCAATCTGAGTTCCTCTATACCTTTCTGGAGCTCTTTCTTTATTTCAGAAGCTGTTGATTCATTGCTTTCAGCTGTGTGATTCCCAATTTGTTCTTTGTTAGTGTCCTCTGCACTTGTTATGGGTGGGCTTGCATTCTGAGATTGCATTTTGCTCTTTCTTGTTGTTATTTTGTATAGCACTGTCTTCTGACCTTTGTTGTAGATCTTTGTTATAGTTATAGCCTTACACCTACTGAAGTTCAGGTGTAGCTCTAAAAGTTTTGGATTTATCCAGCTTTACCTGGCTTGGGTCTGGCTGCTGTGCTCAGTTCCTTCCTGTTCACCCTTGGGGATGAACTTGCTGTGCCCCTCCAGCAAGATGTTCTGCTCCTGGACTAGCTGGCTGGTTCTGTCCCATACACTTTCTGCAGGGATTGCAGCTGAAGGGTTTCACCCCAGGCCTATATGCCAGGCCTGGGCTGAGTTTGGAGGGAACAAATTGGAGTACAGGTAGAGGCAGCTCTCCCACACACTCACCGTGCCTGGGCTAGGACTGGGTCTGTGGGTTCCCGTAACACAGCAGAAATTTGTACTCGGTGGGCAGGGTAGGGAAGGTGCTGCGGAGTGTTGTGAAGCGTCCCAAGGGGATGGAAGAGGGTCTCACCCACGTTGCGCCTGGGCTGGAACCAGTATGTCCCGCTGGCGCAGGGTAGCCAGAAGTTCTCCCACACACTCACTGAGCCTGGGCTGGGACTGTGTCTGGGGGTTCTGGGAATTTGGCAGAAATTCCTACTTGACAGGGTGGGGGAGTTGCTGCGGAGTGGTGGGGTGAGTCCCAAGGGGGTGGAAGAAGGTCTCACCCACGCTGCGCCTGGACTGGAACCAGTATGTCCCGCTGGCGCAGGGTAGCCGAAAGCTCTCCCACACACTCATTGGGCCTGGGCTAGGACTGGGTCTCTATTTTTCTTTATTCTATCTCTCTTCTTGAATCATTTTATCCTGGTTAAAATTATTAGACTTCTATTTTGGCAAAACAGTTTGGCATTATATAAAACATGCAAATAGCAATTAGACTGAGAAATCAAATACAATACAAATTTAAGGCCAGATTATAGCGTTATTACTATGAATTCTCTATAGTTATACTCAGGGCTCTGATCTTATGAATAATATAATCAAAGGTTTGCGTA
>NW_004524825.1:119245-121316 GCF_000260255.1 Octodon degus
ATCTTTCCCTTATCAGTTTGACTCCAAGTTTTGCTGAAGAATTAGAAACTACAAAACCCCAATTTCATGATGAAAATAATACTGTAATCCCCCAAAGTTGTTATTCTATTGATTTGACAAACTTTTGTGTAACAATGAAGCTGATATTGCTCATACAATCTGTCTCTGTCAACAGATCTCATAAAACAGCTTTATCAATTATAAAACAAATTCAGATATATTAAGAGACTAAATGATAAAAGTGTTTTATATTTACCTGTATATTTAACATTTCCTGTGCTTAGCATTATTTTATCTAGGCCCAGATTCCCATCTTGTATTTCCCTTTTGCTTGGAGAACTTCTTTCAGCATTTATTGTAATGCTAGCATGCTGCTGTTGAGCTCTATCTGCTGTTGAGTAGAGGGTACATTTCATTTTATGCTTGCTTTGGAAAGATGTTTTGTACAGGTATGGAATTCTAGGCTGACAATTGTATTTTACATTGAATGCTTTAAAATATGTGTCCATTATGTTTTGACTTACATTGCCTGTTGTAAGAAGTCTGATTTCACCTTTATTATCATTCTCCTGTATCTTTCATGTCTCTCCTCTATTCTCGTGTTTTAAAAGTTTTTCCCCTAATTGCTGCTTTCCAAAGTGAGGTTAGGGTTAATCACTAGAGCCTGGATCCTGAACATTCTCCGAATGCTTAGGTGTTAAAGCTCAGGGCTCAGCTTAGTGCTGATGGGAAGTGGTGAAAGCTTTGGGTGATGGAGTCTATTAAGAAGTGTGGCTCCAGGGAACAACCTGGAAGGGGTTCTTAGGCTACTGGCTCCATCTCCCTCACGCTTTGCTTCCTTGCTCCTCAGAGGAGAGCTACTTCCCATGCTACTCACTCTTATCGGAAGCCACTGCTGCTCCGCAGGCCCAAATACATGGCCAGTGAGACACAGAGCAAAGCCCAGACACCATAAACACGATAGAGGCCTTGCCTCTCTAAAGTTCATTATCTTGGGTGTTTTGCTATAGTAATAGACAATTGACTAAAATATTAATAGTGTGATGTTCATGTTTCTTCTGCTCAGGATTCATTTAGCTTATTCATAGTTTTCCATAAATTTGTAGAAGTTGGCAATTACTTTTCAAATAATCTCACCTTGCAGCCTCCATTGTGTTATGGTTTGTGTCTAGTTGTCCCCCCAGAGCCTCATGCAGTCATAGGGCTGGCAGTTTTGAGTTTGTGATTAACTCATGATCCGCTGGGATTACGGGTACGAGTACCACACCCAGTCTGGGGCGGATAGCCTGAATGTGACTTAAGGGAGACAGACTTGTTCTCTGTAGCCGTTGTTGCCGCTACTCCTCCCATTTGCTCTTGCTGCCTTCCACCACTATGAACTGCTGCCCTCTGCCCTGTGCCCCTCTGCCTTGGAGCCAGCCAGTATGGACTGAAACCTCCAGTAGCTGTGAGCTAAACAAACCTTTCCTTCCTTCATTTTGAGTGTCAGGTATTTGTCCCAGCAATGAGAAAAGAGTAACTGAAGCACATTGTTACAAATGTTAAGACCTTTGATATTGGCTAACAGCATACTGATACTATTTTTTAAGTGATTATTTTGATGTCTTCCTTTTTATTTATTTCTTTTATTAATACATGCTTATATTCATGCAGTATACAATCATCTTGTGGAGTGGCTATATGCACATGCCACAGAATGTTTCTTTTTTAGTATCCCTTTCCTCCCTTCCCTCTCCACTCCTCTCCAGCTCCCCTCCTTTCGTACCTGGTGGTATCATCTGTCTTAGCTCATGTTGTAGCCTACAGTATCTACAGTAATTGGGGTAATTAGGGTCCGGTGCTTGGCACTTCTTTAATCCACTCATCTCCTTTCCCCTCCTCCGCAGCCCTCTCCTTGTTCCCTTGGACCCCTTCCCTATCGCAAGAGATTTGTCCCCATGTCTCTTTCTATCCATCATCCATCATTTTCTTTGTTTGTAGTTTGCCTCACTTAAATGAGGTATGCCATATGGTATTGGTATTTAAAATTGGGTGTCTGATAAATCTGCTTTCGGTATTATATTTTCCAGTG
>NW_004524825.1:121416-128363 GCF_000260255.1 Octodon degus
AGTTTTATTATCCTTTATTGGTGGATTCATGCTGTGGGTGCTGAGGGTTTTACATTTTCCAATAGGTACTTAGTTATTTCTTTTTCTCAGCCACAATATTATGCATTTTCTTCCTATCTGTGACTGAGTTCTATCTTTACTTTCTTTTATGGTATTTAGGTAGGCAGTGGTAAAAACAACAAATTAATACAGTTGACTAGAAGTTCAATACAATATTGTTTGTAGCAAGGGCCATATATAAAACAGACAGACTGGTTTTAAGGTTATGAACAAAGGTATATATGTATATTTTTTTTCCTGGAAAGGTAGTACCAGCCTGTTTAAAATAATACTAATGGAAAGTAAAATGAAGTTAGCTACTGCTTTAAAATTGCTGAAAGCTATCTTCCAACATTATCTACCTCAATTTCAGAAACAAAATGACGCCCACATTGTGGCAAAAGCCCATTAGGATTTCTTGTTATTTACTTTCAAGCTACGAAAAATAGGGGATAATGGATGTGTAAGTGATTTTGAAAATGGTTAAATGCATGGAACATACGACATATGATGATTATTAGCTAGCGCAAGCCTTGGGCTACAGTGAGCTCCAAATAATGTTGAAGAAGGGAAGGAAGATGTCCGGGTGAATGAATGAGTGGATGGAACTTGTACACACCCCAGGCTTTCTTACCACATTATTAGTCAGGGATGGTCAGAGAAAGAGAGCCAATAGGAGACAGGTAGATAGAGAAGTAGCTAGAAGATGAGAGGGGGTTTGTTCCGCACATTGACACTCGTGACTATGGAGGTCAAGATAAGGCTGTTTACAGCCTGGAGAACCAGGAAAGCCAATGACAAAAATCAGTGTAAGCCAAAGGCCTGAAAACTAGTGAAGGTTTCTGAGACTGAACTTCACAGAACCAGGAGCTCTAATGTCTACATGCAGGAGAAGGATCTTCCCATGCCAGATAAGAGAACAAGTTTGTCCTTCCTCCACTGTGTTATTCTGTCTCTAGCCTCCTCACATTGGCTGATGCTTGTCTGTATTGCTGAAGGTGGATCTTTTTTAACTCAGTCTATCAGTTCAAATGCTAATTTTTGTGACACATTTCCTGACAGTTATGCAGGCCTCCTTGAACCTAGTCAAGTTGGCAGTAAAGTTAATCATCTCAAATTGAAACTCTGTCAACTAGGCACTTGTATGTCTCTACTTAAGCCATACCTAATCTCCAAATACAGACAATAACAAGGTTACAGTTCTGCACGTCAAAATGCAATTATCCTTTATAAGAAATACACTAATCCATTACTTTTGAGTAATCCATTACTTAAAAGAAGAGGTAAAGGGTTTGAGTGATGCAAACTTTTATCTTGATACCCTATAACTTCAATAATCTCCCGCAAAATTAGTAGTATTTAAGTACTGACATATAACTTTATGGAACTCGTACACACCCCTTGCACATCTTTGGCTTCATGCAAAAGTAAGAAAAGAGTAAAGAAAACAGAGAAACTTGGTTACTGTGCATATATACACAAACCTGCTCCTAACAAGTAGGGAGGACACGCTCAGAACAGTCACTGTGCTTTTGCTCTGTTGCTAGCTTTGCATTATTGCCTTTTTTCGTCTGAACCTTATTGTATTTGTTTTGCCCTCTGCAAGCCTCTCAGTTGACTGTGCTTCTTAACTGGTGAGATGAATCTGGGCCAGCCAGAGTCCTTCCTGATTTGGGCTGTAGCTTTCTGGTAACTTGAATTATTTGTCGTGGCATTACTGAGAGGTGACCCAAGGAACCTTATATATTCTAGACACTGTCCTCCCTACCCCACTTTGCAGTGGTAATGTAGTAGTTTGCTTTTTGTTTCCTGTTTATTCTATTTATATTACCTCTGTTTTCCTTTAGTTGCCTTTCTATAGGTTACATGAACATTTTTAGGCTCGCATCTTAATTTATGCTGGTGCTTGTGTGTGTGTGTGTGTGTGTGTGTGTGTGTGTTTTGCAGTACTGGGGATTGAACTCAGGACCCTGCACTTGCCAGGCAAGCACTTATTCTGCTGAGCCATCTCCCCGGCCCAAAAAGTTGAGAAGGATTATTTTTTTGACTGGCCCAGGATGCCTTAAGGACAGGTCTGGTAAGGCATGAGGATCTGGGGATTGAAACACAGTATCCTGCACCTGAATGCATTTGCATAAGCAGGTGCTTAAACAACTGAACTAATCAGCAGGCCCCCAACACTGGTGCTTTCGAGTATGTATCTTCACATAGTTTTCTCAATGGTTGGCCTAGGTATCATTTATGGACATGTTTGTCCACAGCATTGGCCTGCATGGTCTCAGCAGTTTTGCCTTTCTATGTTTATTGGATGATCAGAAGATCCAGTGACTCATGATGTGGATTCCAACATAGTCACAACCTACGGAAGTGGAGTCATACCTATTACATTACTAACCCCCAAATAAAGCCAGTGTCACTTGATGTCTATCATGTTACATGAGGTCTGCTTCTGATGTTGGCCATCTGTATCACATTTGTGGGCATAAGCAGTTTATGGCACATCATACAAACTCCCCCCCCCACATATTCAAGAGGTTGATTCACCACAGTTTCCATCATTCTCTTGCTATCAACCTGCGTATGCTGTTGCTTTACTGTCAGATACATTGGCATTTTCTTTTAGTATACGTGCTGCCGAAGCAAGCACTTTGGAATTTGCTTTATACTTCTTTTCTGTTTATCTCCCCCTTTTTGTCTTTTTGAGACAGGGTTTCACTATTCAGCGGAGGATGACCTTGAACTCACTTTGTGGCCAGGCTGGCCTCGAACTCACCATGATCCTCCTGCCTTAGCCTCCTGCGTGCTGGGATTGCAGGCATTGGCCACTATGCCCAGCTTCGTTTTTTTCTTAATCCAGGCTTTTTGTTTCTGTCCATAGCATTCCACTGAAGGACAGCATGCCAAGGTTATGTAATGAGATATATGAGGCCACGAGTGAATGCCCTTCTTTTTATTTTTTTATTTTTTGCTTCTGACTGAATCAAATCTTTTTATTCTTTTAGTAATCTCTTCCAGGGCTAACTACTTCCACTGTAGGTGATGAAATCTGTAAGGCTCCTCTTCAAATGTTGGCACTGCTATGAACATAGTCTCTTTCCCTTCTCTGCAACTCAGAATTAAAACATTGATTCTTGTTTTATATTCCAGTCTCAGAAGCAGTTCCACTGCAGAAGTTATTCAAAGGCAGTCTTATGAGTTTTAGCAGTGGTCTCTGACCAGGTTCTATCTTCTCCATGAACACTACAATGGACTTAGCTTAGATATGTATTAAACTAAGAGGCATTCTCTCAAATGAGTTTAAATGGACTTTATTTTCAGACAACCTACATGACTTGTTTTTTTTTTTCCCTAAAAAAGATGCCTCCTCTCCAAATAAATCACGGTCAAAATAAACAGAGTGTTCAAAATGACATCAGTCCCATTTGTCTAAAATGCTGGCGTTGTGCAGATGACAAGCAGGAGACAGTCATGACAAGTGATAGATCCAAGGTTAACATTTTTCGTATTTCTAAACCATCATTAAAATCATAAATGGGGTCACACTATCCTCACGGTAGTCCAGGAGAACAATCATGCCATCTGGATTCATGTTTGTACCAATAAATAAATAAACTCATAGTTTTTGAATTAGCAAGGATGTGCTTGATTTGCTCTGCAACCCCCACCATAAATGCTTTTACTCTTTTTGGTCTTTGTTGTTCAAGTTTGCGTTTGATTGATTTCATATAATCTTTGATGTACTTCCTGTAGGCCTCTTTTGTGAGGCTGGCTTCCTGCAAGTGATGGTTCATTACGTATCTACACCAGTGACTCCTGTGCTTTCGGTGCCTTCGTCCTCTGGGCCTTCAGCGGAGGCATTGCCACCAACGAGTGCGTCATCAATGGCACCCTCTGTTCTGCTGACCATCTTGCCCTCCACCTCCAGGCACAGCCCGTCTGCGATCTCCCAGATCTTGTAAATGTCGGAGAACATCTCGTCGTGGCTGATGAGGTCCCGGTAGATAATCATGATGGTGGCTGAGGGAGGTGGCCGTAGCACAAGCTTAGCAGGAGCCCGGAGCTCAGGGTGAGTGCAGTGCAGCCGGAGCAGCACTGGGGGGAGGGGGCGGGGAACAGGTGGAAAAGCTGCCCTTCTTTTTATATTCCCCAACTTTACCAAGATGTTACTATTAATTCTTTACCTTTAAAGTATGCAACATATTTTGATAAATGTACACATTGTGAAATGATTACCAAGACCAAGCTGTATGATGCATCCATTGCCTTAGATAGTTACAACTTTTTGTGTGTAATGAGAACACTTGTGGTCTATTTTCTTAGTAAATTTGAAGCATACATTACTGTATTAGTGACAACCGTTACTATGCTGTACACTGGGTATCCAGAACTTAATCATCCTGCCCAGTTTTTATCCTTTGAGCAGCTCCTCTGTTCTTCTTCAGCAGTGTGCCACTTCCCTTCTGGAACTCGGGGCTTACGGAAAACATCAAGTGCTTCAAGGTGAAGGGCTAGTAAGCATGATTCTACTCTTAGTTTTTGTGAGTGCAAACTTTGTAGATTCCACATGTAATGCAATATTTGCCTTTCTGTGTGTGCCTTACTTCATGCAGCCCAGTGTCGTCCAGTTCTGTGCAGCTGCTACTCATGATACCCTCACTTTGGCCCACCTTGCAAATGTTTTCTTATGCTCTGACAAATATGCAGAACATTTTTCTGTTTCTAAAAAGGCAATGAAAATACAGTATTTGTTGGTGTATTTTAAATACTTTTATTATATATCACAGATTCTTTCTGTGCAAGTGCTTATAAATCTTATTCTTTTGATGATTTTGTATTATTTAATAATATAAATGTTACATAACTTAATTGTTTTTCTAATGGTGTAGGTTTTGCATGTTTTATAATATTAATGTGAGCATTACATTCAAATCATAGATTTTTGCAAACATATACAATGTATCTATGAAATTGATTACTTCAAGTCAATCTGTTTTTTTTTCCATTTATGTATTTGGTACAAGGTCTCACTAGGCAACTCAGACTTGTAGCGATCCTCCTGTTTTCAGCCTCCCCAGTGCTGGGATTACAGGAGTGCGCCACCATGCTGGGACTCCTTCACAGGTGTGTCCTGGGGGCAGGGATGGCATGACATGCGGGACCAGGGATTGAACCCTGGTCCCTGCACTTGCCAAAGCAGGTGCTTAGTCCACTGAGCTATCTCACTGGCCCTAATCTGCTGTATTGAAAGAATGAATGTTAAGTATTTTGGTGGATGTTGCCAAATTACCCCCAGATAGCTTTGTGCTTCACATTGCTGACAAGAGCATGGGGGTGCTGCTCTTCTTCCTCTCTGTCATTACCACTGCTAGCAATTCCCAGCCTTCTGATTTTCTTCCATTAAATGCTTTTGTTTCTCATTTTCTCATTAGCAGTAAGGTTAAGTTTATTTAAACAAGATTATGGTCCATTTGGATTCCTTCTATAAATTATCTGTTATTTATTCATTGACCTTTTTGAGAGTGGTTTAGGAGATTAGCTGTGGCAGATACATTGCAAGTGTTCCAATCAGTTTTGTAATTTGTGGTGGTTGTTTGTTATACAGCTAATTTTGCCTTTTAAACATAAGTTTGTCAGTATATACCTTTCCTTATATATTTAAGCCATCTGGAATTTATTTTGAGTTCAGGAATGAGGTAGGAAGCTAACTTTAACTTGTTCCAAATGAATAGCCAATTTTGCCTCTACTCTTAATTAAATAGTTCATCCTTTCCTCAGTTATTTCAAGTGCCACCTTCATTGTATCTTAGATTTCCATGTACCTCTAACCTAATGCAGATTTTTCTCTTTGACATTATTAGTATAATAAAAGCTAAACTTTGGAGAAAGATCAGGCTCTGGAGCCAGACTACTTGGTTTATATTGCAGCTACACCATTTGTTACCTGTATAAGTTAGTTATATTATTTAATATCTCAGTGCCTTAATTTCTGAATAACTAACAGGAAGGCAGTGAGAGGTTATTCTCAGGCTTGATGTAGTATAGAGGCCCTTAGGGCAGTACCTTGAACACACTGAGTGACATACAGATGCTGTTAGCATTATGATTGCTGTTGTTGTTCATGATAATTTAATTCTACCCTAGTACCAACTGCACTATTTCAGTACATATAGTTGGCAAATATTTCCCTTTTGCTTTATTTTTATAGTTCTTTGAAGAAGTTAATGGTACAGATAAACTATACAACCAGTTCTATAAATAATACAGTAGGGTTAAGTACTAGGAATGAACTGAATTTCAAAGTCAGTCTACTGACATGTTTACAATATGGAGTCTTGCCCACTACAATAAAATACACTTCTCCATGAAGACTTCTTCTTTTGGTTTCATTGAAATTTTCATCGTTTTGTTTATGTAGTTCTTGGGCATTTCTTCTTAGATTTATTCCTGGAATTGTTCTTACTATGAATGAGTTGTTTTTGTTTTAAAGGCATTTTTACACTGGTTACTGCCACATAGAAAAGTATTTTAGAGTTATAATTTACCTTCTGTTTAATCATTTGACTAAACTCTTTTGTTAGGTTTAATATCTCCTTAGTTTATCGCCCTATATTTTCTGAGTAGGCATGTCACTCTTCAACTAAGACAGCTTTATCAATATGTGTGCCTCAGAAGAACACCAAATCGTTGCTGTGAAAACAGCTATCTCTCTATGCAAGCTTATACTCTGCACTACAATTTCATCGTCACTTACAGTGGGGGCCTGTTAGCAACGTCCTGGTGTATGTTTGGTTGTGTGTGTTCTCTATCGTACTTGTTTTCAGCCATCTCCTGTTATTTTGGATGTATCTCTAAGAGACAGCACACATCACACACATACATATAAACACACATGAGCACAGACACTACTC
>NW_004524825.1:135323-165741 GCF_000260255.1 Octodon degus
ATTGCTGGTGGGAATGTGAACTACTATGACCATGGCGGAAATCCGTGTGGAAATTTCTCAAAGAACTGAAATTAGAAATTCTGTATGACACAGCCACTCTCCCGCTCGGTATCTTCCCCAAAGACGTTACGATATCACATAGAGTGATACAAGCACACCGATGATTATAACAGCACAATTCACAACAGCTAAGTCCTGGTGGCACTCTGTGTGCCTGCCAACAGATGACTGTTTAAAGAACATGTGTATTGATGTACAATTGAGCAATAAGCTTTTGGAAAAATTTTAAATTTAATTTTAAAGAGAATAAAAAAACAAACATTAGAAAATACAGAATTTTAAAAACAAAATGATGGGGATTCAGCAATGGTTTTTATGCTACATAATATTGTCTTCAAAGTAGGTTCAGATTACCAGATATAAGCATGCAAAATGGGTCAAAACTTTTTAAGCATTAACTGTTCCTTTCAGTAAACAAATAAGAATTAGTAGTACAATTACCTTAGCTATCTTGTGTTTTTCCCTTCTTTTTTTTCTCCTTTGACTCATCCCAGTTGTTCCTTCCCTTTGAGCAGTTTCTTTCCCTTCCACAGTATCTATTGCACATTTCAGATCCTATTGTCTCTTTCAGGTTCTTGCACTGGGGAGGCAACGTGATGTTTGCACATGTGGGCCTGATTGATTTCACTTATGAGGATGGGCTCTCGTTGCATCCATTTACCTACAAGAGCCTTGAGTTTACCTTGTTGTCTAGCTCAGTCAGACTCCTTTCTATAAAAATACCATGTCTTCTTTAACCGTTCTTCGGTTCAGGGGCATTTGGGTTGTTTCTAAACTTTAACTATAACACCAATACTTTTTTAAAAAAGACTTCATTGTTTCTGTTTTGTTTTACTAGGCCAAACATTTAACTTTTTTTTTGTTCTGAAATATCTAATCTGTTATTAATGCAATTCAGTGAATTTTTGTTTTTTATTTTTTTGTGTGGTTGTCTCAGCCCACTCTGGGAGCGGGGTTGGTGCTGCATGTGGTGCTGGGGATCAAACCGTGGGCTCTCTATGCACTTGCCTAAGCTTGCCTAAGCAGGTGCTTTAGACCGCTGAGCTATCTCGCTGACCAAATTCAATGAATTTTCATCTCAGATCTGTTTTCTCTACAATTTAAATTTGGGCCTTTTTATATATTATAGTTCTTTCCTTGTCACCTTCATGTTTTTCATGGCATGAACTTATGTTTTCATTAATTTTATTGAGAAAGAAGTAGCAGTGAGACAGTTTCAAAACAGGTTAGTAGGACAGTTACAATAATTAATACACTGCATATTGTCTTCGTAGTGGTTATTCAGAGGACAACGTGCGGACATGATATCTTGTCTAAACACTATTAGTTCAAAACTTTCTTCTCATTGAACTAAGAGGAAGTAGCTGTATATCTACCCTATTTTGTATATACATTTTTTTCACTACAACATGGTCCTTCATTTATATCACCTTTTTTTTTTTTCGGAACCAGGGATTGAACTCATGCCTTCTCACTTGCCAGGCAAGCGCTTATTCTACTGAGCTATCTCCCTGGCTCCTAATTTTTTTCTTTTTCCTTTTTTGTTTAGTTTTGTCAGAGATGGGTGTTCCATTGCTGTGTATATACTGTAGGTGCGTGAATTCAGCAGAGTAATCCAATATAATCCAGTAGTCCATAATAGTAGTGGGCTATCCATAGGACTGGCAATATCAGAAGTTGTTGACTTGAGCCTTCGACTTATAGCTGTTGTATCACCTCTGTCTACTAATTCTCACATCTATGCCACTTATCGTTTTTTCCTATTATTGACTATTCTCACGATGGGACCAATTTTCCATAGCATTTTGATATTAAGCATTTTGTTGTACATTGTTGTATACTAGAGTTTTTTGTATTCTTTTGCACTATTTTGCACTTTCTGCTGTGTCAAAGCTAAGTTTTTGTTTTTGTTTTTTAGTGTATTTGGTACAGGATCTCACTACACTGCTCGGACTCATAGTGATCCTCCTTTCTCAGCCTCCCCAATGCTGGGATTACAGGTATGCGCCATCATGCCCAGTCTCGGTGGCCCGTTCAGTGCACCTGGGGTGGGGCTGGTGCTGCATGTGGTGCTGAGGATTGAACCCCAGTCCCTGCACTTGCCTAAGCAGATGTTATTCCACCGAGTTATCTCACAGGGCCTTGCTTTGTTCTTTATAGTTATATTACCTTTTCTTTCCTAGAGATTTCTGGAAGGATATCCTCCTTTGGTCATGTAAATCACTATTTTTTACCCAGGTATTCAGTCAGTTTTCTTTATCTTGAATTTTAAAAATTTTAACAGAAGGTTTTTAATTTCTCAGAGATCAGGCTGAAATATTTTCATAATACATTCTTTTATTGTCTTAATGTCCTATTGATTTTCTCTGATGTTATTAGTTATTTTAATTCTTTTTATATCATAAATATTAAGTCATTTATACAAAATTCATCTTTGTCTTGGGGAAAATTGTCCGATTTGTTCACCTCATATCTTCTCTTTCATTACCATTGGTGATTCCCAATTCACATTCCTCAAAGAAAGTCTCGGTTCATTATTAGTATCTAATAGGTCTTCCTAGCACTCACGGGAATACATTGTCTCAATAAATTTCTTTACTAAATGGAAGATTGAGTAATTTTCTCAATAGCACTTTGACATGAAAGAGCC
The DNA here is from genome assembly GCF_000260255.1 of Octodon degus. Lineage (NCBI taxonomy): Eukaryota > Metazoa > Chordata > Mammalia > Rodentia > Octodontidae > Octodon > Octodon degus. The sequence goes on from NW_004524825.1 coordinate 138,034, forward strand.
AGGCAGGGAGGAGGTTGACATTATTGTATTCATCCTAGGGTTCAACACTTCAATGTATTTGACCTCCATACAGAGTTGTTATCCCTTTATGCCCTCATTTTTCTTATCTTTATTTTTATTACTTAACTGACAAATACAGTTGTACCTGCTCATGGGGTACAGTATGATGTTTTGAAATCTGATACATTTCAATCAGCCTAAATCAGAATAACATATACACTAACTTGAGTTTTTATCTTTTGGTGATAAGAACACTTAAAGCCTATTGCTTGGGCACTTGTCTAGCATGTTAGCCATTTAACTCACGGTAGTCATGGTGCTGTACAGTGGCTCTCTTGCACTGATTTCTTTCAGCTGAGATTTCGAACTCTTTGGCCAACATCTCCCCTGTTTTTGAGACCTGAAGATGCCACTCTAGTCTCAGTGCCCATAATATGTGACCGTGGTGGAACAAACTCCATGGTTTACATATAACTGATGTTCATGGCAAAACCTTATCCAGACCCTCTACACATAAAGTTTGCTGCCTAGAGTAGAGGTGTAGATAATTACTTCATCTGTACTCCGGTATGTTGTCATGATCATTTCTTCTCGTCCTGCTTATGCTTCCTGGTTTTGATTCCACGCAGCTTCAAGTTTCATCCTTTGCAGAATTATGGAAGACATGTTTTTTTCTTTTATAATTGTTTCTGCTCCCTTTTTGTTTGAAATTGCATAATCTGTGTTCTCATTTTATCACCAATGTTATAACTTTTACATTTTCTAAAAATTGTTTAGTGTTGTTGGTCTCACAATAGTTTACTTTTCTATATTTTGGCTTGTAATGTATTATTTTCTTATTATTGCAATAAGAATTTAGACATCAAGGAAGCAAATGCTTGAACTCTTGTCAGAGTCTCAAAATAGAATTGCACATTCTGTTTGTAATAATGACCTGCTTGCTTCTCTTCTCCTGTGGACCTGTAGAAAACTGATGTCAAATATCGGCTTGACCAGAGGGGAGAGGTGTAAGCCAGACTCTGCCAATTACACTACCAGAGCAAGATGAACCCTTAAAATCCATTTACTGGAATGCGGTCATTATCCATGTGTGGAGCAGAGTGGGTTAAGTGAATTGTTTCTGCTTACACAGATAGTTAGGGCCAAAACTAAGAGTACATCTTTGTCTGCTTGTGCCTTAGACTGAACACTGTGCTTTTCAGCATAAAATAATGAACATAAAATGAACACCTTCACATCTTCTAACATGTGCCCACCCCATCTAGCACATATTGCTGTATCCATTCCATATATTTATTTACCTCGCAAACTGGACCGTGTAATACTTGCAAACATTTCTTTTTCTATAATTTTCTCTTCTTTTATGAATATCTTTTGTCTCTCATCAATCATTTGTTAAATTCTTATCCCTTTTTTAGGGACATCTCTGCCATACAACCTTCTTACCCTTTTGCAGTCATCAACAACAGCACCTCCATTTATGTTGCTGTGATATTTTTCATTTGTATTTCATAGTACTTTTGAAAACTGTAAAGCTGTAATATAGATTAAGGGCATTTTTCAGATAGTCTGTTTAGAATAACAGTAAACTTCTTTCACCAGCAACTTGGTGGCACGGGTAGGAATAACTCACATTACCTCTTTTTGACATGATGGAAAGTGGGATACAATATCCTTCTTACAACTGGAGTCAGTAAGGGGTGGGAGTTGGAGAGAGAAGTCACTACAATATGCTAGCTGTTGGATGGGAGTAAGATGGACCCAGAAAGTTCCCCCCTGATGTGTATAAGGATTTCCCTGGTGAAACCTTGATGCCCTCTGTGTGAGGAGACATTACTGGGCCAAGGCTTCAAAGTAGACCCCTGTAGACCACTGATGAATTCGTTTCTCTCCAGTAACGTGACTATGCCTATGATGACCTGGGGACTGAGTGAGCCAATGATGAGAAAAATAATGTGAAGGAATTTTATGTTCACAGCTCTGTATTACATTGGGTATAGTTCTTTGGGCATGAAAAGGTACTGCAGGACACTTTGCAATTTTGAGAGACCAGAGTATTGGAGTGACTTTGACAGACTAAGGGAAATTTGGTTTTCTTTTTTTGGTCTTATTTTCTTTTAAATTAGGTTTCTTTCTACTATGCTTGAATGTCCAGTGATGATTTTTTTCAGCATTCCACTAAGGATTTCATCCAAACAAAGAGGATAAACCTCCTAGTGTGTAAGTCATGCTTTTCATCTTTTAAATGAGTTCTTCTTATACTTGTGTCATTTCCCCTGCTAGAATCCGAGCACAAATGGAGTCGATACATCATGTGATATATTATATTTGTCTTGCTGTTCCTTTTCTGGCCTCTCTTCATGATTTCTAAGCCCCTGGATTTGCAGAGAACTTAGTTCAGGGAGGTGTTTTTTACTTACTCGGTATACATTTGCAGTTTTCTTTTGTGTTGGAGATATGGTTACACTGATCACAGTGATGCCTTCTAACCATTTTCTTAAACACTGATTTATGAAGCACTTACCTCATTCTGCCAAAACCTAGTTAAGGCCTTTCACTCCTATCCTATAATGTTATGGGTAAATACTCTGATGGGTAAAAAAAATCTAGATGAGGTATAGCTAGATATCAGTGACCTTTTCTAAACACAGCACATGAGTCAACTACTGCAAACTTTGTATTTTAATTAGAGATGGTTGCTGTAAAAGTTAAATAGAAGGGACATTTAGTTTTTATTAAATGGTTTTATCCATGCCTGCAGATGAGCAAAGAACTTTTGAAGGTCTTTAGCCAACTTCACTTTCCATTCGTTTTCTCACATTCAGAAAACTGCTGTACACTGATGCCTCTGTTTATGCTTCCAGTACTTCCTGCATCTTCTAGGATTTCACTGAGACAATAGAAGCAATGAGAAGGCAACTCACTGTCATGGTTTTACCGCATCATCTAGCTACGTTTTGTTATCTGGATGTGCATAACCTTCTTTGCTTCTTGTTTCTCTGAACTGTGTGTGCTTTCAACCAAGTTCCTGTCTGCTACTTTGGATCTCACCCAAGGGTAGGATGCCAGAAATCACGTCTCTCTCCTGCCTTACCACGCTTTGCTTTTCTATTGAACCATTTTCATCTGTCAAAAATGTGCTGCAATATCTTCTATTTTATAAATAATCAAAACAACTTCATTGCCCTCCCTGCCCTTTCAGCTTCCTTAAGTATATCTCTGCTTCTCTGAACAGCAAAATTTCTCAGATTTCTCCATTTGCTCTTTCTCTTTGTCCTTCCTATTCTTTAATGAATTCATTACAGTCGGGTGTTCCATCTAATTGCTCCACTGAAACATTTCTTGCCAAGTTTGCCACAAACGTTCATTTTTATCAATTCCAGTAGTCAAACATTCCTCCTTGTACATGATTTTCCAGAAGCATATGAAACTGCTTGTTTTCCTTTTCATATGGAAACTTTCCCTCCCTTGACGTTGCCATCTCATTTTCTCTTGATTATTACTCTACCTCCGCATTTATACCTACTCCTATGTCACCTTGGCAGTCATTTTATGGCCATTTCATACCAGCAAGTATTTTGTGGTAGTTAATCTTGAGTTGCAACTTCATGGATTAGCTTACAAGGCACTGAGAAGATGAGTACAACACATGACTGGGTAAGGCCAGGTGGGGCATGGGCTTGAGCTGGAGGATGATGCTGGGTCTCAGCTCCCTCCCTCTTGCACACTTATCCTCCTGTGTTCTTCCCAGGTGCCACGAGCTGAGGAGCTTTGCTCTGCTGCATCCTTCTGGATGATATGTGTACCTTGGAGACTGGTGACCATGGGCTGGAGCCACTCAAACTGTGCGTGAAAATAAACCTCTCAGCCCTTATGTTGTAAGCATCAAGTGTTTTGTTTCAGCAACAGGAAAGCTAACCAATAAGCTGATATTTATTACAAGTCTTTCTCCTGTAATAATGGAATTTCCTTGAGTATAAAATTTGAGTTTTATTACTGCTCATAACTGTAGTTTCTGGAACTCCGTATGATACTAATTTTTTTGTTTAATGAATGTCATCTACTCCCAATTTCCTTGTTGTCTTTCCATGTCTAAATTCCATCTGTCTCTCTCTCTCTCTCATATATATATATATGTATATGTATACCTCATCCTCTAACCCTTCATGCATTCTACCAAATTACCTTTGAGTGTACCTTTATGCATCTCCAGTTTGTAGTAGATGTTGTAAAGTAACAAAATAAAAGTCCCAATCAAAAAAATGAGCAGGTGAAATGAACAGATATTTCACAGAAGAGGAAGTACAAGTGGCCAATAAAAACATAAACACGTACCCAACATGGCTGGCTGTTGGAGAAATGCCAGTTAAAACAACACAGAGACACTAGCTTAGCACAGGAACAATGGCCATTATGAAGCTATGAAATAATAACAAATGCTAGTGAGGACGTAGGGGAAAAAGGAATGTTTCCTTCTGGTTTTTTTTTTTTTTTTGTTAGAATGTAACTAAGACAATGGCTATGGAGACTAGTATACAGATTCCTGAAAACACCAAAGCTGAGAATTCCCTTTGCCCCAGATATTCCCTTGCTCAATATCTTTCCAAAAGAGTTACAGACATCACATTACGGTGACACATGCATATCCATATTAATAGCAGCACAACACAGACTAGCTAAATCTTGGAAGTCCATCAACAGATGAATTGAAATGTGGTGTTTATACAAAACAGAGTACTACTCTGCCATAAAGAAAGACAAATTTGAGAGTATTTGTAGGAAAATGGATGCACCTGGAGACCACCTTAAGTGAAATATCACACACACAAGCTGAAATATTACATGGTTTCTTGTATATGAGAAACACAAATATGAGTAAAGAGCAAAAATAAAAGACAGATAATAACAAGTCGGAAGACAGATTTTTCTCAAATGGGAAGGAGGGTCAAGAGACAGAGGGGGACAAAGGAAAGGCAAATGGAAAACAAAAAAGGAAACAAGATGCACGAGGGATGCATGAGGAGCAAATCCAACTAGAAATATGAGTATGTACCACAAGTGTGGACTAATTAAAAAGCCAAAGAAAAAACAGGGCTGGTCCACTCTCATTTTATGTCCCTAATTTCCCACAAGAAGAAGGGCCGCGAAACCTAATGCATAGTTTGTGTACAGCCAGGCGATGAACGTCTCCCTCAGGATCATTCAGTACTGGCTGTCTGGGTTCTTTGTCAGCCAAAGAGGAGTGGAGTATGAGGTGAGAATTTAAGGAGCAAGATCCAGATTAGCTCAAAATTTGACCAGTGACACCTCCCTCTGAATGACAGTGGTGCTCTCACTGCAGAACAGTGGAGGCTTTGTAGAGAAAGAATGTACAGCACAGCACAAGGTGGACAACACACAATGAATTCAGTTCACAACACACACGAGTGAACTGCATCCCAGAATGCCATAAGGATTCTGTGAGATTATGTTTGAGTCCTTGTCAATATTTTTGAAATAGTTGTGACAAACAGCCAATGGGAGAGGGGCCAGTTTAATTAGTAGTCAAGAAGAAAATTGAGTCTTACTATGTTGTAGTCATGTGACACCCACTTTTTGCTTTTAAAATTTTATTAGTACATTTTAGATATACATAATGATCACATTGATCATAGGAACTTGTGCCTGTGCATATTCTCTTGCTTCTTCATTTTTTCATTCTCCTGCCCATACTTCAGGCCCTCTTCCCCTGCTTATTTACAGAAGCTGTTTCCATTTCCCCATTCTTTTCGGTTTTTCTTACCCCTTCTTTCCATTCTCTCCCGCCGCCCATTTTCCTCTTCTTATTTGAAGATTTTCTTTTCATTTCCCCAGTATCTATTATACTTTTTAGTCCTTATTTACACTTTGGGTTTCTCATACAAGAAAGACTATGTGATATTTACATGATTGTCGGATTTATTCCAATTAAGAGTATGGTCTCAAGGTGCATCCACTTAGCTTCAAATCCCCGTCCCTGCACTTGCCTAAGCAGGTGCTTAGTCCTCTGAGCTATCTCGCCAGCCCTAGATGTCCATGTTTGGACTGAGTCTTTACATTTAGAGGTCTAAAGCCTGGTATGGTGGCTCATGCTTGTGACGCTAGTGCTCAGAAGGGTAACAAGAGGATTGCTGTGAATTCAAGGCTAGCCTGGGCTACGTAGTGAGACCCTGGCTAAAAAACAAAACAAATTGGGAGGAACTGATTTTTTTGTGTTATTTTTATATTTTAGATATTAGTCCTTTGTCTGAGTAACAGCTGGCAAATTTTTTTCCTTTCCCTTCCCTCTGTTGATTTCTTTTGCTGTACAAAAGGGTTTCAATAAGATGAGATCCCAATTGCTGATTCATGGTGATGGTGATATTTCCTGTGCAGTTGGGGTTTTGTTCATGAAGTCTTTGCCTCCACCTATGTCTTCAAGTGTTCTACCTATTCTATATTCCAGCAGACTTAGTGTTTCTGTTTTAGTATTTTTTTCAATTTTTATTTATTTTGTATAGGGTCACACTATGCAATTTGTACTTACAGTGATCTTTCTGTGTCAGCCAACCCAGCCCTGGGATTACAAGAGTGTCTCACCATGCCAGGTGTTGGTGGTTGGCTTGGCATACCCTCACACAGCGTGTGGTACCAAGGATTGAACCTGGATCCTTGTGCTTGCCAGGCAGGCACTTAGACCACTGAGGTATCTCTCCAGCTCAGTATTTTCATTTTTTAAAAGAATACAAAATAGTAATAAACAATTAGTAATGATACAGAATTTCACTAAACAAAATAATATGAATTCAGCAGTATTTGTTGTATGGCATACTGTTGTCTTGAAATTAGTTGTTCAGATTACCAGATATATGCATGTAAAATTGGAAAAAGAAAGAAAAAAAGAAGAAAAGTTTTAAGAAATTAAGAAGAGGGAAAAAGGAAAATAAAGAATAAAGAAGGTAAAAAAACATTAACTTTTCCTTTCCATAGACCAGCAGAAATCCACAGTACAATTATCCAAACCATCCTACTTACATACATAGATATAGCTCTTTCCCCCACTCCATCTCCTATTTTTCTCCTCATCTCAGTAATTCCTTCCTTTTGAACAAGTTCATTCCTTTTTCATAGTATCTACTCTACCCTTCAGATTTTATTCATTCTTTCAGGTTTTTACACTATGGAGACAATGTGATGTTTGTACATGCAGGTCTGATTTATTTCACTTAAACAGTATGGTCTCTAGTTGCATCCATTTACTGATAAAAGCCTCAAATTTATCCTTTTAAATAGCTGAAAAATACTCCATTGTGTAAAAAATACCATATATATTTTATCCATTCCTCAGTTGATGGGCACTTTTGTTGCTTCTGAGATTTAGCTGTGACAAATGGCATTGCTCTAAGCATGGGTGCACCTAAATTGCTGTGCTATCATGTTTTCAGTTCTTCTGGACAAGTACTCAGGAGGGGAATAGCAGGGTTGAATGGTACCACCAATCCTAGCTTTTTGAAGAATCTCCACATTTATTTCCATAGTGGTTTAAACCAGTCTAAACTCCTACCAACAGTGGAGAAATGGTTCCTTTTTTCCCACAGCCCCTCTGCCATTTGTTACTGGTCGACTTCTTGATGACAGCCATTCTTTCTGGGGTGAGATGGAATCTCAGTGTTGTTTTAATTTGCATTTCTTGAATGACCAATGATGATGAACTTCTTTTGTATATTTATTTACCATTTGCATTTATTCGTCTGAGAAGTGTATATTTACTGTGTTTTAATATTTAGATTTTTGAAAAGTTTGTACTAATATTGTTTAGACAAGATATTATGTCTGCATCTTGTCCTCTGAATAACTACTATGAAGACAACAATATTCAATATGTTAATTATTGTAAATGTCCTACTAACCTGTTTTGAAACTGTTTCATTGCCATTTTATCTTTTCTAATTAAAATGAATAAAAATTATTTAAAAAATTTAGATTTTTGATCCATTTCAATTTGAATTTAGTTCATGGTGAAAGATATGGATCTAGTTTTAATGTTCAGCATGTGGAAAGCCAGTTTTCTCAGCAGCTTTTAGTAAAGAGGCTATCTTTTTCAATTAATGTGCTTGGCTTCTTTGTCCAAGATAAGGTGACTGAGTATATTTGGAATTGTTTCTGCATCTTCTAATCCGTTGTTCCTTGGGTCTGTTTTCCCCCAGTACCACGCAGTTTTTAGTATAGTAGCTTTGTAGTATAATTTCAGGTGAGCTATTGTAATTCCTCCTACCTTGCCTCTGTTGCCCAGATTTGCTTTTGGTATTCTAGGATTCTTCTCATTTCAAGTGAATTTGCAGATTGTTTTCTCTTATTCTGTGAGATATGTTATTGGTATTTGAGTCGTGATTGCATTGAAATATTCTGTATAATAGTTTTGGGAGTATGCCCATTTTAATTATGTTGGTTCTTCCTACCCAATAACAAAAGATGTATTTTTTCCAGGATGTCCTCTTCGATCTATCTCAGAGTACTAGAGTTTTCAATGTAAAAATCTTTTCCTTCCTTCATTAGATTGATTCAAAGGCATTTCATTTTGGGGGATGTATTATGTAAGGTGTTTTCCCCTAATTTTGCTCTCAGTGAGTTTGTTATTTGTGTACAGGAATGCTATTAGCTTTTAAGTGTTGACTTTGTATCTAGCTATGTTACTCAATTTGGTTATTAAATCCACAATTTAAACTCCACAATTGGGAGTTTTTGGTGTCTTCTCTGTAAAATATCATGTCATCTGCAAATAAAAATAATTTATTTTCCTCTTTTCTTATCCTTATTTCTTTTATTTTTTTCTCTTGTCTAATTGCTCTAACTAATGTTTCCAGAACTATATTGAATAAGAATGGTGGCAGTGGACACCCTCATTCATCATTTTAGAGTGAAAGCTTTCAGTTTTTGGCCAGTTAATATGATGTTAGCTGTTGGTTTGTCATAGGTAGCTTGTAGCAGATTGACATAAACCATCTATTTCTATTTTCTGTAGTTTTTATCATGAATGGGTGTTGGACTTTAATTATATTCTTAAATTTGTTAACCAACTCCAATTCACATTAGTTCAAATCTATAAAATCGTATTGAGCATCTATTGCTTCTTAGCCAACGATTAGTCTTCTCTATTTGTCTTACTTGATCTTTCAGTATAATACATGAAGTTGCCTGTAGCTTTGGAATAGGGCATTCAGCTAGAATATTTCTTATAAGCTAAGGAAACAAAATCACTTTACATAGATACCCATCAATGTATTAAAGGCTAAAGAAAATGTGTCATACTCGCAATAGATTATTATTTAGTCACAAAATAATGATATATCATTAGCAGCCAAATAATTGGAACCGGAAGTCATAATATTGAACAAGTTAAGTCAGACACAGAAAGACAAATTGCCAAATGTTCTGTCTCTTATGTGGACCTTAAAAGAACTGACTAAAAGTTATAATAGTGATTACCAGTGGCTGGGATGGGTTGGCCAAGAAGGGATACTGGCAGGTTCAGTAATGGGTATCCAGCCACAGATACAACTACAGCAATGTGTGCTCCTAGTGGGAGAAGGCTATGTGTTACAGTAGTCTATTATATACGTTATGAATGGCTGGAAGAGAGGAGCTTGAAGCCTATAAACCCAAAGTAATGCAGAGGAGAGGAAAATGCTAATAATCCTGATCTGATCAGCATACATTACACAAATCTGTTGAAATGCCACACTTTTCCCTATAAATATGTACAAATACTATGTGCTAGTAACTAAAAAAGGACAAAGAATGTTGATTATCTAGGTTTGATCATTACATATTCCACAAATATGTCAAATTATACTGTACACATAAATTAGGTACAATTATAATATTAATGATTGATAAAACTCTAAAAGGTAGCAAATAGGTATTAAGAATTCTTTCAGTAAGAATGGCTCCTTACTGAGCAGCAGGTACTTGGAGCATGTCTGTTTGGACCAGATGGAGCTAGACGTTGTTGTCATGAAAAGAGTTATTTGAGGCAGCTGAATTAGCTGCTTGGGATGGCGGGCACGTGAGTCTTGATTTAGTTCTGTAGAGAAAAACAAGTCCTGTCTTCTCTGGCCAAGTTTTCTCTTTGCCTCCCATGGTGCTTAGTACAAGCCTCTGCCATGAGGAAGAAGGAGAGAAGAAATGCTCCCATCATGCCATTCTCTGTCTGCCCTCTTCCCAGGAGGGGAAGAGACAAAGCAATTATAATTGCATTTTTCTCATGAGGCCCTTTCTCCTTTCCCACCTACCCATTATGTAGTAGCTTGCTCAGATGCTATCTCTATTAAAAATTCCCCCAAATCTATATTAAGTAGTTTAGTGCTGTCCAGGGTACCAAAATCTGCTGCTGCTTTTAGTAAACAAACCTGTTTTAGAGAGAAACTGACAGGACTTCAGGTCGTGCTGTCTTGCACAGGGATCCTTCAGCATGAGATAAATTGGTGCTAGAGCTTCTCCTGAGTTTCACACATTGTGATAATCTTTGTTCAGAAATTTTCCCAGGAGGTTTTCAATTTCCTGGGAACTTCGCTATTAAGTGAGTTTTAAGGACTTTGCAGGTTCATATGTTGCCTCTCAACCCTGGTAAATTACAATCTGTCTGGTCTCGCTAATGTATAAAGATAATAGAATGGCTCTATAGTGGACTCGGCAGCCACTGTAACAGACTTGTAAGGACAAAAACTTCTCTTTGTATGCAGCAATTGCTGGTAAAGGAGATCTGAAGCTAATGTACACAATGAGAACTAAAGTAATAAAAATAGTAACAAGAATAGTTTCCAGGTCTATGGAGCCTACTACGTGCCAAGCCCTATTCTATGTGCCTTATTTATATTAATGCATTTAATCCTCTGAAGTAAGTTTCTTGAATTGCAAATTGGAACCTTTTGACAGTGCTGATGTGAGATCTATAAGAGTCCGTGTATGTGGAAATATATAGTGTAGTTCAAGACACATAATGGGTGCTCAGTGTTACATAATATGCACTTAATAATCTAATGTTGCCTGAGCCTTTATGCCAGGGCCACTCAAACTTTCAGGTACATCAAAATCATCTGGCCTGTTACAAGAAATGCACATTGTGGGTTGCACCCTGACACTGACTCAGAAGTCTTTTTTGGAGCACAAGAATTGGCATTATATAAGATATTCTACTGTAGATAATTCTGGAGCTATATCTTGAGAAGCACTGGGTACAAAATTACCTTTCCCTTCATACTATCTTGTTATTCTCTCTAAATATATGGGAATCTAGGTGTATGGGTACTACCTGTAGGCAATGTTATATCCGTGCTTGTCATTAGAAAACACCCATGAGGTCATTCCCCGAGAGTGATGAACTGCAGGCTTCAGCCTACAAATGGGAATGCTAGATTTGAATGGAGGAGTCTTAATAGGTAGTAAACACAAAGCAAATCAATCTCTTGTTCTCTGTCTCTGTCTGTCTGTCTCCCTGTCTGTCTGTCTCTGTCTCTGTGTCTGTCTCTGTCTGTCACCTTGTCTCTGTCTGTCTGTCTGTCTATGTCTCTCTCTCTCTCTCTCTCTCTCTCTCTCTCTCTCTCTCTCTGTTTCTGTCTGTCTGTGTGTCTCTGTATCTCTCTGTTTCAATAGCAGGCATAAGACAAAAAACCAAATCAAGGGAAAGGTGCCATAGCATTTTGTTAGCTCTGGAGCAAGACAGCATATAGAGTAGGCGGCACCTATGTAAACAGCGTGTCTCCTTTTAAAAACTTTTACACTTACTGTGATCGCTTCCTTTCTTACTCCTTTAATATTTAGAAAATACATCTTTGAAAACTTTCCAATCTGTATCAGTTATGCTAAGGGGAAACAAAATGAATGGGTTTTTTGGACCAAAGCTTTGCCTTACCTTGCCCAGTGAACTGCAGGAAAATATACAGTTAGTTCTTTGTGATCAGCTATCCCATTTCTTAATTTGAATTTCACATTTTAGTACTAAATTTTTGTCTGGGTCTGATTTTATAATAGAATTTGCATTAGCCAAATTAATGTTTCTACAAGGAGGCCGAAGCAGCCTTGGTTCCATGGTTGTCCTCAGGACCAGAGCAGGCATGGATAACACAGTTTAAGATGGATGATTTGCTTAAGGAATGCCAAGCTCTTCCAGTAGCCTTGTACTGCAAGTTTGGCATCCCAGCTCTAGGTCCAGATCATCATCCATCTTTATGACACTTTGGTAACAATTCTTAGGTCATATATGGATTTGACTAAATTTATCACAAATGCATATTCATTTTGTTTCCTCAAGTCTTTGCTAAGGGCATTGTTTTAATATAGGATGTACCTTGGCTACCATTCATTATATAAAAAGAAACTTTTATATAAAAACAGAAAAAAGTGCATGGAAGTATTTGAAAATAGTGATCAAAATACTAGTTGTCTCACTCGAAAACATTAGGCAAGTAAAAGGCCCAGTTGTCAAGTCTGAAATTGTTCCGTATATGGTGCAAGGTGTGCTGGCGTGGGTAGAGGGCAGTCAAGCAACGACACTCATCTTGAATTCTTTGGTTACTTTAGCCAGTCCTCTTGAGTCATTCCCTCCCTGAGAACAAACCTGTCCAGCGCAACACTGGCTTGATGCTCCCTGTGTCCTGTGGATGTGAGGACATTTCTATATCCACATGAGATTCTGAGCTCCTGGGGCACAGAGACTGGGACTTTCAGTCTGAAGTTTCTCCCATAATACATCCTTAGGAAATTCTCAATTGAAAAAAAATAAGGAAAATAAACAAAAATCTGCTATTTCCACTGTACAATATGAATTATAGACCCAGAAGTCACCTTCATTTATGACCATTGCAGAAGAGACCAGGTTTGAAGCAGATCTGAGCAACTGGTCCAGGGAGGAAATATGGCTAGACCCCATGTTACCTTTTCCAAGCAGAGTCCATCATGAGATGTCCTGCTCGCTCTTCCTGGAGAACGTGGCTCTTCAGGCGGCCCTCTTGTTCTCTTCCTCACACGGGCCCTGAGCCTTTCTTACTTGGCAGTGAAGAGACTAAACGCAGTGTGAGCTGCTTAGCAAAGGCTCTACAGAGGGCTGTCAGTGATGGCTTTAGTCAGGTTTGGCTCCAGGTCCTCAGGAACATGGACTAAAGTCATTTGTGAGCCGTATCATTGGATGCACTGGCCTCCACATTCTTGTGCTTGAGGATAGGACAAGGACTCACACAGTGGCTGTTACGGCCTCAGCCTGGAAGTGATACCTACTCCTTTTACGAATATTGAGTTAACTAGAACTGTTCCCTGATGCTGCCTGTCATGAAGGAGATCAGAAAAATAGGCAGCAAAATAAAGGATCTGGAGATCGTTACTATCTCTGCATGACATAAGCCAAAGAATTTGTGAAGGAGAATGAACAGAGGTGAGTTTTGGCCTTGGTGGGTAATAGCAGATGCAAACAGTTGGCACACAGGTTTATTCTAAATCATTTTTAATTTTATGTCAGTGTAAGAGTAAAGACTCGTGTTGACCTTCTTATGAACTAACTTTGCCCAGTAAAGATTCAAGAATTCTACAGATTTGAATTTGAAAAATATTTTATTAGCTACTTAATCCCCATTTGGCATACTAACAGTCTGGAAAACAGTTTTGTTAAACAACTGCAAGATGGAAAAGAATACTAACTATGAGGTAGTGTGGTTTGCATGAGTTCAATAAGACACTTACGGGCCTGGGGAGATAGTGCAGTGGTCTAAGCGCCTGCCTGGCAAGCACAAGGACCAAGGTTTGATCCCGGTACTGCAGGCTGTGCTGGCCTCCAAAACTGAGCACGGTGGTGCACACCTATAATCCCAGTGCTGGGGAGCCTGAGTCAGGAGGATCCCTATGAGTCTGAGCTGTGTAGTGAGACCCTGTGCCAAAGAAAGAAGGAAGGAAGGAAGGAAGGAAGGAAGGAAGGAAGGAAAGAAAGAAAGAAAGAAAGAAAGAAAGAAAGAAAGAAAGAAAGAAAGAAAGAAAGAAAGAAAAGGTAAATAAAGAAAATACTTTAAGGGGCCTGGCCTTAGCTCAGTTGTTTAAGTGGCTGCTTCCACAAAGCTGTCAGCCTCAGGTTGCTGTAGTTCGATCCCCACAACTCTCCAGCCAGCCAAACCAGCCAAACCACCCATGAGGGCATTCGGAGCAAAAAAAAAAATACTTTAAATCAAATGTTTAGAATGATAGCTTGATGAGTACTACCAAAGTGTTACCAGTTTCATTACTTGGATTGTTCTCCTAATGTACAATAGGCCAAGTACTGTCTCTTCTAAAATACCATCCCTAATTCCAGTAACCTGTGAACATTTTATCTTCCTTACCAAAAGGGACACTGCAGACATGATCAAGCTAAACATCTCAAAATGGGGAGAGTTCCTTTGATAATCTGAGTGTGCAGTTTAATCCCAGGGGCCTATGGAGGGAGGCAGCAAGGTAAGAGCCACAGAAGGCTATGTAGCAATGGAGGCTGAGCTTAGAATAGGAGGAGGCAGAGATCTGCATGTATTCTGCTGCTGACTGGCAGGGGGAGGAAGGCGCTGGGAGTCAGATGATGAGGGCAGCCTTTGGAAGCCAGAAAAGGCAACGGAAAATGAAAAGGCAAAGAGCAGCTTCTTCTTGGGAGCCTGTGAGAGGTAGACAGAACTACCAACTGAGTTGATGCTTCTGACCTCCGGAAGTGTAAGAGTATACATTTGTGTTTGCAGTTATTTGTTACAGAGGCAATGGAAAACTAATATATTTCTAAATTATTTATTTAGCTAGAAATATTTTTTTTTTCAGGAACCGGGGATTGAACTCAGTCCCCTGCACTTGCCAGACAAGCGCTTATTTCACTGAGCCATCTCCCCAGCCCAAGGTAGAAATATTTTTTAAACTAGATAAACAGTTAACATCTTTGTTGAACTACTGGCTTATTATCAAGCTTTATTTTTAACATGGAGATGATGTAGGTATAATTCTTCATTTGCTCATGCGTTGCTTCCATGAATGTTTATTGGAAATTATTTGTATGCCAAAAGCTGCTTTACTTACAGGATGCAAAATAACATCAAAATTCAAACAAAATGTTTGTACCTGTGAGGACTATATTCTGGTGAAGGATAAAAAGTAAAAAGTTATGCCACGTCTGGTGGCCCATGCTTGTCATCTCAGTACTTGGGAGGCTGACGCAGGAGGATTGCCAAAAGTTCAAGGCCAGCATGGGCTAAATTTTGAAGCCTTGTCTCAAAAAAGAAAGCAATATAAAATAAATAGTTATAGATAACCAATGGTACAGAATTGAATATATACAGTAAACAGGAAAGTATGTGCGACTGTTAATCTTTCATATAGTAAGAGAGTAAAGTTCTATCTACTAATGTTACATCTGAGCAGATATCTAAAAGCATGGAGGGAGCTAACCAGTCACAAAGAGTATTTCCGGCAGGGGTAGGAATATTCTTGATGTATGGGGAATAGCAAGGGGTGAAGTGATGTATAAAAAGAGATGGGTGTTAAAGTACAAAAGGTTATTTAGGGCTTACATTCCATTATGAAGACTTTTTGTACTCTGAACAACTGGAAAACTTTTAAGCAAATGAATGACATAATATTACATATGTTTCAACCTTGAGTTGCATAGTGAAGAATAGACAACAGGAATTCAGATATGGGAGCAGGAATCTTGTGAGGCTATTTTAATAGAGCAGGTTGAAGTGGTAAACTCCATTGGCAATAGTGGTAAGCAATGTGGCCAGATATGGGTAGATTGTGAGTGCACTTGAAAGGAGGCCCAACGGGACTTTCTGATGGATTGATTAGATTCAGGGTATGGTAAATGAAATTTAATGTAATCTTCAAGTTCTTCGGGGTATTCATAATAAGAAAGTTGCTGTTGCCATTCAGGGAGGTTACAAAGACAGTAGGAAGAACAGATGGAGAGGTGGAAATCTGGATTTGGGCTTTGAATATGTTAAGTTTGAGGTGCTCTCTGGGAATGTGAATTAGTCTAGAAATATAAATGCTGGAGCCATCAGTGCATAAATGTCACTGAGGGGAACAGGCTATGTCAAATGTTGCTAAAAGTCATGTGAATTCTTCTTAGGAGTTGGATTTGGCAACAGATTGGCAAAGGTGAGGTTAAGTGTAAGGTTATATAAATGGATCATTAAAAAATGATCCAAGACAGAATAGGCAAAAAGAACTTGTGACTCAGAATGAGAGAATAAGCAAGGCATGGTGGTCCATGCTTGTAGCCCAAACTACTCGGGAGCCTCAAGCAGGAGTGCTTGAATGTATGAGTTCAAAACCAGTCTGGGAAATATAGTGAGAGCCCATCTGCAAACCAAAATCAAAACCAGAATCAAAAGCAAACTAAAGATGACAGAACAAATAGTCCCTCACTTGTATTCTTTTCACAGAAATAATTATTTGGCAACCATCCACCAATTAAATGTCTTGGAGCTTTAGGATTGAGGTAGGAGCTCAACCTGCAGAGGAACATGTTTAGAGAGCAGGCCTTGTCCTACGTGCTGACAACTATGGCCCCAGATACAAATATAGAAAGAACCCTGGTTTCTTAATTCCTGTTTAGGTTTGCCATGCTGCCAGCACGATCCTCCATGACAGTGGGGAGCTTTGTCATACTTGATCTTAGCCAAAAGGCCGAGAAGCGATGAGCTTTGTCATAGACTCAGCAGAGTTCATACTGGTCCACACACCTCGCAACATGTCTGCCACTTGTGGACTTCACTGTGGATCCAATAGCAGACTCTTGTCCTAGTACTAGTCTTATGGACCAGGCAAGCAGCTCTGTGTTCATGGACCAGCAAGAATTTGTGTGTAACTTGGTTTCTGATAAGAGGCATATGCCGTGGACCTTACTGCAGATGGAGCAGTATTCACATAATCCAGTTCCAACCTCACTCAACTGCAACACCAGAGGCAAGCCTGTTGGCCCAGGACTCAACAGGAAAAAGTCATTACCTGCCGAAAACAGTCTGTGAAGACAGAGAGAGGCATCTTCTCCTTCAAACACAGACTTTAACACTAGGTTCATAGGGACCTGCCCATTAGCTCAGTCATTTAAGTGCCTGCTTAAGCAAAGGCACTCAGGCTCAGGATACTCTGGTTCGATCCCCAGATCCTCATGCCTGTCCAGACCTGCCCTTAAGACATCTGGAGCCAGTGGAAAAAAATTCCTTCTGAACACTAGGTTCACAAATCAAGAAACATCAGGTCAGCATGAGAACACTAAAGGAAACTTCCAGAGCTCCAGTATCCAACCTGAACAAATGGAGTTCTAGGCATTACTTGAAAAAAAATTCAAAGTAACCATGACATAGAAACTAAATAGAATGCAAAACAACCCAGAAAGCTGATTGAAATCAGGAAAAACAACTCAGAAAGTCGGACATTTAATACAGACTTAGAAACCATAAACATGAACCAAAAAGCAATCTTGGAGCTGAAGAATACAGTGATAACTGAAAAACTCAACAGCTCTAACAGCAGACTTCATCGTATGATCCAGCAATCTTACTTTTGAGGATATATCTGAAAGAAATCAACATCTTGGGGCTGGGGATGTAGCTCAGCAGCACGGTGCCTGCCGGGCAAGTGCGAGGTCCTCAGTTCAATTCCCAGCAGCTCCCCCAAAAGAAATCAATATCTCAAAGTATCTGCACCCTCATGTTTACAACACATCATTCATGATTACCAGGATATGGAAACAAAATGTCCATTGAAGAATGAATGAATAAAGCATACACGATACATATGTCCATTGGCTTCCACTAATTCACAAAAACTGTGGTTAAGCACCAACCAAGGTAGCCAATAGAAAAATCAATATTACCAATACTTCAAAAATCCACCATATGCTCCTATCTGGTCACTAATTCCCCTTCGTGTATAGCCATTGTTTTGAATTTTAAATAAAATTACCTGTTTTTGAACTTTATATAAATGAAATCATGTAGTATGATCTCTATTGTACTTATGTTCTTGTCCTTAGTGCTATTTATCTGGGTGCTGTTGCTTTGACATGTCTGTGGGAGATTGTTCACATTCATTCACTTGCAGCCAGGACCAACAAACATTTTCTAAAGGGCCAAATACCAAGTATCTCCATCTTTATGAAGCAGGAAGAAAGTCTGGTATTAGGAAGGCAGTGACATAGCCACTTAGAAATAATCACAAACAACCTTAATTCAAGGGCTGTAAGAAGATAGAGAATGGGTCAGATTTACCTTGTGGATTATATAGTTTGTGGACTGCTAATGCATAATATTCATTTAGGTCATTGTGTTAAAGCTGCTTTATTTTTTGAATAGTTGGTGAGGATTTGAATAGTATTGACCTTTGGGCTCTTAAGTAATGCTGTGAGAATCTTTGACTGTGTCCTTTGGCAAACATATGAATAGATTTCAGTTAGGTACTGTAGATGCCCCTCAGTGAAATTGCTTTCCTGAGGGTATGAATCTTTTCATTGCCAAACAGCTTTCCAAATTGCTGTATGAATTTCTTCTCCACCAGCAATGTGTGAGAATTACTGTTGTACACCATCAGTGGTGTTCTGCAACTGGGCCAGAGTGTCATCTTTCAAGTGCCAATTGCAAGTGTCTCTTCCTAACTCTACACCGAGTGACCCCAGGATGGTTGCTTTAAATTGGTTATGACATGCTAGGCTGTGCTTGAAATTGGATATTGGTATTTATGCTATGGAGTCTAGAAAAAAGCTACAAATTTTATTTATTTTTAGTCTTCTATTTATTCACTTTTTAAAGACACTCAGTTATTAGAAATTTACTAGCAAATCACTTGTGAACATGTTTGCTAACATTTAGTGTAGCCATTTGGACAGAGATACGCTGGTATCTCTGTAGTTTAAATGTTCATCTTTATACAACTTTCATAATTTCTCAAACATTTATTGATATTTAAATATGTGTTGTGGAAATTCTGATAAAATCATTTGCCAATTTTTCTAGGTAGGTTTTCTTTTTTATTGTTAAGTACATATTTACTTGTTATCATTGATAGAAATTCTTTACCAAATATATTATTTAAATGCCATTTCTCTCCTGTGCATTGCTTTGTCAAATTTTTATTGGTATAGTTTAATGTGTTCTTAAGTTACCTTTCCCTCTTGTGGTTATAGTTTTCCTTTTGTTCTGTTTATGAAAATCTTTGCATATATTGAAGTCACATAGGGATTATCCTTAGAGATATTTTCCCATACAGTATTCTATTTTACTTTTAATATAACATTTTGTAACTCACTTGTAACATATGTAAGTTAGAAATGCAGTTGAAAAATGTCTCTCTATATATGGACTTTTAAAAACACTCGTTGACAGACCGTGTCTCACCTATGTGTTGTAATGACACCTTTAGAAACAACGCTGGGGAAAGCCTGAATGTTTAATTGTATTCCATTTATGACCACTCCCCTTAGTATATTCTTGTGCCAATAGTTTTACTTGCTACAGCTTCGTATATGTTAGTGTAAGTCCTCCAGATGTGTGCTTTTTTTCTCAAGATTGCCTTTGACTATTTTAGTTGTCTATTTTTCCGTATGAAATTTAGAATCAACTTGCCAATTTCTGCAGAAATTTTTGCTGGCAACTTGATTAGGATTTGAAGTAGGTTAAAGATGTTCACAAATTCTTTCAGATCTCCATAGAGAATTATACTGTTTTCCTGTTACGTTGATCCCTTTAACATTATGAAATAGTCCCTTTAGCTCCAGTAAGACTTCTTCAATTTTCTAATATTAATGTAATGTTACCTATTTTTGGGCTAGTGATTCTTTTTGTAGTCATTTCATATTTAAATTTTGCATTTTAGCTTTGAAACTATGTCTCATAACTAACATATGGGGTTTTAAGAATGCATCCTTTCTTTTTTAGTTTTTTTTGACTCAGGGTCTTGCTATGTAGTTCATGGGGTCTTGAACTTGCTATGTAGCCCAGACTGGCAAATTCATTTCTATCTCAGCTTCCCAAGTACTGGGATTACAGGAGTATGCCACTATGAAACCTAATAGTGCATTCTGACAAGTTTAGTGTCTTACTTATAAATATGTGTTTTATTATAACTTGGTTTGGAATACACTACTACTGAGTCATATACTTTCTTTTTTCCCATAATTTTATTGAGAAACAAATAGCAATGAGACAGTTTCAAACAAATTGGTAGGACAGTTTCAATAATTAACACATTGCGTACATTCTTCTAGTGGTTAATTGTTGTACAAGATGCAGACTTGAGATCCTATTTACAAACACTATTATAACAATTCCCTCTGTTCATTAAGAGAATGTAACTATATATCTATCCTAACCACTTTGAATACACAGATACAAAATGGACATTCATCTGTATACCTTTTTTTGTTAAGTTCTGTTATTTGAATATTATAGGTGTGTTAACTCAGCAAAATATTCTAAAAGAGTCCGGTAGTCCACAATATTATTGGGTCTTCTGCTTCACTGGCAATGTCAGAAATTGTTGACCTGAGTCCCCTACAGCTCAACGTAACAGCATGGCTTTACTTCTTATACTTTGTTTTTATACTTTTCTGCTGGATGGTTAAGACCAAGGAAAAGCAGGACCTATGCAACAAGAGTTGTAGCTTTTGGGTCTGATATTTGAGTAGTACATTTTATGTTCCTTTTTAAAACCTCCATTCTTGAATTTTGAAAGATTAATCATTGTTTTCATTTTATATATGTTTCCTCCATTAATTTGTCAGCTATACCTTCTTTAACTACTGTAGTGATTATCTTAGCAATTATAGCAGGAACCTCTGGCTTTTATAGTTCAAATTATTTGCACCACTTCTCTGTTGTTGCCAGAAACATCAAACTCCAGTTGGTTGTTTCTAATCTTTTTGCATTAGTCTTGTCAAGAATTTTAGTTTTGGGGTTGGGGAGATAGCTCGGTGGTTGAAGTGGGTGCCTGGCAAGTGCAAGGACCCAAGTTTGATCCCCAGTACTGCAGTGCTCACCTTGGAACCCTGGGTGTGCCATGCCGGCCTTGAAACTGGATGTGGTAGTGCATGCCTGTAACCCCAGCACTGGGGAGGCTAAGACAGGAGGATCACTCCGAGTCTGAGCTGCATAGTGAGACCCTGTATCAAAAAATTAAAAATTAAAAGAATTTTAGTTTAAATGTGATTTAAACTGTACAGAATATAACAATTGTATTTTATACAGTCCACATTCATTTATATTTATCATATATTTATTCTCTTGTGTTCTTTGTGACCTTTTGCACTTTTATGTTTCCATCGGGGATCACTTTCTGCGACCCAACGAGTTTACTTTTATTTTGCTTGTTTTCTTTTTTTTTTTTGCCATAATTTCATTGATAAACAAATAGCAATAAGACAGTTTCAAATCAAATCGGTAAGACAGTTTCAATAATTAACACACTGCATACATTCTTCCTAGTGGTTAATTGCTGTACAAGATGTGGACTTGATATCCTATTTACAAACACCACTAGAACAAATCATTCTATTCATTAACAGAATGTAACTATATATCTATCCCAACCACTTTGAATACACAGATACAAAATGGACATTCATCTGTATACCCTTTTTTTTGTTAAGTTCTGTTATTTGAATATTATAGGTGTGTAAACTCAGCAAAATATTCTAAAAGAGTCCAGTATCCCATAATAGTATTGAGTCTTCCGCTTAGCTGGCAATGTCAGAAATTGTTGACCTGAGTCCCCCACAGCTCAACATAACAGCATGGCTTTACTTCTTATACTTCGTTTTTATACTTTTCTGATGGACGGTTAAGACCAAGGTAAAGCAGGACCAATGCAACAAGAGTTGTAGCTTTTGGGTCTGAGAAGGTCAGTGAAATGCCCTCAGGATTTATCCTGAGACCCTGTACCTCAGATTGTAGAACCTTTGTCAGTGTCAGCCATGTGGATGAGTCACGGCCATTGCTTGGCCAGTGTGCTCTCTGTGAAAGCCTGAGGGAATATTTTCTCTCCGTGTGACTCTTGTTTTCTTTTCCTTCATGTGGTCTGCTCGTTAGGCACCAGCAGAAAAGTCTCCAGTCTTTTCTCATCCAGAAGTCTTCATTTTCCCCACACTGCTGAAGAGTGTTTTCCGTGGGTGTACAATTCTACATTGTTGTTTCTCTTTGCTTATTTTTATGTTAGCTGTTTTACATGTCACAAGAGTGCCTTCTGGCTAGTAGTACTTCTTCCAAGAAACCTCTTTTTAGTTTTACAATTGTTCCTTTGAATATGCAAACCATTCTTTTGGTTGCTTTGGATCACTTTTGTATCTTTGTTTTTTATCAGCTTCACTCTCACGTGGCTAGGTATAGTGCTCCCTTTGTTGACACTGTATTATGGCTTGTAGTACAACACCTAGATATTTGGCCAAAGCCTCATTGACAAGGCTCATAAGAGCAGGTTTTGAGAGGGACTGGATCATGAGTGCATGATTCTGGGTTAATTCACTAGTTTAGCATAGTTCTTCTGGGTGTGGATTTTGGATTTACTGAAGAGGGAAGACCCAACCTGAGTATGGGTAGAACGAAACAACAGGCTTGTACCCTGGATGGAATAAAAAGAGAAAGGAGAAGAAAATGGTGCTGTTTCCTGCCTGCCATGCCATGGGCAGTTTTCTCTGCCATCTGGTGGAGCCATCCAACTGTGGACTAATATTTCTGCAGACCATGAGCTGATATACATCTTTCCTCCTTTGACTTGCAGGTGGTGAGTACTGTGCTGCACCAACAAGAAGGAAACTAAGGCAGCCTGTCCATGGTCTGCTGAGCCTCTAAGTCTGTAATTTTGGGTCTTGCATTAGTTTTTAGACTTTGGGGATTTGAATGTCTTTGAGTGTTACTTCTGTCCCATTTCTTTTTTCTCATAAGGATGGTAGATGCTTGATTTGGTCCTCCATATCTCTTATTTCAATCTTTTTTTCAATTATTTTCTTTATATTCTTCAGTTCTAGTGTTTTCCATTAATTTGAAGTTATACAATACTGCTTTTTGTGTCCAATATCCTATTAATTCTTTGCACTGAGTTTGTAGTTTTTCAATTGTAGGATATCCAATCGAGCCCTACTTTCATTACTTCATCTTTATTGTAGCTTTTGATTTTTAAAATCTCTTTTGTTTAACTTTTCCTCTATTTCATCTAAAAATCATAGTTAATTTATAGTTACTTACAAAGTCAGTAGCCAAATACATAATCTGTGATCCTGCATTTTTAAAAACTTTTTTCTGATTTCTATGTCATATTTTCTTACCTCTTTGAATATGTAGTAATTTTCATTGAATGTATCTAACATATCTAGTATGTCTAGTAATTTAATTGTATACATAAAAGAATTATAGAAGTTGTAGGTGAGTTATCTCATATAATTCTACTATTCCACTTTTATGAGCATTAGATAAGTAGTCAGAAATTGATCTAGCTAAGAGCTGGACTGCAGTTTTAATAAAAACTCAGTCTACTAATTTGCTTTTCTTCTCTAGAATACAACAACAGGGTAGAATTTGTTTCTTTTGATTCCTAAAGTACTGTGGAAAGCCCTGATGTGCTATTTAGTTTGTAGCCTCTGGAATCTTCAAATTTTGGTACTTGTTGTTCAAGAGCTGGATGGTAGTTGATGATTTCACTTTGACTATTCCCCTCTATTTTACCTACTTCATACTCTTGTGCAAGGCCAAAGCCAACAGCTGTTCAATGGGGAAAATCTGCTGAGAACTGGATTCTTCTTGGTTCTGTAATTTGTCATATCAGCCTTATCAAACTGCTAAAAGCTGTGCTAATTTGTTACTGATCCTCGGCCTGTTCTCAGAGTTGGCCCAGGTTCCCAGAAAGAAAGAGTTGGTCATTGTTAACTCACCTAGCAAAATTTTTCTGCTCCTTCAAATGTATCCAATTTTCATTTCTACCATTACCTTGTACCTTCAACAATATATGATTTTTATAAATGATCTATTTTTTCTACTTGTGAATATTGTTGCTGCTCATGATCTTTTATTCAGAAGCAAATCTAAGTAGCTATTTTAGGTGCTATTCTAACTGGCATTTAAATGATTCTTGCTCATTTACAGAACTTCAAAATTGATTTTGGTATATTGTTTTGTATCCAGCAACTTGATTAAAGTCTCTTTGTATGGAAAAGTAATAGATTATCCATATATTCTTGTATATGTTCCTGTGTACCCAATAATATGAATAGTGAATTTTATATTTTCCTATACTTAATGTTTTTATTTTTCTAGTCTACTTAACTAAGATTTATACCATAATTCTGAATAATAGTGATGATTCCAGCTACTCTGTTATAATCTCAATCTCAGAAGTATTTTGGTATAGTACAGATAACAGTAATATTTTCACTGAGTATTT
Organism: Octodon degus; assembly: GCF_000260255.1. Taxonomy (NCBI): domain Eukaryota; kingdom Metazoa; phylum Chordata; class Mammalia; order Rodentia; family Octodontidae; genus Octodon; species Octodon degus. The sequence goes on from NW_004524825.1 coordinate 162,454, forward strand.
TTATACACATATTGAATTGTACTAAGGAAGTTCCCTTTTATTTCTTGTTTGCTATTTTTTAGAAATAGTATAGTTTGTCAGTGTTCTTTTGCCTGTGCCCCTTTACATAATCCAAATATTGTTTTGTAAAATATTAATGTGGTGAATTGCATTTAGAAAATTTTAACCAGAATTTCCTTCCCAGTGTAAACACATCTAGGTCATGATGTATTATGCTGTTTATATATGGTTAGATATGATTTATAAATATTTTTTAGGATTTGTTCCTTCATGCTCATGAGTCACAATAGTCCCAAGGTTACACTACCCTCATAAAATGATGTGAAGAGTGTTGCATCTTTATTCTATGGGCGAGTTTTTCTTAGATGATAATTACTTTTTTTCTTGAGTGGTTGGTAGAAATTGCAGCAAAGCTATTTTGGCCTAGATTTTCCCAGCAGGAAGAGATTCAGCTTAACAGAAGAATATGCAGGCAATTCTTTTTTGTTTGCTTTTGGACAGTGCTTTATTGGGGTGTACTATTAATATAATGAAAACTACCAAGTTGAAACAAAATGTTGACAAGTGGATCTGTTCATGTGACCATCCCCTAGGTCAAGAAGAACATTCAGCACGCCACAACGTTCGTTTGTCCCCCTTCCAGTTACTCACTCTCTTACACCTAAGAGACCATTGTCCTCTCCTGTCTTCTAGATTGGTTTTACTTGTCCATACTTCATGTAAATGGGTTCACACTGTATATATTGCTATCTTTATAAATAGATTCATGTTGTATATATTGCTACTTTTGTTGTTTATATTATTCTCATTCACTCAGCATTATGTGACTGACTCAATAAACTACTGGTATGTATATATATATATATATATATATATATATATATATATATATATGTATATAGTTTGTTCACTTTTACACTGGGTAGAACCTATATGACTATAGCACAATTTGTCTTTTTTTGCATTTAGTACACGGTCTCAATATGCAGCTTGGACTGGTAGTGATCCTCCTGTTTTCAGCCTCCCAAGTGCTGGGATTACAGGTGTGCACCACCACGCACAGTCTCAATCCCAGTCTCAGTGTGTGACGGGGGTGGGGTTGGCACAGCACACCAGGAATCATACCCTGGCCACTGCACTCTGCCTAAGCAGGCACTTTTAGTCCACTGAACTCTCTGGCCGACCCACAAGTTACTTTTAAATTTATTTCTATGTGCATTGTCTTTTCCTCAGACTTTTAGTTATTAAGAAAAAGCTATTATAAAATTCCATGTAAAAGTCTTTTTGCACACAAGATTTCCTTTCTATGGTTACATTCCAATAAGTAGGATTGCTGTAGTCAAAGTATAGTTTCAATTTTGTGAGAAACTACCAAAGACTTTCAAATGGTTTAAACTTCAGCCTTTGCTATATGAAAATTATCACATGAGAGTTCCAGCTACACTGCATTCTTGAAATTACTATATATTGGCAATTGGTGAATATGAGTTAAGCATTTGTCCATTCTAGTGATTGTGTAGTGGAGTGCCTTTAGAGTTTAATTGGGCTCTTTATGAAGAGCAGTGATATACTTTTTACTTGTTAGTGATTTGTATTTCGTTATACATCCTTATGATGTGTCTTCTTGTTTTGTAAATTCTTTTTTTTAAAGATTCTTTTTATATTCTGGTTATGACGTCTTTGTCATATAAACATACTGAAAATATTTTCTTCTGTGACTGCTTTTGATTTTTTTAAAGTGTCTTTTGTTGAAGAGAGGCTTTTGTTAAGGCCTAAATTATGTATTTTCCTTTTATTAATATTGTCTTTATGCTTTTTTAGATAAATCTTTGCCTACATCCAAGTCTTAAGACAATAATTTTGAATAATTCTGATGAAAAGTTACAGCTTACCTTTTTCCTTCCTAGGCTATTCAGTTTGTCCGATGTCATCTATCACAAAGACATTGTAGCCTTCGATTGAATTGCTTTGGGAAGCTTACTGAGAATCAGTTGATGCAATAAGAGTCAGTCTATTTTGGGGCTCAATTTTGTTCCACTTACCCATTTTTCTGTTCTACACTGATGCCACACTATCAAATGTGTTTTATATAAGTCTTAGGATCAAGTAATCTAACTCCACTTTTTTTTAATTTTTCAAAATAGCATCAAATAACCTAAAAATTTTGTCCCTACAAAATTTCTACAGAACTGGTGTCAATTTAAAAATTTTTACTCAGCATCATAGTTTTGGAAGTATTTTTATAAAGTCTTGCTTGATCATTGTGCTGCAGTTTTATGAAATTTATAGAAAATTGACACCTTAGTAATATTGTTTCATAATCCAATATTGAAAACCATTTTTTTCTCAGCAATGTGTAGTTTTCCATGTAAATGTTTTGTCTGAATTTTGATAAATATATTTGTATGCTATTGACTCTTGGATAGCATTGTTACTAGTCTTATTTATTAAAAATTAATTTTCACTTGTTAATAAATAAAATGCAAATGATCTTACATATTGATCTTAAGTGGTATATTACTTCCTAGTATTAATGATAGATTTTTATTTGTTTAGATTTTACATATATTATACATACAATTAACAATTTAATGTACAATTATATATATGATTATGAAGTTTTAAATTTTTGTACTTTATTTTTATTTTTATTTTAGTTTTTGTTTGAAGAATCAGGGATTGAACTCAGGCCCTTGAACTTGCCAAGGAAGTGTTTATTGTACTGAGCCATCTCTCCGGGCCCTGTCCTTTATTTTTAGAACATAACAATTTTTGGTTTTAAATATTTCTCATGTATTACATTACTTACCACTTCCATTTCAATTTTGATAGAAAATAAAATTTGTATGATTTATGTGGCAAAGTGTGGTGTTTTATGATGTGTATATATACAGAAGATTAAGTCAACCAAATTAACACTTAATATTTTTATGTAGAAGAGCATTTAAAAATCTACTGTTTTAATAACTTAAAGGTATATAATGCATTTTTCTATTTTTAAAGAGTAAAAAAATAGAAATGATGTAAAATTCCATTAAACAAAATGATAGGAATTCAGCAATGGTTGTTATACTGGATAGTGTTGTCTTGAAATTAGTTGTTCACATTACCAGATATAAGCGTGCAATATTGTTTCCAAAAGTTATAAAAAATTGAAAAGGAGAGAGAAAATATTTTAAGCACTAACTGCTTCTTTCAATAGACCAGTAGAGGGGGCTGGGGAGATGGCTTAGTGGAATAAGAGCTTGCCTGGCAAGCGCAGGGGCCTGAGTTCAATTCCTGGTTCCA
>NW_004524825.1:165871-177058 GCF_000260255.1 Octodon degus
CTTCCTTCCTTCCTTCTCTTCCTTCCTTCCTTCCTTCCTTCGTCTTCTTTCTCTCACCCCAGTTGTTCCTACAAAGCATTTTTATTAACTACCGTCACCATTGTGTGTAGCACATTCAATTTACATGCACAGAATCATTGTTCTCTATCTGTCCTCTTTCAGTGGACACTTAATTTGCATTTACATATTTGCTCTTGCACATTATGCTGCAGACAACATAGGCAGGAAATAATGCTTTCAGTCTACTGATTGCACATCCTCTGTATATATATGCAGAAGTAGGACTGCAGGATCATATACAAAGTCTGTTTTTAATTTTTGAAGAACTTTAATACTATGTTCCATAATAAGTATGCCAGTTTCCATTCCAACCAAGTTATTTCTCGTCAGTTTGATTATAGTTATCCTATCCCAGGGGATAAGCCATCACATTTTAGTTTCGTTTGCATTTCCCTGGCAAGTGGTGGTGGTCAACATTTTTTTGGTAGGACATTTATAGGTCTTCTCTGGAGAAAAAATTGAATTATTTGTCTTCATGCTGTTGAGGTTTTTTAATTCTTTATATATTTTAGATACTAGTCTCTTATCAAACATATAGTTTGCAAGTGTTTTTCTAATTCTCTAGATTTTATTTACTGTGTTGTTGCCTTTGTTGTCTAGCTTTGCTTTTGTTGCTTGTAGTTTTGGTGTCATATCCATAAAATCATTGCCAAGACAAGTGTCGCAACGTTTTTAGTTTTCTTTCTGGAGTCGCAGGATCTCTTGTGTTATGATTAAAACTGTAATCCATTTGAATTAATTTTTGTGCATGGTATAAAATAAGTGTTTGCTTCATTCTCTTTTGTGTGATATCCAGTTTTGTTTGTGGTCTGGTTATCCCCCCAAATGCTCATGCAGTCACTGGGATGGCTGTTAGAGTTTGATTAATTCATGATGCAATGCTGGGATTATGGGAGTGAGTGCTACACCTGCCCTGGGACAGATAGCCTCAATACAATATAAGGAAGGGAGATAGGCTTGTTAGCTGCTGCAGCCGCTGCTCCTCCCTTTGCTCTTTGCTGCTTTCCACCTCCATGCACTGCTGCCCGCTGCCCTGTGCGGCTCTGCCTTGGAGCCAGCCGAGCACAGGCCGAAACCTCCACAGACTGTGAGCTAAAGAAACCTTTCTTTCCTTCATTTAGGGTGTTGGGCATTTTGTCCCAGCAATAAGAGTTACCAGGACAAGTTTACCCCAAACCACTTGTGGAATGGACTAGTATTTCTCCACTGTATGTTCTTGGCACCCTTGCAAAAATGACTTAAGCATGTATCGCTCAATTTATAGCAATTCTTTCTTTTCTTCCATTGTTTTAATTCCACATATGTATATTGTCTTTCCTTATGCCAATATTATTGTTTTAATTACAATTTATGTTATATTTTGATATCAGAAAGTATGGTGCCTTTAGTTCAGATATTCTTAAAATTGTTTTGGTATTTGAAATCTTTATTTTCACTTGAATTTTAACATTGTTTTTGCTGTTTCTGGGAAAATGCCATTAGGATTTTGATGTGAATAATGCTGAATTTGTAGATTCCTTTCGGTAGTATGGACATTTTACCCATTTGAATTCTCCTAAATCATGGAGATGTCTCTGTATTTATTTTTGTCTCCTTTATTTTATCAATATGTTATAATTCTTTTTTTTTCTGTATTTTAGGGAAGGGTCTACAGGGTGTTCAGGATCTCACTACTAGATCGGACTCTGACTCTCCTGTTTACAACCTCTCAAAAGCTGGGATTACAGACACATGCCACCACACCCAGTCTCAATCACAATATCAGCACACCCTGGGGGCGGGGAGGGCACAGCAGGCCAGGGGATGGAACACCTGGGCCCTGTGCCTGCCTGCAGGCACTTTAATCCGCTGAGCTATTTGGCTGGCCCTAATATGTTATAGTTCTTAATATAGAAGTCTCCTCTAGATTAAATTTATTCCTAAGAATTGAAAGTTTGTCTGTGTTTTGCATTGCTTTATGATTCTCCTTTGTCAAGTTTCTTCTTAGTTATCCTGTGTATTAATGTGTCATTGTTCAGAGTAATCTTTTAAATATTTTTGGTCTGATCTAGAGACATAGATGTTTATTTACAATCTTTCATCTTCGTAGTTTTTACTGCTGCAATATTTGCTCAGTATTACTTCCGCAGCATTCATTACTTTTTCCAAGTTGTCTTTTAAATTCCATGAGTCTTAAGACACTTGATTCCTCTATTTTTGTTTCTTTTCCGTTCTCCTTTCTGTTCAGCTTTCTCAGTGCTAAGACTGAGCCCAGCCTTTTGAGCATGGCAGGCGACCTCTACATCACTGAGCTACTCCCCCAGGGCTCCCCTTTGTAGCCTTCTGATTACAATTAGTAGTTTAGGAATATATTGTTTAAAGCCATGTCATACAACTTTTCCAATTTTTCTTCTTTTGACTGCTTTCCAGTTGTGTTACTGATTTCATTCCAGTGTGGTCAGAAAGGCTTATTTTGAGAAATAATATGTGGTCTACATTAGAGAATGATGTGTCTCTGAGGAAAAAGTGTGCCTTCTGCATCTGTTGGGTGGCATGTGCTATGTATGTGTCATAGACTCACTTGCTGTACATTGTCTGAAAAGTCGTCTATTTTCTTATTGCTTTTCTGTCTTGATTTTCTATCAGGTACTGAAAGCAGGATATTGAAATCTTTTATTACTATTATATTGCTGTTTTGTTTCTCCCTTCTGGTCTGTGAATATTTGTTTTATGTGTGGGTGTTTTGATAGTAGGTACATATGTACGTGCTTTGTCTTCCTGGGGAACTGTTTCATTTATCAGCATATATTGCCTTATTTATCTCCGTTGACAGTTTTTCTCCTAAAGTTTATCTGGTCTGATGTAACTATAGTCACATCTCTGCTCCATGTTGATTACTTCTTGCATGGAATATCTTCTGCTACTCCCTCAATTTCAGTCTATGTGAGGTTTTGAGCAAGAGCTTCTTCCAGATTGTATAATTGATGTTTTATTTATTTATTTATTTATTTTTAGCCATGTATCTATTCCATGTCCTCTGGGAGCATAATCTATTAATGTACAAAAAATTGTTGACAGGGAATATGTCACTATTGCCATTTAGTGAATTTTTTCTCTTAATCTTATAGTTTTTTGTTCCTCTTGTTCTCTCTTCCTGAACTTCCTTTGTTTTCTATTGATATTGTAGTAGTCACTTCACTGCACGTGGAACCAAGTGCCCCCAACCCACAGCTTAAGTGGGAAAGGTTTATTTGGCTCACAGCTTCTGGCAGGTCAGTCCATGGCTGGCTGAATCCAAGCCACCAGCTGCATGGTAGAAGGGCCCAACTGTGGACCTTGCTCATACCACGGCAGCCAGGAGGCAGAGAGAAAGGGAGGACCTCAAGACAGCCCATCTCCCAGCATCACGTCCACTTAGGAAGTTGTCGAGGCATTAATTCAGTGATAAGGACAGGCCCCTGTAATCAAACATTTTCCAAATGTATGAGACTTTGGGAGGACATTTTAGATTTAAATCACTACAGATATTTGTTTATTCCTTTTCCTTTTCGTGCATCTTCATAATATTTTTCTTTGAAGTTAGCAAGAAGCTTACATAAAACATAAGCAATTATTTTAGGCTGATAACCACTTCAGTTACATCAAAAAATCTACAAATTACTCTCCCATACACTTTTTGTCATCCATGTCACAACTTATACTTGTAGTATATCCACTAACAAGTGCTTGTGACTTTAGTTATTATTAATACTTTGTCTTTTAATTTCACACTAAAACAAAAAAGGAATTATACCTCATCATTATATTACAGCATTTTGTATTTGTCTTTATACCTAAATTTTCCAGGAAGTTTTATACTTTTATGTTTAAAAAATGCCTATGGATTATTTACTCACTTAGCTTTTGTTTGTCTACTAAGGTTTTATTATTCCCTCATTTTTTCCCTACTTTTTTGTGGTAATATATACATATGATAAAGTTTACAATTTGACCAATTTTTATATACAGTTTGGTGGTATTAAGTACACTATAATGCTGTACAACTATCACATAAATTCATATTCAAAATTTTTGGAGCTGGGGAAATAGCTCAGTAGAAGAAGTGCTTGCCTGGCAAGCGCAAGGGCCTGAGTTCAATCCTTGGTTCCGAAAAAAAAAACCAAAACAAAACCTGTTACAAAATTCTTTTCATCTTATAAAATGAAACTTTACATACAAAAATCAGGAATTCTCCATTCCTTCCTAACCCTAACCTCTGTCACCTAAGGTACCAGTCCTTATGGCTGTGCACAGAAAACCTGGGACGTTAGCTGGAAGCTCCCATCTCTCTTTGTCCTCAAGAAGAAATCAGGGACTGAGGCCACTTTTCCCCTCACTGAGGGGGCCCTGTTTGGGGCAGGAGCTGACATAGTTGAAGCACAATTGGTCCGGTTATCCATTTCAGCGTAACATTTATGATTTATTGTGCTCTTATGGGAATTAAAACCTCTTTTATTCGTAATTTTATTGAGAAACAAATAGCAATGGGACAGTTTCAAACAAATTGGACAGTTTCAATAATACATTGCATACATTCTTCCTAGAGGTTATTTGCAGTACAAGATGCAGACATGATATCCTATTTACAAACACTATTATAACAATTCCCTCTATTCATTAAGACAATGTAACTATAATTCTATCCTAACTATTTTGAATACACAGATACAAAATGGACATTTATCTGTATACCCTTTTCTGTATACTACCTGTATTTGAATATTATAGGTGTGTTAACTTAGTAAAATATTCCAAAAGAGTCCAGTAGTCCATAATAGTATTGGGTCTTCTGCTTTACTGGCAATGTCAGAAATTGTTGACTTGAGTACCCTACAGCTCAACATGACAGCATGGCTTTACTTCTTATACTTCATTTTTATACTTTTCTGCTGGATGGTTAAGACCAAGGTAAAGCAGGACCTATGCAACAAGAGTTGTAGCTTTTGGGTCTGATAAGGTCAGTGAAACCCCCTCAGGATTTATCCTGAGATCCTGTACCTCAGATTGTAGAACCTTTGTCAGTGTCAGCCATGTGGATGAGTCACGGCCATTGCTTGGCCAATGTGCTCTCTGTGAAAGCCTGAGAGAATGTTTTCTTTCCATGTGACTCTCCTTAGGCACACTCTACATCATCGATCACTTTCCTCTTTGGCCCCATAATCTCCTTGATCAGAAAATTTGGGACATTATGGAGTTACATTACATTACAGTACAAGTTCTCATATTTCCTGAGTCTTAATTGACCTTGGAAGGCTAGGGCCAAAATGTTGGCTTTCTTTGCGGCCCTCCTTTTTCTCTAATTTTGGTGTGCAAACTTAAGTTGTTAACTCTCCAGAAGACAAGCTTATTGTTATTACCATACAACCTAGGCTGTTAAGCTTAACCTCACTATCTGTCTGCATATCAAACATCTTAGGAATAACATGGAACAGGTATGTTTCATCAGGTATCGATATGTTGAACTTTAAGTCACTACAGAATAAGATAAAAAACATTTAAAAATTAGAATATATTTTAAAAATAGGCATAAAGAACTATATGATTCCTATGTTTACAATTAAGTCCAAAAATCTAACCATATACACCCTTGAAGCAGGACAGTCCAACAACATTCCTTTTCCTGTTTCCTGCCTTCATTCACCACCCCCTTCTTTTTGAACAATCATCTACCCAAGAGACAGCACAGCAGCAACTGGCATGTCATGACAAGCAGCCCATATTCAGAAGACCAGAATGACGGGCACTCCAAGCATGAAATTACTATTATAGATAACCATCTTCAGTGCAGTTGCTTAGTTAACAGATGTCAGTCTGTATATTTAGTCAGGGTGAGAATCTTTCCAATTAACTGCTAGATTCAAAAATCTTCTGGAGATTCTGAGGATCATTGCCTTCCCCATCTTCTACATATAACTGTATGGCTTGTCACTGTCATGTTTCCTAGCTCTTCTCATTTCCTTTTCTTAGTTAGTCCTCAAGTTCCTGCTTTCCTTTTACTTGTATTATACCTTTCTATTTGTATTTCTTCTCTTGAGTTCTTATACTAGGGAAACTATATGATATTTACACATGTGTGTCTGGTTTATTTCACTTATGGATATATCTTCAAGTGGCATTCACTTCAATATAAAGGCTTCAAGTTTATCATTCTTTATAGCTGAGTAATACTCCTTTGGATAAAAATAACACATCTTTTTCAGCCATTTCTCAGGTGATGGGCATCTTGGTTTTTGCCAAGATTTGGCTATCACAAATTGTGCTGCTATAAATGCACTGTTTGTAAATAGGATATCATGTCAGCATCTTGTACAGCAAATAACCACTAGGAAGAGAGTATGTAATGTGTTAATTATTGAAACTGTCATACCAATTTGATTTAACACTGCCTCATTGCTATTTGTCTCTCAATGAAATTATAGAAAAAAGTGAATTGCTCAATCTCCACAAAAAAGACATTATCCTTCATGAACTTAGATGCAATAATCCTTAATAAAATATTTCTGAATTCAACAACACATTGAAAACATACACCATAATCAAGTAAGCTTCATTCCATGGATACAAGGATATTTCAGCATATGCAAGTCAGTAGTGCAATTTGCCACCTAAATAAAATCAGGATAAATATCACATGATCATCTCAGTAGATGCAGAAAAATCATTTGACACAATGCACTTGATAACAGCCTCAAAGAAACTAAGTATAGATGAATCGTACCTCAACATCATAAAAGTTACCAGTATATGTGAAAAACCCATCATTAACACCACACCGAATGGGGAAAAAGTAAACATTTTTTTTCTAAAATCAGGAAAAAGACAGGAATGCACACTCTTTCTCCTCCTATTTAATGTAGGACTTCAAATTTTAGCCAGCACAATCAAGAAACAGAAAGTAATAATGGAGATACAACTAGGAAGGGAGGAATTAAAATTATCCTTGTTTGCAGACTACATGATTATAGGACCCTAAAAAGTGTATCAAAACACCTTTAGAAAAGATAAATTCAGCAAAATAGCAGGACACAAAATCAACATACAAAAATCAGTACGTTTTTCTATACACCTAAAATGATCTTCCTGAGGAGGGAGTCAGGAAAATAAGTCTGTCCATGGTAGTTTAAAAACAAAATAAAATACCCATGAATCAGCCTAACCAAGGAAGTGAAAGGCATCTACAATAAAAACTTCAGAACACTGAAAAAATGAAATGGAAGAAGACACTAGTGGCTGGAAAGACTTCCTATGTTGATGGATTTGCATAATTAATATTTTCAAAATGGCCATATTCTCAAATAAATGTACAAATTTAATATAATCTCTATCAAATAGCAATGACATTGTTCACAGAACTACCAAAGCCAACATTAAAATTCATGTAGAAGCACAAAAGACTTCAAATAGCCAAAGCAATACTGAGGAAAAATAACAATGCTGTATTACAGCTTCAAAATGTACTGCAGAGCCATTGCAACCCAATGGCATAGTATTGGCTACAAACAGACTGTAGATAAATGAAGTAGGATAGAGAGCCTGGGGATAAACCCATGAAGCTAAACCCATCTGATTCTGAACAAGTGCTGACAACACATGTTGGAGGAAAGAGTGTCTCTTTAACAAATGGTCCTGGAAAAAGTGGATATCCATAAACAAGATTGCAATTAGATCCCAGTCTCTTACTCTGCACAAAACTCAACAGAAATAGATCAAATAGCTTAAGGTAAGATCTAAAACTGAAAATTCTAGAGAAAAACATAGGAGGAACACTTCAAGATATTGGCATAGGCAAAGTTTTTTTGTATAGGACTTCAGTAGCCTAGGAAATGAGAGCAAGAATCAACAAATGGGATTATCATGTGTCAAATAGCTTCTGTGCAGTTAAGGAAACAGAGTAAAGAGAAAACTACAGAATGGGAGGAAATCTTTGTCAGCTATGCATCTGCCAGGATTAATATACAGAATATACAAAGAACTCAAAAAAGTAAAAAAAAAGACAAATAATGCAATCAATATATGGGATAAAGAGCTGATCAGATACTTCTTCAAATGGAAATATGAGTGAACAATAAATATATGAAAAATGTGCACCATCTTTGGATATCAAGAAAATCAAGATGAAACTATATTGAGATCCCATCATTTCAACCCAGACACCTTATTGTTTGTTTTCAAAGGTGAGGATGTAGAGTGAAAAGATCCTTTATACACTTGAAAAACTAAACATAGAACTACTATATGATCCAGCTATGCCACTTCTCGGTATATACATACACAAAGGAAAAGAAGTCATGTATAAAACAGATGCCTACATGCCCATGTTTATTGTGACTGTAGTCAAAGTTGCCAAGATAGGGAACCAGCCTAAGTGGTCATCAACACATGAATGGATTAAGAAAAGAAAATGTGACAGACATATAATTGGCGTGTATAATACACAATGGAGCATTATTCTACCATGAAGAAACATGAAATCATGTAATTTTCTGGAAAATGGTTGGAATTGGAGATCATCATGTTATGTGAAATAAGCCAGATACAGAAAGACAAACATGGCATGGTATCTCATATGTGTAAACACAAACAAAGGAAAACAATAAGACAAACCCCTCCCTCCTGCAAAATATGGGGACCTGAACATAGAAGAGATCCTACTAGGGAAGAAGGAGGCGAAGAAGGGCAGGGGTGGACAGGGGAAGGTGAGTAAGGACATCAGAGGGGGTGGATGCAAACAAGCATGCTATGGACCTGTGTGGAAATGCTCCAGGAAATCCTGCTCATCTGCACAATTGATAGAAATCATTAGTTACGATTTTTAATGATAGTATCGTAGATGTTTTGTTTGTTTACTATAAAAAGAAAGGTTGGTAACTGTAGTGGATTGAATGTTCCACCAAAATTCATGTCTGCCCATAACCTCAGGATGTGACCTGATTTAGATGATACAGTCTTTGCAGAAGTAATTTCTTTAAAGTCTCAAGATGAAGTCATCCTAGATTCATGGTGCTTTTATAAGAGAAAATAGAGGGAGACTTGGGCACACAGTGATGCAGAGAAGACCATTGGAGGACTGAAGCAGAGACTGGAGGTGTCCTTCTGTAGCAGAAAGTGCACATGATGAGCCACCAAGATCCAGGAGAGACAAAGCAGAGTTCTTGCTTAGGGCCTTTGGAAGAAGTGTGATCCTACCAGTACCTTAATTTATGCTGGTGGGTTTTGGAACTGTGGCAATACATTTCTAGGCTTTAAGCTGCCAAAATTATGCTAGCCCTAGAAGCTAATACAGCAGCCTTAGCCGATTTCAGGACGTTTCTTTTGCTGGTTTATTAATTCATTAAACCTGGTAGACATTTATGCAAATGAAGAGACCCAGAAAATGCATACATATGCAGGAAAGAGTGTCTAATGCTTTCTTCACTACTTAGGTATTGTTATGGTAGACAAACAGACTATGTGGGGCCAGCAATCTGGGTGTTGATCTTTATTCTACCCCTTACTTGCTATGACTTTGTGTGACTTTGATTTTTTCTTCAGTCATGTTTCTCTTTTTGTGCATTGAAATGATAGCTTTTTGGGTCTTATCAGCTCAGTAACTCTAAGGTTATCGGCCTCCATATCTCTGCATACTCACGATACAGATATAGCCTTGGAGGAACTATGCACTTTGACCACATATTCCTTACTGAACAGCAATAAAGAGTACTGGGGATTGGAGAGAGAAAACAATAGAATAATAGTTTAAGTAGAAACTGTACACTGTGGACAAAATTATAAATGGTTACCATGTTTCAGGTATTGTAGCACATTGAGGCCAGGATATTTAAAACACTCAGCGTAACTCACTTTTAATTGGATGCCCTTTATTTCTCTGGCCACATGGGCTGGAAATCACAGTATGGAGGTTTAATTAAAAATGCTTTGTTATTCCTTATATATGAGTAGGCACTGAATTCTTTGCTAGGAGGAGCTCTTTATAGATACCCACATTCATATTGGCCCTAAAGTACTAAAATTGGAATAGTGAACCAATGTGACATGGAGTCCCATTTGAGCACCGATCTTTGGAGAGCCTTTGACATTTGGCAGCCCATTTTTATTTGCTAAGGGTCAACTTCTTCTTTGCCTAGATGTTGCATGTTTCTAGATCTTCAGTAAGTAGAAATGGAAGGGTCTTGTAAGGTCATGACTTCAGTCTCCTTGCAGTCAGCCATTGAGGAGCTGGGACAGAGTGAAGGGATCACTCACCCAAGGAAGCATCATGAGTTTCAAAGACAAGACTCCAAACTGGGTGCCTTGATTTTAGTCTTAGGTCTCTTTGCACTTCACATTGTCATTTTACTGTCCTTTGTTTTGTTATTCACCAGGTTGCCTTTAATTTTATAGCCCAAATAAAAACATAAGTCTTTCTCACTTTGAATCAGTCTCCTTTTCCCCTCCTATCTTCTCTCTCCCCATGTGCCAACTCAAGCATAGGAACACATACTTGCACCTATCCTCCTTCAGAACTGTTCAGATGGAAAGTAGTGCCTTGTGCTGCTTCTGTCTTGCCTAGAGGGAAGCCAGAGCTGAGTTCTGAGTTGGGTCCACACTTGTGCTTGGTTGGGGGTTGGGTGGAAGTTCCGTCATTAGGGGGTCTGTGTGGCTGAACAGTGTTTTGGGTGGAGCGTGAATGCAGGCCTTTGATGTACATCTCTAAGCTCATCACTATCCTCAGAGGTGGAATCCAAGCATACAAGACAGGCAGAGCTGTCTGTGAACACTGAGTTAGAAGGCCCGCCTAGGGGATGTAAGGGAGAAGGAGAGGGAGGGGACACAAGCAAGTGGCATCACACAGCAGCCAGGGCAGCCCATACCCCCCTCATCCTTCCTCCTATTAGCACACCCTTTTGCTCTCTTTCTTCTCCCCTTGCTTCCCCTGCCCCTCCCCTTCTCTCAGAGATTCCCTCTATTTCTCTGCTGGAAACCTTAAGCAATAAAAGGCTACTTTAGTCTTCCGTGAACCCACCACACACTTAAAGCCTTGCGGCGCTGTGTTCTAAGCCTCACACAACCGCGTGGTCAGCACCAGGCAGTGGTGAACACCAAGTCAGCCAAGGAGGGGTAGAAGAAGGG
>NW_004524825.1:177308-204808 GCF_000260255.1 Octodon degus
GAGATCCAGAGAGAGAGAAGCCAGCTCTGTCGGGGCTCAGTCTCCAACTTGTTTCCTCTCCTGGGGCTTCGGGAAGTGACCGTGGCGCTGGGTAAGAGACCTAGATGGTGCTTCTTCCTCCTCCCACAAGCTCGGGTCTCCTTTAGCGGTAGCCTCTCTCCCCTGTGCTGAGAGTCTCCTTGGCTTGGTCTGGAGGCGAGACCTGCTCTGCAGCTGTGCTGCTCTCCTGGGTTCCCCGGTGGGGTTGGTGGAAGCCCCGGAGGCGGCGCCTGGGCAGGGAGGCGCTGGGGTGCGACCTGGCTTGGGGAGGGGGGTTGCAAAGAGGTGGTGTCTGCGCGATTTGCTTCATTGTCAGTGAATTGTTTTGTTTCTCTTCCGAAGCAGGTCAGCATTGACCTTGCAAATTGCTTAGGGGGCCGGGCAGCTGCTGCAGAAAGCCACAGAGTGGCCCCTAGCCAGAGCAGACAGCACTGTCATGACCCCCAGACAGCCCCGGGCGCCGAGGATGGGGTAATGGCTGGAGCCTCCTCCCTCCTTTAACTCCTTCTCAGCAGCTGCATCTCACTGCTGGAAATGAGGAAGAAAGAAAAGACCATGCACCCCCTTTCTCCATCTCCCCATCCCCTCCTTCAGAGGCCAGTGAGTACAAAGTTGTAAATAACTGCTTCCTTTGAAGCAGGTGGAGACCTCCTCCCTTCCTTTAAGATTACTGTGGCGATGGGCCTGAGTTCCTCCACAAACTTGGAAGGCTTTTCTGGCTTCTGTGAGGGAAGCCTAATGATTGCCTGCTTCAGTCCCAGGTGGCTGGGAGACTGCCCACCTTACCTAGCCTAGACATTCACATGCCCTGTCCCCTAGCACTGGTGGTACTCTGTTAGGTCCAGCCATGTCCTTGGGAGGGAGGAAACACCTGATGGTGTATCTAGGGCTGGATTCCCAGTGTGCTGCTTCTCTGGCTGTGGCTGCTGGTGGCATAGGCAGGAGGACTGGGGGAGGGGTGGCTGTGGGCTGGAGAGAACAGGGGGAGAAGTCAGGATTCCCTCTTGGCTGTTGGGGCTGGAAGACCCACAGATTCGGGCTGTCTGGAGCTATCATGAGGGCTGGCTGAAGCTGTTGTAGCCCTTCTGACCCCTTAGGGGAAGGGACGTATGGCTGCTTAATAGGGGCTTGTGGAGTTGGAGGCACTGCCATGCCTGACAGTAATTAGAACATCAATAATACTGATTGCTAACATTTTTTAGTATTTAAATATGTGTTGGATCTTTGGCTGAGGGTTTAGTGTGTATTATTTCACAGAACTTTTACATCAACTTTAACAAAGAAGACATTACTGTTGTCCTCGGTTTACTGATGAGGAAACTGAGGGACAGTAACGTTAAGTAATGTGTTCAGGATTACAAAGCGATAAATATCTTAATTGAGAATTAAGACGCAAGAGACCTGATTCCAAAACCCCTCACCTTAGGCATCAAGTCTTGCGGACTCATTAGAGAAGATTTTGCACCCTTTTCTAGTAGGCAAGTGTAGGTACCCTAAGAATGCTGTTACTTGGTAATATGTTTTGGAAAGCAATGCTCTGGCAGGGTAACAGGCTCTTGGCCTCATCTGTGCTGCTTGGACGGCCTACCCATAACACCTCCCCTGGCCATTGCCTTTGGAAATGATGTCTGAAAAAATTTCACTTTGCCACATCTGTTTCACATGCAGGTTGAAACTGTACCTTTTAGAAATAGCTCTTGCCTTCATTTCTGAGAGCATGGTGTCACCCTGTATTGAAAATTTTAGAATACTAAAAGCTCAGATCTAGAAGGCTCTAAAAATCCTTAAGCTTCACTTTTCCACCCAGTTCTGGAATTTGTCCTAAGCATCCAATTTGTTGACTGATTTTTTGTGTGTATGGTACTGGGGATGGAACTCAGGACGCTGAGCTTGCCAGGAAGGTGCTTACTTTGCTGAGCTCTCTCCCCTGCCCCTGTTGACTGATTTCTATGTGTATTCCCTAGAGTGATGAAGAGCTCACTGGGGGGCTCTTTGTGTCCTTGTATAAATTGGATTGTCAGAAATTAATCTGCATTATAAGCCAAAATCTATCTCCTTCTAAATTCCACTCATTGGCTTTTTGGAACTATCTAGTACTCACTTCTTCAGTTACTTGAAAAGAGCAATCATGCCCTCCCCAGAGGCTTCTCAGATCTGGCAAGATCATAAAGTGAGGCTCCTCATTTATTTATTCTGAAGATGAGGTTTTACTAATATGGCCTAATATTCCACTTGTTTGTCAGCTGCAAACTAGTGCTACTGAACGTTCTGAGGCAGCCCGGATAAAGTGTGTTCTCCTCTTTGGAAGAGCTTGGTATATGACGCTGGACTGCTGGAAACAAAGAAAATGTCTTTTGTATTGCTAAAGCCCAGCAGTTGGTTGGTGCTAGTCCTTCTAACAGCCCACAAAGTCCATAGCAGACAATAGGCTTGGAGGCACATTCAGAGGTCCAGATTAAAAGCAATCTGATAAAGTAAGGGAAATCAAAGTTCACAAGGATGTGGACAGTAGAAGAAAAACCAGTTTCATCAGCAAGTATTTCAGAAACACAGGCGTCACGGAGGGGGTGGTGTGCAGTAGGGTTGGTTAGTGGAGGAGAGCAGGCAATGTAGGGTAGCCAAGAGCAAACCTGGGTGTTGGCTGGCCATTAGCAAACCTTGCTTTATTCTTGGCATTGCCTCGGACACATGACTTCCCCTCCACGAGCCTTGGCTTTTCCAACCATAAGATGATGAGGCCCACTGTATCTTCAAGGGCTGTTTGCTTCTGAAGTTTTTTAGCTGAAGTCAACCATGGAACCCCAGGGTTATACTGAGTGGTAGAAATAATCTGAAACAGTGCCTCTCAAAACCGAATGTGCAGGAGCCAGGGAGATGGCTCAGTGGAATAAGCGCTTCCCTGGCAAGCACAAGGGTCTGAGTTCAATCCCCGGTTCCTCGGGGGGGGGGGGGGCGGAATGTGCACACGAATCCCTTGGGATACTGGTGAAACGCTCATTTGGATTTGAGGGTATAGGGTAGGCCCAGAGCGTTCGCACTTTACTGAGGTGCCAAGCAATCCTCTAATGCCGTGGTCCAGATGACGCCTCAAGCAGCACAGCTATAGTGTAGTGCTTGTCAAACTGTGTTGGCAAAGGACCAGTTTGCACCAGTAGTCACACACTTACTTTAGTAAGATATATTAACTACAGATTACTAGGAACGGAAGAAAAGATGTACAAAACACAAGCCCACATTTTAGTAGAATCAACAGACAAAACTATTTTTTCACATTGTTATAACATTTTCTAAGTTCTTACTATCCATTTAGTCACTTAGTTCTTTGCTGCCTGAACAGAAAAGCTTGTAGATAGGGACTGGTCTGCAGACCAGATATGACCAGCTCTGATCTAGGCCACTTGCCTGTCTTATTTAAGAGGCCCAAATTAGGTGCAGCTATAATGTCTAAACTACCTCTTCCAGGTAATATTTCACTCCCAGATTCGATGTCTCACTTGATGGAGAATTTAACACTTTTATACAATAATGTTATTCAGATGTTGTGGCTGCCAAAAGGTGTTTTTTTTTTCTTCAAACTTCTAGTTTCCTCATAGCATCTCTAAATTCCAGTCCTGGATTGTATATTCCAAACAGGAAGGGGGCTGGATCAATTTCATGTCTTGTGTACTCACCCACTTCCCTACTGGGTGGCATAGGGTAGGTGCTTAGTAAGTATTCATGAAATGAATGAAGGGGCCATTTGGTGTTACTTACAGGACCATGCCCGTGGTAAAGGAAGGTGCGTGTGACTTCCTCCCAGCTTGGAAGACATAGTATTTACCCTGTTTTATACATTTCTTATGGTGAATAGAAGGCCAGTTTGACTATTAAAGACAACTGCTTGGCATCCCACTTTTACTTTGAAAGGATTTTAGGAAGCCAGGCAAAGATTTTACACATTTCAAGTACCAAGTCTTCATATTTAACTCAGATGTTCATTGCTTCAGGAGTTCAACATGTTATCTATTATTATTAATTATTAATTATTATTATTATTATTATTATAATTCTTCAGTAATGTGTTAGCTGTTATTCAGAGGATACAAATGTGGGCAAAACAAACATGGCCCCTGATTGCTTGAGATTTATAGTTTGGTAGAAGAGGAGGCTCTTTATTAATCCTATATGCAGCCATGTCGTTTCAGCCATTGATGAATACCATAAAGAAAAACCATGGGGCACGGGTATGATGGTGTATTGCAGAGGAGAGTGACCTAGCCAGTGGTTTAAGTATAGTTCCCTTGAAGATGTCATATTAAAACTGAATACAGATTCATACAGGGTTGACATGGGAGGTGACAGAGGTGGTGGAGTTGTATCCTAGTTGGAAAGAAGCATAGTGAATGCAAGAAATAGAACAAAAATTGGTGTAACTGGGAAGGAGATACAGTTCAGCAGCATAAGCACCTTCCTGGCAAGCACAAGGTCCTGAGTTTGATCCCTAGTTCAGACAAAAAACAAAACAACAACAAAAAAAATCAACGGTGTAACTAGAGTGGGCTATTGTGAGGATTTGTCTTTTTTTCTGGAAACACAGGGATTGATGAGAAGGTTGCAAGCAGGGTGACTACCATGTCCTATGCTGATTCCTTTCACTATAAGCTGTTTGAGTGTCCACTATGAGCCAAGACCAAGGTGGGAAGTAGAGTAGCCTCTGCCCTCTAAGGGCTTAGGAGTAACCTCTGCCCTCTAAGATGACACAGTAAGGCAGGAAGGAGAAGAAATGCAAAAACAAACATAAATGTAGCAGGATGAAACCCATACTATTAACAAGATGCAAAGGATTTCTAAGAGATCTAAAACAAATTCCTGGAAGTGGCATTTGAGCTGAGCTTTGAGATTATACAAACTGGGCATGCAAAGTTGGGCAATGGAATGACATCCTGGCCCGAGGCCAATTGGGTAGGATAAAATACAGTATGTGAGAAATGTTTTGCCGGACAGGCGGAGAATTTGAGTGTGACTAATGTTCAAGGTTAGCTTAGGAATGTAAGATTATATATGCAAAGGAGGTGGAAGTCCAGCACTTTATGAGCAAACAAACTGATCCTTTTTTTTTTCGGAACTAGAGATTGAACTCAGGCCCTTGCACTTGCCAGGGAAGTGTTTATTCCACTGAACCATCTCCCTGGCCCAGAACAAACTGATCCTGAGATGGGCAGTGACTTGATTTGCTCCAATTCACACAAGGGGATAAAGGTAAAACTGTGGGAAGCCAAGATGCAAAAGAGAAAAGGTCAAGAGAATGGAAGGGGAATTAGAAGTGCAGGGTAGGAAAGAGAGGAGAGGCCTCATCCATTGGTTGGGCATGTATTTATTGAATAAATCCAAGGGGACGTAATGGCGAATATGATTGATATGCTGTGGCCGTCTTGGAGCTCGTGACTTAGATGGAGAGATGAACATTATTTTACCAACTGCTTATCTATGTAGTCATAAATTATGATTCCTGCATAGAGGAGAACGTGTTGCTTTAAGAAGAAAGGTGTGGGCACCATTCTTGGAGTGTGCAGGAGAGTCAGCACTCATGCACACCCCACTCTGATGCTCACACTGTTAAGGTGAATGATGCATGTCTATTTCGTGGACCTTTGGCAGACGACCACATGCGAGTAGTAAGAAGAGATAAAGGTGGCTCAGATCCACAGGAGCGCAGGCGCACTTGAATCCCAGGTGTATGTCACTTGCTCAGTTGAACCTCTCTGTGAGCCGTAGTCCTCCTCAGCTCATCCACTCTCCGTTCAGTAACTTAGTGTCTCTAAGTGTAAAATGAGGGGGTTTGGACTCAGCTTAGATGATTGACAAAGCCCTTCCTAGATGCAGGGCTCTGTAGTTCATGCTCTGCTCTCGACTACCTTCACACTATCCTTTGCAGGTAGTTCAAGTTCAGTCAATTATTTAAGCAACACTAAGGACTTTATATAGATTTCTGAAGCCTGGCTAACCTTGGAAGTATTCAAAGGGTTGTAAAAGATTACTGGAAGGCCTCTGTCTCATCCTTTCTTGAAATGGCTGAAATTGTGACAGTCCTGTGAGCTAAAGAAAGATCTGGCTACATTCTAAAATCTGTAGTAAAGCTAGACATTACATGATATTTCCTCTGCTGCTACTTTAAAATAAACAAGA
Organism: Octodon degus; assembly: GCF_000260255.1. Lineage (NCBI taxonomy): Eukaryota > Metazoa > Chordata > Mammalia > Rodentia > Octodontidae > Octodon > Octodon degus. Next base: position 183,513 of record NW_004524825.1, read on the forward strand.
GCCAGTGAGAATAAAATGGTGCGGGATGCTGTGAAACAGAAGTGAGATGCTTACTTCATATGCTGAGATATAACAACCCCGCAGCCTTTTCCTAGGGCAGAAGATATGTGGTAAAAGAAATACTTTTTCATGAAAGAAAAGCATTTTTGTACTTAAAATATGACTTGAAAGGCATTGATGCTTGAACACAGTATGGCTCTTCACTGTGCACAGAAGGAAGAGGAAAGCTCTCCAGGATGTGTATTTTGAAGGGTGCTTTTTACTTTAAAATTGTTTCTTAAAAGGAGAGAGAGAGTATAGCATAGCATTTCTAAAAGGAATGGGAGGTAGATAGAGATGGAATTATGTAAGTGATCATAGCATAAAATAACTTTTCAAAATAGTACAAGAGGAACTCTGAAATGGCAGGGTCCTTAGTGTCCATACAATGCCAAGCTTAGCACCTAGTACATGTGCTCACCTATTTTCAGTGTGAATGGTTCCAGGAAAGGGTGCTTAACACTACTTGATTAATATATGGTCGTGGTTTTTAGTGACATATTCTTCGTACTGACCTGAAATCTATCTTCGGAATCCAACCTATTGCTCGTGTGTTTTCGAGCAACAGCAATATTGAGTAATTTCTTTCTGCCTTTTCTGTGGTAGCTATTCAAATGTTTCAGGATGGTTTGCACTTCACACGTTTTAGCTAACCTATATATTCTCTCTCTCTCTCTCTCTCTCTCTCTCTCTCTCTCTCTCTATATATATATATATATATATATATATATATATATGCTGTATGTTTTGAGTGCTTTGACAGCACACACTTCAGTTTTCATTATTTCTCCTCATATGTGATGACCAAACTTGAACCCGATACTCTAGTCATGCTGGCCAGAGCAATTGAAAAGTGTCTGTACATTTTTCAAGGCTCAATGAGTATGAAGTATACTTTTAAATATTTTTCTGATTATAGAAGTGAAATAGCCACATAGAAAATGTGGGGAATTAAAAGAAGTTTGCCTCATCACCTCCAAATCCCTAGTCCAGATATAGCCTGCTGTATTCCCTTCCAGAGGTATTTCCATGTTGATATAATTGAGATTAGACTGCGTGTACTATTTCACACCTGCTTTTCCATTAGTATTACATTGTGAATGTTTTCGCATGTCATTAAGCAGGCTTCAAACAACTTCCAATAGCGACATGCATGGTTTTCTATTGTATAGTGTATTTGACAGGTCCTATGTTGCTTGTTTATATTCTTTCCAGTTGTGGGCTATTGTGAATAACCTTGCTCATTATGAATAAATCTTTTTGTTTGAGCCACAAAGATTACCCTGGTGGGGGCTTTACAATCAATGCCCTTCTGTAAAATGCAAATCTATCTCTCTCAACACTCTTCTTTTTTCTAGATTTATCCCCATCCATTGTCTGTACAGTCACTGAACAGAATACTCATTTACTGTCTGGACATTTGGGTCACAATGTGAGCTCCCCAAGCACAAGAATTTTTCCCTATTTTGTTCACTGTTACATCCTGTAGTACTTAAAAATTATCTGGCACACTGTAGATCCCTCATAAATATCTGTTTAATGAATTATTAAGAGAGACTGTCTAAGAGGCATTATTAGACCTAAGAATGTTAACTTCTCAAAGGCTCTTGCTATGTATATGAAATTGTCCCACTGTATAAGTATGATAGTTTCTGTTCATATACCTATACTAGTGCTGGCTGTTGCCAATCTTCCGACTGATGTTTGCCAGTTTGACAGGTGAAAACTAGTTTATCGTTGTTTTACTCTCTGTTTTTTTTATTGTAGTGAAGCTGAGTATGTTTTGCATTTCTCAGTCACTTTTGTTTTCTTTTCATGAATATCTATTTTATTCTGTGATAGCCAAACTTGAACCGAGTACTATACGCATGGCTGGCCAATATCTCCATTGTATGTTTTTATTCAGAGAACTTACATGTTTTGTTTTCATTTTATGGGCAATATGTGTATTTAGTAGCCATTAGATGTTTTTATTCCCAATGTGTGGAAAATATTTCCCATTTGCATTTTTAGTTTTCTGCATAGAAATCTTAATTTTTATGTAATTATATCCACCTTTTCATTTGTAATTTTTTTTCTGATGAATTCATTCTTAAGTTTTAAATTCAAATTGGACAAGTGATTGAATAGAGTTTGTTTTACCTTAGGTTGCTCATGCTTAATGATGCTGGAATTTATTTTGTTGTATGGTGTGAGGTAGTTTTCTAAATTATTTTCCCCTTCAATTATTTCATAGCAGCAAATAGTAAATAATTCATTCTTTTCCACTGTTATATAAATTGTTATATATAGTAGTTTCTTTTTGTGATCTCTGTATTTTCCATTTCCTTTAGTCTATCTCTTCTTGTCCTAGTTACAAAGTTTAAATATTATTCTAGCTTTTAAATAACTTCTATTACCTCAGCTCTTCTTACTAGCTGTGTGCTCTCACTAACTAACTTATTTCTCCTATCTACACTTGTAATTTTGTGAAGAAAATCTTCCTATCACTATTGAAATTTGCATTAATAACATTAACTTAGATTTCTGTCCATTCCTTAAATTTATTATTATAAATTTATGGTTATACATTTCTTGTTTTGATTTTTCTTACCATTTTTTAATTCTGAAGATTTAAAAGATATAGAAAGTCAGACAAGCACCGAAATCAATGAACAGATAACTGCTGATATAGCACCTAGAATGAATAAGTGTTAGCATGTTGTTATTTTTGCTTTAGGTGTTTTAATATGTGTGAAAATTTCCAGATAAAGTTTGACTGCTTTTGTGTTTAGTCCCATGGTTTTTGCCCTTCCTCATTTCTCCAAGTGAAACGATCAAAACTCCACATTTGCTTAATTTCCGGTTGGGTTCTTTTCTTACTGATATGGAAGACTTCATTAAATACCCCAGGTAGTCATTACTGACGTGGGAAATATTGCACGCGTCACTTTTCCTGGATTGCTTAGCTTTCTATTTTGTGCTTTTCTTTTTATACAGAGGTTTTAAATTTTGATGTCAAGTTGCTCAGTATTTTCTTTCATCAAGAGTGCTTTTGATATCATGTTTAAGAAATATTCTTGACTCCATAATCATAAAAAAACACTTTCTAAAATTCTTTTGAAAGGCTTTAAGTTTTTTTCCTTACGCTTAGTTCTTTAATCCATCTGGACTTATTTTTGAATGTGACATAAGATGTGGATGAATTTCTCTATCAAAAACACCATTTGCTTTAATGCCACGTATACCCAACTCGTGAATGCTCCCCTCCGTGCCCGTTCTTTCCTGGCTCGCTGCTGGCATCCTCGCTCTGCTTGTCTACGCCTGTGAGGGCTCACCCCCAGTGCTGGCTGGGCGTCTTGAGGCTTGGGGGCCGGGTACTGCTTACCTGCTGCTCTTGCTCACCCCCACAGCACGTCCCTTGTTCTTTTTGCACTACCCTAATTATTTTGATCCTTTGCTCTCTTACCTAATTTTAGAATGAGGTTGTCAAATTGCAGTAAAATCATCTTGGTCTTTTTGGAATTACATAGTGAATATGTAGAATGATTTAGAGAAGAACTGACATCTTTTTGATGGAGTGACTTTCTGTTTTGACAGCTCTTCATGGAAGTTTGTAATATTATTAATTACATATCAGGCTTATTCCTAGCTGTGTGTTATTTTTAGTCAGGTTTATTAACATTTATTTGCCATAAAGTAAATTTTATTTTATTCTTTGGAATGTATATAGTTTGTGTTTTGAAAAAATGCATATGATCAGGTAACTACTGCTTCCAGCAGCACAATACAGGCACAGACGATGTCCTTCACCTTGAAATGTCTCCTTGTGCCCTTTTGTAGCCCAGGAAGCCATTGGTCTCTTTTCCTATCCTTACCATTTGCTTCTGTTATGATATCACATAATCGGAGTTATGTAGGATGCAGGCCTTTGCGTCTGACTTTTTACACTCAGCACATGCTTCAAGATTCATCCGTGTTCGTTTGTAATATGATTCATTACTTTACCAACTCAAATTGATGAAAATTTGAGTTGCTTCCATTTTGTCTATTATATATAATTCAATTGTGGTGCTATAATAAGTGGTACTGTACAAGTCTTTGTTTACAAATACGATTTTGCTTTTATGAGGTTTAATACTCAGGAGGGGAATTTGCGGCTGTATGTAAGGTAAATGTCTGTCTACTTTTAATGTCTGTCAAACCATTCTCCAAAGAAACTACAGTTTTCATCCCTGCTAGCACCATAGAAGAGTCGCAGTGTCTCAGTATGCTCTATAGCACTTATTACTTTCAGTCTTTCTAAAAAAGTTAATAAGTTTTATTTCAGAACACTTTTGGATATAAAAGACATTGAACAAAAAGCTCAGAGAATTACTATATAATGATCCCCTAGCTTTTCCTGTGATTAATATTTTGGATTAATGTGGTACTTTGTTGCAGTCGATGAGCTAATATGGGTATGTGATTGTTAACAGAAGTCCATAGTTTGCTTAGTCACTATCTGGTGAGTGTGTAGTGGCAGTTAACATGATTAATTGGCATTTGGGCTCAAAATTTTTGTTTCCCACACTTGTATATGTTTGCACAAATGTTTAATGGCTGATAGTCACCATTATTTTGTACTATAGAATAGTTTCCCACCCCTAAAAGTTTTCCACGTTCTGGGGAGATATCTCAATGGTCTAAGTGCCTGTCTGGCAAGTGCAAGGACCTGGATTCAATTCCTGGTACTACATGCCGCATCCGTTAAGGACCGCTGTGCAGGCCACCGAAACTGAGTGTGATGGGGCACACCTGTAATCCCTGTGCCAGGGAGGCTGAGAAAGTAGGATCACTGTGAGTCTGAGCTGCCTAGCAAGATCCTGTACAAAATACATAAATAAAAGATTTTTTAAAAGTTTGCTGTGGTTCATTTCTTCATCCTTCCCTCTGACCTGAAACACTGGCAAGCACTGCATTTACAAAAAAAAATGTTCTGGAGTTTTCGCCTTTTCCAGAATCCCATGTAGCTGGAATAATTTTTCTTCTGTTTTTTGTTCTTTAAGAACAGAATATATTTATTGGGGGAAGAAAGCTTCTGTCCAAGAGAGGGACAGAAGGGGACCTCAGTGGGTTTCCAAGGAACCTGAATTTTCTAGTAATTTTTATAGAGCAAAACCACGAGAAGAGGTGGTCTAAGGTGCAAAACATGGGAACTCACCAGGTGGGCCTGAGGTGGGACAAAGCTATGGTCCAACAATAAGATTACAAGCATCGTTGCTCAGGTAAAATTGATTAAATCAGGATCAAATGGGGAAGCCAGTCAAGTAGCAAGTGGGCATAAACAGAACAGGTGCTCTTCCTATAGGGTGTTGGATTAGCGACTCTTTCTGGCTCTTTCTTTTTTTTTTTTTTTGTACTCTTTTATAATATCAATTCCTGATGCCTGTCCCTAGGGAGGTAGTTGGCTGCCTTTGTTTAGTCTTTTGTCTTGAAATCTGGCCCACAGCAGGGGTGCCTATCCCTCTCATAGTTACAAGATACCTTCTCTTCCATAATGGATCCTTGAAGGCCCAGCCCTGTCTGACTGTCTATAAAATTTCTATTGAACTTGGCTGCCTACAGCATGCCCTCATCTGAAGAAGTACCCCGAACTGCCATGAGAGAATCATGGGCAATGGCCCCTCTGGCTTCTTCAGGTTGAAGGGGGTCATAGTTGTTGACCAGCAGTTAGAGATACTCTCCAGAGGTTCTATCTAAAGGCCCTCCATAGACACCAGGTACTTTCATCTTGGATAGGCATATAACTTTGAGTCTGGAGGGGATGAAGCCAATTCACAGGATGTAGCTTTTCAGATTGCTTACTTTAGTAATATACATTTAAGTGATATCACATTTCAGTGATAGCAGATTTAGATAATTGTCCTGAAAAATATATTTATCACTGAAAAATATTCCATTATACGAATGTATCACAGATTTTTAAAAATCACTCACTGAGAGAAGGTTATCTTGATTGTTCTCAAGTTTTGGCAGTTATAAATAGAGATGCTATCAACATTTAAGTGGAAGTTTTTGCATTGATACAAGTTTTCAACTCATTTGTGAAAATACAAGAAATTTAGTTGCTGGAACATATGGTAAGGTTTTGTTTAGACACTTCCTGTCTTCCAAAGTGGTTGTGTCATTTTGCATTCCCATCATCCATAAATGAACATTACTTTTGTTCCACATATTTTCCAGCATTTGATATCATCAGCATTTTGAAATTTAGCAGTCCTAGTAGGTACTATCTCAATTAAAAAGAATTGCATCCCCCATTGATGACATATAGTGCTGATTATCTTTTTATGTGTTGTTTTGCCTTTGGTAAGGTCCATTCAGCTCTTTTCGCTATTTCAATAGGGTCACTAGTATTCTGCTTGTTGAATTTTAAGAATTCCTTGTGTATTAGTTCTGCATCAAATATGTGTTTTACAAATATCTTCTCCCATTCTGTAGCTTGTATTTTCATTTTTAAACTCTTTCATGGAGCATTTTAAATTTTAATGAAATCTAACTTATGAGGTTTTACTTCCATGGATCAGACTTTCTTTTTTCCTATGTTACAGTCTAGGACAGTGATGGTGAACTTTTTAGAGCTTTCAATGATACATGCAGCCCGCAGTGGCATTTGTGCCATAGGTTTGCCAGCGCTGGTCTAGAAGTTCCGTAATTTTGCGTATTACCGTCTGTGGTCCACTTTGAGGTTTTCTGTGAGGGCTGTAATGTCTGTGTCGCAGTTCCTTTTATTTTACTTTTTTGCATGTGATTGTCTGGTCATTCCAGCACTATTTGTTGAGAGGAATATCTTTTTCCCTTGTTTCGTTCTTGCTCCTTTGTTAACGATCAGTTGACTGTGTGTCTGGATCTATTTCTGGGCCTTCTGTTCTATTCTATTGATCTGTTTGTTCTTTCAGCAATGCCAGTTTCCTATTTATTGTAGCTTCAAAGTACATAATTTTAAAAGTCATACGGTGTCAGTACTCTACTTTCTTCTTCTTCAGTATTATATTGCTCATCATGGGTCTTTACCTCCCCATACAATTTTAGAGTCAGTTATTTTCTTAAGGGAACTTGCTGGAATTTTGACTGGGATTGTTTTGAATATATCAATCAATTTAGGAAAACCAACATCTTCATAATATTGAGTCTTCTTATGCAACAATTCTGAATCCTTCTATGAACCTTAAATAGATTCAAATATTATTGATTTCTTTCGACAGAGTTTTATGGTTTTTCTTTTTTCTTGTTTTTTCAAAATTTTATTAATAAACAGATAGCAATGAGACTATGGTTTTTCTTATATAGATTTTATATGTATTTTGCTAGATTTATCCCTAAACAGTCTATCTTTAGGCAATAATTTATATGGTATTACCCTCCCCCCAACTTTAATAATATGGAGGTTGACAAACTTAGTTTTAACATTAGCTCAGTGGCGCAGTGACTGCTTAGGAAACATGAAGTCCTGAGTTTGATTACTAGTAACTACACACCAAAAAGAAAAGAAAATTTGGAATATGGTATTGTGGATCTTCTTCTTTTAATTTATTTATTTTTTTTTTGCAGGATCGGGGATCGAACTCAGGACCCTGCACTTGTTAGGCAAGAGCTTATTCTACTGAGCTATCTCCCTGGCCTCTAAAAAATATTTTTGACTACCTGAGATCATTTGTATTTCTATGTAAATTGATGAATTGGTGTACTAAACACTTACCCGTCCAATTATTTAAATGTAGGATGACCAAAAAGCACATATTTTCATCGATTTTTATAAGATAACAAGAAATATAAAAGTGACAATTTTATTAAATTCATTCAATAGTTTTTCTAAGCATGGTATACCTTTTTTATAATTTTATTGAGAAACAAATAACAACAGTATATTTTGAAACAATGAATATTCAATGTGATATTAAAATATGGACAATAGTTTCTAGTCTCTTTTTTTTTTTCTGGCGGAACCAGGGATTGAACTCAGGCCCTTGCTCTTGCCAGGCAAGTGCTTATTCCACTGAGCCATCTCCCCAGCCCTCTAGTCTCTTTTGGAATTCTTTTTACATTATTGTCTTTTGTTGAACATTTTATACTATTTTGTTGGCTTTCCTTTTATTATGTGGGTGATATCATCTCAATAAAATGTCTACCCAGTAAAAGTAATGGTGAAGACATGGATGGATATCCTGATTAGTATTTTGCTATCCTATAATTTTCAATTATTTGATCTATTAGTCCTGATTTAAATTGTAAATGACTTTTTGAACTCCCTGGTTTTAAATAAATGACGAACGAGTTCCATATTGTTCGATCCAGAAAGTGCATAAATATTTTATAGTAATATTTCCCCCTCACTCTTTGGTTACCAGTTAGCTTATTACATGTTGGCCAACTGTGTCAACATCACCCATAGAATTGTTATAGACATTGAACATAATTGGAATTATTTTAATTGTGTTTCTTCTTTCACGCTGTATCATTTCTGTAGTAGGAATAGTTGACAATGGGAGACATCGTTTTTGTCTCTTCCATCTCCTAACACAGACTTTTCCTCTGATCTAGTAATGTTTTTCTCTTTTTCAGTTTTTTCTCTTGCAGAGCTTTTGGCACTTCCTTCCTTTTCCATCCCAGGGTCCCAAGTGTGTGCATTTGGTGTTATAAAAGAACATCACTGAGTTGTGGAGAAGCATAAAAATCATGCGCACTGTACTTAGGATAAGGAGATTGTAGCCCAAAATTCTAGGTTATTTTCCACAAATAAAATAGATAAGAATTAGTAAAAGAAATTAACCTGAAGTTATTATTAGATTTCACTAGAAACAAACATTGAAGACAAATATAACATTCTCAATAAAAAAGTGTGTAAATAAAATAGTTAAACAAGAAAAGCTGCTTAAAACAACAGCTGCTCAAAGGACACTTGGGATGGTCAATATGCAAACAGATGCACTGTCTGAGCGATGCTCGGGATAAACTGCTAAGTACTAAAACTCTTTATATCATAATTGCAGAAATTGGGCCCCCTGAAAGGTTAGACCATGAATGATCACAGATTTCACCTAATGTACTTATGATGAGTTTTTTGTAAACTGTAGACTTTTACAAATAAACACAACTGGGGCCGGGGAGATAGCTCAGTAGAATAAGTGCTGGCCTGGCAAGTGCAGTGTCCCCTTGAGTTCAATCCCCAGTACTGCAAAAAACAAACAAACAAGAAACAAACAAACAAACATAAATAAATACAACTTAGAAAATAACCAAAGGGCTGGGGATATAGCTCAGCAGCATACGCACCTGCTTGGCAAGTGCAAGGTCTTGAGTTCGATCCCTGATACCCCCTCCAAAAAAAGAAAGAAAATAAGCAGAACTGGGGCTGTGGAGCTAGCTTAGTGGTCTAAACACTGCATAGGCAAACACGAGGACCAGGATTCAATTCCCAGTACCACATGCCATGCTGGCCCTACCTTGGGTGCACTGAAACTTGGCATGGTGGAGCATGCTTGGTATCCCACCGCTGGGGAAGCTGAGACAGGAGGATCACTGTGAGTCCAAGCTGCATAGTGAGACCCTGTACCATATACATAAAATGAAATGAAAGACAAAATAACCAGAACATATTATTAACTTCACTAGAAACAAACATCAAAGGCAAATACAGTGTTCTCAACAGCAAGGTATATGAAAGTAGTTGATATAAAACAAATAAACAAAAATACAAATAAACACAAGTATGGATATATTTCTTTCAAACAAGAATGACTAGATGAAATGACACCTGCTGCAGTAATGCTTGAGATCAGTAGTATGTAAAAAACACACTGTTGAAGTGATGGACAAGTAAACATTTAAGTGATTAATCTAACTTTCAACCCTACCAGAACTTGTAAATGAATTGAATTAAACCTATAATTCCAGTTTGGAACAAATGATTTCTTATCCTGAACCTCTTGATGCATTAATGTAGTATGTTTTTCATTCTTTATTTCATCTTTAAATTTTCAACAATGTTTTATAGTTTTCAGTGCATAAGTCTTGCATATATTTTCTCAAGTGTATTCCAAATATTATATATTTTCACAGAAAACAATTATTTGTACTATAAAACATATTTTGAAGCATATGTGTGTTATGGCATGGTTAATCCAGCAAATTGCCAAATTGATTACTTGACATAGATGTCATTTTTGCGGCGAGAACACTTAACATCTGCCCTCTTTCCTTTGTCAGGAATACAGCATATCATTAACTGTAGTCTTCACATCGTATAACAAAAGATCTCTTGAGTTTACTCTTTTTGTGTGACTGCAATTATGTAGTTTGACTAGCATCTCCCTGACTCCAGATCCAAGTAGCCACATTATTTTAATCCTGAGAGATCAGCTTTTATAGATTTAACACAATGAAACCATGGAGTCTTTATCTTTATGTGCCTGGATTATTTCATTTAATACAATGTCTACCATGCTCACCTATGTTCCTGCCTTTTTATAACTTAATAGCATTCTTCCATTCATCAGTTGATGGACACTCAGGTTAAGTGCCTTTCTTACCTACTGTGATTAGTGTGGCAATAAAAATGGGAGTGCAGATATCTCTTTTATATGTTAATTTCAATTCCTTTAGATAGGTAGTAGTGGGATTTCTTGGTCATATGGTAATTACATTTTTAATTTTTGGAGAACCTCCCTACTATTTTCCATAATGGCTGTACTAATTTACATTCCTACCAACATTTTCTCTATATCTCCATCAACACTGTTATCTTTTGTCTGTTTGATAATACCATTCTTACAAGAGTTAGATGATAATACTTCATTGTGGTTTTGATTTGCATTTCCTGGTAATTAGTTATATTCAAGATTTGAAAATTTTGCAGATTGACCTAGGAAGAAAGAAGAAAATGTGTAGTATGTAGCCCAGATACTGCTTGTTACAGATATTAGCATGAAAAAGCCAAGTGCTTTATATCAGGACAGTGGGAAAAAAGCCCGGAAGGAACCTCAGCAATCTGTGAGGTCACCTCCTCTACCACAGGCCCAGAGTTCTGGAGGGTGGAATTATTCTGGGAACAGTCCTAGGTACGCTGTGTGGACTCATTGCCCAGAGCTACTTTGGGATTTTGCTCTGAGGTGGATAAGCATGCTATGACTGCTCCAGAATGGTTCAGAAAGGGGAAGGTAAGGTTCATCTCTCCGCAGGGCCCAAATGATATTGGCACCCATGTGGTGCTGATTCTGTAGGGGTGCAGAAAGCAAGAGATTTGGGTTCTTGATGACTTCTACTAAGATTTTAAAAGAAAGCTTGGGAGTGCGATGGAATACAGCTTGCTACAGGGCCAGAGATGGTCTACTAGAACGCCTTACCTGAGCCGTGGTTGTGGGATTATTGCTCTTGAGACACCAAAAAGGTAGTCACAAGGAACACAAAAATCTAACCTAGATAAAAAGTAACTGTTTGGAATACAGGCAGCCAAAGAATGAGAGCTCACCCTCACCACCGGGCCACACTTGGAGCTCTACAGTGTGCCTTCCTCGATTTTGGTCTTCTTTTGATTGCTTTCCGCCTCCTACTTTCCCATTTATTGATTTGGAATAGGATCTTTTGCTCTGTTTTTGTGTCCATATTGCATCATGGTAATAGCTTGATTTTGATTTTGTAGACTTAGAACTGGGTAAAAGATGTTTGCTGTTTGTCTTATAGATTTTGGATTTGTGAATGATGGTGGAAGGAGTTAAAACTTTTGTATTATTGGGAATGGAATGATAAAACTCCATGCAATACTCTTGCCTCAGCCTCCCAAGTGCTGAGAGTCCAGGCATGCTCCACCACACCCAGCTTGAACGATCTTTTAAACATGATGTTGAATTCAGTTTGTAAGTATTTTGATGATCATTTTTATATCTATGTTCATCTGGAGTAATGGCCTGTATTTTTCTTTTCTCTCAAGTTTTTATTGTTTCATTACTACATTTTTATGGTACATAATGGTTGCATGCCTTGTGAAGAGTTGTTATATGTGGATAACATATTAAGATTTTCTTTTTTGGTGGAACCAGGGATTGAACTCAGAACCTTGCGCTTGCCAGGGAAGCGCTTATTCCACTGAGCCATCTCCCCGGCCCCCTAAGATTCTTTTACGGGCCAGTAAGATAGCTCAGCAGGCCAAAGTGCCTGCTTAGGCAAGCTTAGGCAAGTGCAGGAAATGTGGTTCAACACCCAGAACCACATACTGTGCTAGCCCTGCCCTCAGGGTGGGCAGAGCTGCCCACAAAAAAAGGTTATTTTTCATCCCCCTCCCTCTCCTTCCATCTATGTCTTGGTCCTCTTTTTATTTTTGCAAGAGTGCTATCTCTATTTACTATTATCTATGTTTTGTTTTGTGCTATATTTATACTCTGGGTTTCACATGTAAGAGAAAGGCTTTTCGCCAGTCAAGCAGAAGACCCAATACCATTATGGGCTACTGGACTCTTTTAGAATATTTTGCTGAGTTTACACACCTATAATATTCAATAACGGAACTTAGAAAAAATGGGGAATACCGATGAATGTCCATTTTGTATCTGTGTATTCAAAGAGGTTAGGATAGATATATAGTTGCATTCTCTTAATGAATAGAATGATTTGTTCTAATGGTGTTTGTAAATAGTATCACAAGTCCGCATCTTGTACAGCAATTAACCAGTAAGAAGAATATATGCAGTGTATTATTTTTTGAAACTGTACTTCCGATTTGATTTGAAACTGTCTCATTGCTATCTGTTTATCAATAAAATTATGGAAAAAAAAGAGAAAGACTTTAATGTTGAAGCTTGCATGTCTGATTTATTTCACTAAACGTTATGGTCTCAAGGTGAGTCTGTTTTTCTAAAATGACACAAGTTTTCTCTTTTCATTATGTTCTTACCTGATATATGGGTGATGTTCACTTCACTGAATGACTTGGAAGGATTTCCTCCCTCATCATTAATTTTGTGAGAACTCATTTTAGTTTGTTTATTTATTTATCTATTTATTTTGTATTTTAGGGAAGGGTCTTTGGGGTGTTCAGGGTCTCACTACTAGATCAGATTTACAGTGATCCACCTGTTTACAGCCTCCCAAGTGCTGGGATTACAGGTGCGTGCCACCACGCCCCGTCTTTGTTTTAGTTTTTAAACGTTTGGTGAAATTCATCAATGCATCATGTCCTGATTTTTTTTAAGGGATAAAGCACTTTTTGAAATTACCAGTTTAATCTCTTTATTCATTTTTGGTCTGTTTAGATTTCTTTTTTTCATTATTTATTCTTGGTAGATTCTGTTTGTCCAGGAGTGTATCCATGTCTTCTCGATTATCCAAAATGTTGGAAAATTATACAATGTATAATTGTACAACATATAATTGTTCATACTAGTTTCTTATGATGTGAGTAGCATGAGTTATAAAGTCTTTTAATCTTTTATCTACTTGAGTCTTATTCCTTTTTATTATTCTAATAAATGTTTTGTCAATTTCATTTATGTCTAGAAACATAATTCTTCATTTTGTTGATTTTTTACTTGGTTTTTTAGCTTCCAGTTTTATACTTCTGCTTTGATTTTTATTATTTTCCTCTTGCTAATTTTTGGGTTAATTTATCTTTATCTCCTTTCTTAGGGTGCAAGATTAAGTTATTTATTTGAAACCTTTCTTCTCTTTTGATGTAGGCAGTTATTGCTATAAACTTCCATTAGAACTTCCTTCTCTGTATCTCATAGTTTTTCGTACATTATATTTTTATTTTCATTTGTCTCAAGAATTTTTTAATTTTCCTTTTAACTTCTTTCTTAGGTCTCCAAAATCACATTTTAAGTTAACAGTTGTGTATTTTTCAAAGCTCTTTCTCTTGTGCCTTTTAGTTATTTACTATTACATTAAGAAAGGATACTTGATATGGTTTCACTCTTGTTAAACAAGACTTTTTGGCATGTAATATATGATTTACCCTAGAGAATGTTTCATGGACAGTTGAGCAGCTTGTGTATTCTGCAGCTGTTGAATGGACTATTATATATAAGATTTAGGTCCATTTGGTCTAGATAGCTGTTTAAATTTGGTGTTTCTTTGTTGGTTTGCATATGACCTGTCGGTTGATGGCAGTGGGTTTTGCAACCCTTTATTACTATACTAGAGTCTGTATGTCCCTTAAGTATTCTAATGTTGGTTGCATGTTCATATATTTACAATTTTTTATCCCATTGCTGAATTTCTCTATTTCTCATTATGCAATGATCTTCACTGCAGTTTTTTATAGTTTCGCTTTTTTTCTTTACTTAAAGTCTATCTTGTCATCCTGCTGTCCTTTGGTTTCAATTTGTGTGAAATATCTATTTCTGTCACTTCACTTTTAGTCTTTATGTATCCTGACAGTTGATATGAGTCTCTTCAGATAGCATATCAGTGGTTGTTTGTAGAAAACATCTTCAGCATTATCTGTGTTATGATAGGACAATTTAATTCATTTAAAAATAAGAAATTATCAATAGTTAAGAAATTATTAATGTCACTGTTTTATTTGGTTTCTAGTTGTTTTGTAAAACCTTCTCTTCCTTTTTTTCTCCCTTCTTCCTTGCTTCCCTCCCTCTGTCCCTCCTTCCCTCCCTTCCTTCCTTTTTTCCTTCCATTCTCTCTTACTGTCTTCTCTAATCAGCCTTCTCCAGCAGTTTATTTTGAGCCCTTGCCTGATTTCTTGTATATATTTTATGACTTTTGCTTTATGGTTGCCATGAGACTTAAAAAACATGCTATAGATTTAACACGTTATTTTAAGCTAAGACAACTAAACTATAAACACAGACACACACACACACACACACACACACACACACACACCTCTACAATTTAACTCTTTTTGCCCTTCTGCCCATTTTAAATTTTTGATGTCATAATTTACCAATTCTTCTTTTGTATCTCTTAGCAAATTGCTATAATTATTTATTTAACTTTCATACCAAAAATATAAATGATTTATCTAGAGCTACTACAGTATTTGAGCATTGTAAATTCAACTGTATGTTTTTAACTCTTAAGTTTTGTATTTCCAGATTTTTTTTATTACTCATTGTATTGTTTTCTCTCAACTTGCAGAACTCCCTGTAACATTTCTAAAATAGACCTGATAGAGATGTACTCCTTCAAGGTTTTTTTTTGTCCAGAAACATTCTTAACTTGCTTTCATTTCTGAAGAAGAGCTCTCCTCGTTTTGGAACATGGGGTTCTAATAGTCTTTTTTTCAGTGTTTGTAAGTGCATCATCCCACCATTTCCTTGCCAGAAGGTTCGGCCTTGAAGCCTACTTCTAGGGCCATCGCAATTCCCCTATGTGCTATTTGCTTTCCGCCTACTTCTTTCTTTGATCTTCAACAATTTTACTCTGGTATCTCTTGGTGTTGTTTGTATTGAATCTTATTGGAGATCTGTAAATCCTTCAGGTGGATAATTTTATCGTTATCCAGATTTGGAACTTTTTTACTATTGTTTCTTTAAATAATGTTTCTTCCTCTTGATTTTTTGCTACTCCCTATTGGATGTCAGTGACTCAGAAATTTGCTTTTTTAATGCTATCTCATAAATCCTACAAGCTTTTATAGTTTCTTTTTATTGTTTTCTTTATTCTCTGACCATGTTTTTCAAGTAATTTGTCTTGAAGTTTGCAATTTTGTCTTCTGCTTGATCAATTCTGCTGTTGAGTCCCTTTTTCATTTTCTCAGTTTATTCATTGTTCTTTTAGCTCACAGACTTATTTGATTTTCTTTTACTTTTTCAACATCTTTGTTAAATCTCCTCTGTGTCCCATTCCCCCCATCTCATGACATTGTTTCTTTGCATCTTGAAGTTAATTGAGCTTACTTAGCAGCTCCTGTGAGCTCCCTGTCAGGTGCTTCATGCATCTCTCCTCACTCAGTCACTACATTTGCTTTGGTCGATTTCTTGATATCATGCTTCCCTGCTGGTTCTTGATACTTGTGTATGACAGCAATGTCCGTACATTGAGCAATTATGTTCTCACTGAGTCTTTGCAGTTTGGCTTTGGGAAATTCTGGACAGCTCACCATGCTCCCTAAACTGTTGCAGTACTAGGCGGCACCTTGAGCCCAGGTCCACTGAGTCTCATGCAAATCCAGGCTTGACTTCAAGCCCTTGGCTGCTGAGGTTCACTGATGCTGTGGGATATTTCAGGCCCCAAGCACTGTGTACTGGGCTGGACTCGGTAGCGTTAGGGCTTCTCCTCCGAGATGGGTCTTTACTGCAGTGATCTCAGTGCTGGGACTCACGGCAAAGTGCTTACTTCCCTCTCTTCCTCCCAAATGGATGACGTGTCTCTTTATGCTGGGGTTGGAGAAGGGGTAATGCATGTACTGTAAAATGGTCCTCCTTACTATTGCCATACATGTTTTATTGCCTGTATGCTTTTCTTTTCTTGCTGTAAGCTACAACCATGTAGTGTTCTCTCACTTGGCTACCTTCGCCTACTGGTACATGACTAGATGCCCATGCTGTGGAGGGGAGAGGATTACTCAGGAGCCGTATCATGCCATCTTGCTCTGCCTTCTTCTCAAATATTACATATATTTTCACAGTATTCTAAATTATATTAAAGTATTTTCATGCATTATTGTTATTATAGAAAACATAATTAATTTTACATGCCAATTTTGTATTCTATGACCTTATATAGTCACTTATTTGTTTTAGTACCTTAAAAATATCCTTTGTATTTTCTCTGTAGATGATTATGCTATCTGATGATAAAAGCTTTATTTACTTACTTTCAATTTGTATCTGTCTATGTTGTTTATTTGAGTTGGGTAACACCTTTAATAGAAGAATGCGTACAAGAAACAAGAGCAGATCTGCTTGTTCCTTACCTTACCGCAAAAACAATTCAGTATTTTACCATGTCAACTTTTAGCATTTTCTTATGTGTGATTTGTAAGTGTAAGGATTTTACATTCTGTCTATAGTTTGCAGAGGGATTTTATTACAAGCGTGTACTGAAATTCTTCAAGTGATTTTCTGGTATCTATTGGGCACATCCTTTTATATCTGTTAATATTGTGAATTACAATGATCCAATTTTAGTGTTGAGTCAGCCTTGCCTTCCCAGAAAAAACTCTTCTTGATCATGAAGTATTATCCTCGCTATGTATTTCTGAAATCTAATGTCTAATATTTCGTTAGGGTATTTTTGTTTATATGTTCATTAGGATATTAATTTTACTTTTATTTTCTTATGATAAAGAGTCATACTCGCTTCAAAAATCAATGGAGAATGTTCCTTCTTTTATTTTCTGGAAAAGATGTAGACTGACAAAGGATCTACAAACAGTGGTACAGGGTTTCAGGATAAATCCTGAGGAGATTTGCCTGACCTTGTCAGATACAAAAGTTTTAACTCTTGTTATATAGGTCTTGCTTTATCTTGCTCTTAACCATCCAGCAGAGAAGTATAAAAACAAAGTATAAAAAGTAAAGCCATATTAATATGCTGAGCTGTAAAAGGCTCAAGTCAACAACTTCTGACATTGCTAGTCCTGCAGATAACCACTACTATTATGGACTGTTGGACTATATTGGAATATTTTGCTGAATTCATGCACTTACAAAATTTAAATGACAATGGAATACCCTTCTCTGACAAAACTTAGCAAAAAAAGGGGATACAAATGAAGGACCATTTTGTATCTCTGTATTCAAAATAGTTAAGATAGACATACAGCTACTTTCTCTTAATTCAATGAATGGAAAGATTTGTTCTAATAGTGTTTGTGGATAGGATATCATGTCTGCGTCTTGTACTATGAATAACCACTAAGAAGACAACAATATGCAATGTATTAATTATTGAAACTGTCCTACTAATCAGTTTTGAAACTGTCTCATTGCTATTTGTTTCTCAATAAAATTATTTTTATAAAAGAAAAGATGATGTAGAATTTGTTTTTTCAACAGTGAACATATTTTAATCTTTCTCTGATGACTCAAGATGTTACAGAATTTTTTATTGACTCCAGGTCACCATTAGGAACCTCAATTTTCACTATGCCCAGTGAAGCATGCTTGTATCAATTAATGGAAGTTTCCATTTGACAGAATGTTCTTTTTTTTTCAATCTCTTTTTTTCCATAATTTTATTGATAAACAAATAGCAATGAGACAGTTTCAAATCAAATTGGTAGGACAGTTTCAACACATTGGATACATTCTTCCCAGTGGTTAATTGCTGTACAAGATGTGGACATGATATACTATCTACAAACACCATCAGAACAAATCATTCTATTCATTAAGAGAATGTAACTATATAAATAAGGATTTTTTTTTTTTGCTCCGAATGCCTTCAGGGCAGGTTTGGCTGGTTGGAGTGTTGTGGGGATCGAACTCCAGCAACCTGAGGCAGACAACTTTGTGGAAGCAGCCACTTAAAGAGCTGAGCTAGGGCCAGGCCCCTGATGATGTAGAATTGATATAGTTTCTTCTCTTTTTTTTCAGAACCGGGGATTGAAGTCAGGCCTTTGCGCTTGCCAGGAAAGCGCTTATTCTACTGAGCCATCTCCCTGGCCCCATAGTTTCTTTTTTATTGCATGGTATCATTCCCCAATATTCTAAGGTTTTCAACTGACTTTCATTATAAGTTTAATTTTTTAATAAAGTGCTATTAATATAATTTATTTTTTCTTTTTTAATTAATTTTATTGAGAAGGAAATAACAATGAGACAGTTTCAAAACAGGTTAGTAGGACAATTGCAATAATTAATACATTGCATATTGTCTTTGAGTACTTATAGTACAAGATGCAGATATGATATCTTGTCTAAACACTATTAGTACAAATCTTTTTTCTTGAGTAAGAGTAATTTATGTGTTGCAAGAAATATATTCATATCTCATTATCCTTTTAATATTTATAATATTGTATTATTGTGAGATACTTGTTTTCATTTATAATGATTTTTGTGTTATTTTTTCTGTTAGTTGGTCTTTTGTCTAGTATCCTGAAGATATACAGTTGTGTTTTATCATTTCTCCTTCAATAACAATTTTGCTTTTCTTTTAATATTCTTTATTAATGTATTTTTTTGTACTAGGAATTGAACTCATGACATTGTGCTTGCTGACAAGCACTGTGTCACTTAGCTATATCTCCAGCCCATTATTTCTTTTGCTATCAATTTGCCTCGGCTATACAATGTAACATCGCTTAGTTGTAAGGATGGACTGGTGTTTTTCTTATTTCTGACTTGAGTGAGTTTGTTTCTAAAGTGTTTTAGTCATGTATAAAATTTCCTGTAGATTTTTGGTAGGTAGTCTTCATAAGCCAAGGGAACTTCATTGTATTTCTAATTTGCTAAGACTGTTTTCATAAATGAAAGTAAAATCTAACTGCATGATCATTATCTTCATCTAGCGAGGTGCTCATATACTCCTATGATTACAATGTTAATATATTTCAATTATTCCCATACATTATTCAACACTTTGCTTCTCCTATTTTGGAATTATGAATTGCTTTCATAGGTTATTGGGTATTAAACTGTCCTTTCATTTCTTGGGTAAATCTACTTGATTATGGATAATATGTGGCAGGATTTATATTTTAACCTTTAAAAGCTGTATTTCTGTTACCATATGAGTCAGCTTTGCATTACTACAATGTGATATCTGACACAGGTTACTTATAAAGTAGAAAAAATTCATTTGGTTTACAGATTTGGAGGCTTAAAATCCCAACAATGTAGCCCCAACTCAGCAAAAACCACCCTTAGACTTTATGTCCTCATGGCAAATAGTAGATAGCAGTGGTGTGTGTGTGAAAGAGAATGGCAGTGTCTTGAAGGGAAACAGTGTAGGAAGTTGAGCAAGGTCCAACCACTTTTTTTCAAGAATATACTCCTGAGGGTCCGGGGAGATGGCTCAGTAGACTAAGCGCTTCCCTGGCAAACTCAAGGACCTGAGTTCAATCCCCGATCCTGCCCGCCCACCCCCCGCCAAAAAAAAGAATATACTTCTGGTGCCCTAACGACCTGCTGGTAGGCCTCCCTTTCTTAAGGTTCTGTCACCTCTCAATAGGACCACTCAGTGGTTGTCTTACTTTTCTCTCATTGCTGAGACAAAATACCCCACACTCAAAGTTAAAGGAGGAAAGGTTTATTTAACTCGAGGTTTCAGTTCATAAACCGCTGGCTCCAAGGCAGGGTAGCCCATGACAGAGGGGGAGCTGTTCATGATGGTGGAAGACAGCAAAAACAACAAAGGAAGGGGAAGGCAAGACTTTCTGCCCTCGTATTCTATCCAGTCACCTGACTCAGGGCAGGTGTAGCACTCACACTCTTAATCCCAGGATTGGACCATGAATCAATCACAAACTCTATTGCCTGGCAAGTACAGGGTCCTTCAATCCCCGGTACAGAAAAAAAAAAAAAAGCACAAAGTCCCAAAGCCCACACCCTGACTGCATATGACTTTGGAGTGGCATCTAGAGGGAAAGCATAATAGTGGCCAAGCCCTTACCAGTCTCAGCTTTGGGGAAACACCCCCATGCTCTAATAACAGCAGCTCTTAGATGGATTTTACAGTTTCTGTTGGATTTTGACATCAGTTGACATCAAGCTATAATGGTTTATTCATCTCTTTCCAGTTCCTGGAACAGTTTTTTAAAGAATTAAATATTTATTGATATTTTAATAAAACCGCCTGTTGATCTTGATGTGATCCCATTCTGCCTTTACTGTAAGGTGTGAGGTGGGAAGATTGACTTTTAATCTGCTTTGATTGTATTCTCTCCTTGTTTTCTATTTTTTTTTGTTCTCAAAGGAAATTATTTATTTTCTGGTTTCGAATATAATTGCTAAAACCATATATTTTCTTATTTTTTGAGAAAAGTATTAATATTTGCTAAAATTATATGATAGCTTAATATAAAGTCAAACATCATTTCTGCATTTAAATCGTTTCAAATTATTCAATTTACATACATATATGTATAGTTCTTATCCCTAAATAACATGGCTATACTCATCCTCCTGACTTTTAAATATTTAAGCAGTATTTATTAGCTTAGAACTCTGAAAGACAAATGCTTGGATTAAAAAAAATCCTGTGCTTTGCAACATGACATTGGTTAATGCTTTGCTTTATTGTTGTGACTATTTCGGTGCCCTTCATAGCAAGCCAGACAATATATTATAGTATTTTCCTATTGCAGCTTTAACAAATTATCACAAGTTTAGTGACCT
>NW_004524825.1:207287-222345 GCF_000260255.1 Octodon degus
AACGCAGGCCTTTGCGCTTGCCAAGCAAGCACTTATTCTGCGGAGCTATCTCCCCGGCCCCACTATGGGGATTCTTAAATTCAGAAGACTTTTTTTGTTACTCTTTCATTCTTCCTAAGTTGCAAGCCTATTGGTTGGTGCCACCCACAATGAAGTGGGTCCTCTCTTCTCAATTGGCTGCCCTGCAAGCCCTTCATCTCTGGAAACTAAGGATAGAGATTTTCATTGTAGTACTAGTTTAGATTGCTATCAAGAGTGTAGACTGATTCCATTTTCTCTACAGCCTCACCAGAGTTTGCTGTTGTCTGATTTCTTCAAGATAGCCATTCTTCCTGGAGTGAAGTGGAATCTCAATGCTGTTTTAATTCACGTTTCTCTAATGGCTAAAGATGTTGAACCTTTTCTTCATGTATTAATTGGTAATTTATATTTCTTGTTCTGACTACTGTCTGTTCCTTTCAGTTGCCCATGCTTTCTTTGCATTTTATTGGGGGGATCTAATTTTCTTTTTCTTTGCTTTGCTTTTACTAGTACACGTTTGCAGTACGTAATGATTATATTGACTATTAGGGGTCAGTACATGTGCATAACACATTTCAGTTCCCTTCCTTTCCCCATCTCCCTTTAGCCCTTTTTTTCCAGCATCGGATTCATTTATATACTTTTTCAAACATATTTGGTGTAGGGTCTACAGGTTCTGTAGGGTCTCACTACATAAATTGAACTCACAATGATTCTACTGTTTTCAGCTTCCCAAGCTCTGGGATTACAGGCACGTGCCACCATGCCCAGTCTCAATTGCAGTGCCAGCGTGGCGTGCCAGGGGTTGAACCCCAGCCGCTGCACTCTGGCTAAGCAGGGACTTAAGTCCACTGAGCTATCTGGCTGGCCCAGTCATTTATGTATTTTATTTTATTTTTTTGTATTTTAGGGAAGGGTCTACAGGGTGTTCAGGGTCTTACTACTAGATTGGACTCGTAGCGATCCGCCTGTTTATAGCCTCCCAAGAGCTGGAATTATAGACTCGTGCCACCACGCTCAGTCTCAATTGTCATCTCAGTGCGCCCCGGGTGTGGGGTCAACGTGGCAGGCCCGGGAATAGAACCCCTGACCCCTGTGCCTGCTTGCAGGAGCTTTAATCTGCTGAGCTATTTGGCCAGTCCATTTATGTATTTTATAAGACCATATAATGTTAATTGTCAGATGAAAGCCAGACTAATAGTTCAAAGAACATACAAAACATGTAACACAATTGTACTAAGTCAAGGTATACTTTCAAATACATTGTTCATACTGGATTATAATACCTTTTATCTTTGTCTTTTTTCCTGTTCTCTACCTCTTATTTCATATTTGCATTTCAGTAATAGCAAGCTATGTTGAACATACCGGCTGCTTGTATTTCCATCTGAGAAATCTCTATTTGTTTCAGATGTGCATTTCTAAACTAGGTCTTTAAATTTGGGCATCTAATTTTTTAAAGTTCTTTGTGTATTTTAGATATTAATCCTCTGCCTGAGGAATGAGCTGGCAAACATTTTTCCCATTCTGTAGGTTGTCCTTTCACTGTTAGTGGTTTCTTTTGCTGTGCAGAAGCTTTGTAATTTGACATGATATCATTTGTAGGTTCATAGTATTCTTTCTTGAGGAAGCAGGGTTTTGTTCAGAAAGACTTTGCCTATATTTATGTCTTCAAGAGTTTTACCTATTTTGTCCTTCAGTGGAGCGTGTCTATTCTGTTATTCAGATCTTTGATCCATATTGCCTTTACTTTAGTGCATGATGAGAGATATGGGTCTAGGCTCATTTTTTTGGCATTTGGACAGCAAATTTTGCAGCACTATCGTTACAGTGGCTGTCTTTCCTTCATTGAAGAAATTTGGTCCCTTTTTCAATACTATCATAGCTGAGTGTGCCTGGAGTTGTTTCTGCATCTTCTCCTCTGATGAGTCTGTCTGTCTCTCTCTCTACCTCTCTCTGAGTCTCTTTGTGTCTCTGTCTCTGACTGTAATACATGTAACACACTGGTTTTATCACTGTAGCTTTGTAGTATAACTTGAAGTGTGGGACTCTGATGCCCCTTGTTGCCCAGAGTTCCCTTCACTGTTCTGGGTCTCTTCTAGTTACATCTAAACTTTAGGATTGCTTTCTCCAGTTCTGTAAGAAATGCTAACTGATATTTTGATTGGTATTGCATTAAACCTATATAATAGTTTGGGAAGCATGAGCATTGTGACTATATTGGTTCTACTTACCTAGGAACAGGGGATATTGTTTCATTTTATGATATTTTCTATCTCTTATTTTATAATTTTCATTTCAGAAGTCTTTCACCTCCTTAGGTTAATTTACATTTCAGTTTTTTTGATGCTATTGTGAAGGATATTGTTTTCTTAATTTCCTTCTCCATGAGTTTATTGTTGGTGTTCAGGAACACTATTGACTTTTGAGCACTGGCTTTGTATCTTACTACACAGCTGAATTTGGATCTTAGTTCCAGGACTCTTTTGTGGAGGTTTTGGGATCTTCTATATAGAAGATCATGTCATCAGCAAATAATGCTAATTGAACTTCTTTCCTTTCTATCCATAACCCCTTTATTTCTTTCTCTTGTCCTGTTGCTCTCACTAATGTTTTGTGAACTATATTAAACAGAAGTGATGATAGCAAATATCTTTGTCTTGTTCTTGATTTTATAGAAATGTTTCAGATTTTCTCCATTTAGTATGATTTTGTCAGTTGATTTGCCATAGATGCCTTTTTATAACATTGATATAAAGACCTTCTATTCCTATGTCCTTCAGTGTCTTATCATGAATGGATGTTGGATTTTGTCAAATGCTTTTTCTGTATCTATTGTGATCAACACGTGACTTTTGTCCTTGCTTCTGTTTGTAAGACACATTATTTCATTTATTGATTTGTATGTGTTGAATCTTCCTTGCATCCCTGAATTAATCCTACTTGATCATGATACATGCTCTTTTTGTTTTTTGAAGAGTTTATTTTTTCCATAATTTTATTGAGAAACAAATAGCAATGAGACAGTTTCAAATTACATGATCTTTTTGATATTTTGTTTCATTCTCTTTGCCAGTGTCTTACTGAGGATTTTTGTATCTGCGTTCATTAAAAAGATTGGTCTGTAATTCTCCTTTTTGGTTGGGTCTTTTTCTGGTTTTGGAATGATGGTAATATTTGTTTCCAGGAATAACTTTGAGAGTGCTACATTACTTTTGATTTCATTAAACAGTTTGAGGAGTACTGGTGTTAAATCTCCTCTCAAGTTCTTGTAGAATTCAACAGTGAATCCACTGGGACCTGGACTTTTCTTTATTGCATTATGATCTGCTAATAATATTTATTATTATTATTTCTTCTTCTATTTTTGCTACCTGAGATTGGCCTATTTGGGATTGTTATATCTTCTTGTTTCAGCTCTGGTAGTTCTTATGTATCTAATAATTTGTGCATTTTCTTTGACCTTTTCATTTTACTAGAGGATGGGTTCTCAAAGTAGTTACTGATAATCTTCTGGATTTCAGCAGAATCCATTTTGATTTCACCTTTTTTATTTGTAATTGCATGGTCTGGGTCTCTTCTTTCCTTATTTGGTAAGATTAGCAAAGGATTTCTCTACTTGTTTAATATTTCAAAGAACCAACTCTTTGATTCATTGATACTTTATATTGTTATGTTCAGTCTCAATTTCATTAATTTTAGCCCTTGATCTTTATAATTTTCTTCCTCATATTAGCCTTGGGTTTATTTTTGTTTGGGGTTGTTCTTGTTTTTCTAGAACTTTGAGGTGCTTCATTAGTTTAATTGTCTGAGCTCATTCTGTTTTTTCTGATTTGGGAATTCACTGATATGAACTTCCCTCTTAGGACTGCTTTCATTGAGTCCTATGGGTTCTGTTATGTTGTACTGGCATTTTCATTTCATTGTGGAAACTGTCTAATTTCTTCTTTAATTTCATCTGGACCTAGTGATTATGCAAGAGAGTATTGTTTAATTTCCATGAATATGCATAGTGTATGTAGTTTCTTTTTGCCACTTTTTTTAGCTTCATTACATTATGATCTACTAATATGCATGGGATAATTCTGATTCTTTGCATATACTTAGTATTCTTTATTGGGTAGTAGTTGGTCTAGTTTAGAGAAAGTCTGATGTGCTGTTGAGAAAGACAGGTTTTCTGTTGTTGTTTGATGGAGCACTTTGTGTTAAGTCCATTTGTTTGAAGATTTGATTCAGCTCTGACATTTCTTCCTTGAATTTTTTTGTGACACTGAGGTATTAAAGTCCCACATGACAGTTGCGTTGGTTTTTATCTGACTTTTTATGATCACTACTGTTTGTTTTATGAAGTTGGATATGAGAGTGTTTGGTGTGAATATGGCTATAATTGTTAACTCTGTTGAATTGTTCTTTTAATTAATATGTACTGATCTTTGTCTATTTTGATCAGTCTTATATTTTATAGACATTAGTCTTCTGTACAAGGAATATCTGGCAAAAATTTTCCCTTTCAGTAAGAGGACTCTTCACTCTCTTGTTTGATTTTTCTGTGCAGAAGCTTTTAAATGGGATATAATACCATTTTCAGATTCTTGAAGTAGTTTCTTATGCAATTGAGTTTCTGTTCAGAAAAATCCTTGTGTAAACCAATATCTTCAAGAATTTTACCAAATTCATCTTCCAGAAGATTCTTTATGTTTAATAGTCTGATCTGATTGACTTTAATTTTATTACAGTACATGGCAAGAGATGTGGTCTAGATGTAGATGATGAACCCGTGGCCTTTGCGCCATGGTAGGGCATTTGTTGATAGCTGAAAAGATTCAAAATCATTGGTCAAGACTGAATCTTCTTCACATGTTCAGCCAGTTTTTCCAGTGTCACTTGTTCAAGAGGTTCTCTTTCCTCCAATGTATTTTTGGCTCCTTTTTAAAAGATCAGATGGGTGGGTGAGTGTGCCTGCGTTTGTTTCTGTATTCTCCATTCTGTCCCATTGATCCACATATCTGTTTTTGTGCCAGTACTATTCTGGCTTAATCACTCTGACTTTGTAGCATAACTTCAAATTTGGCATTGCAATGCTTCCAGCCTTACTCTTATTAACTGGGATTGCCTTTGCCATTCAATATCCCTTTTACAGGTTTTTCACGAATTTTAAAATTATTTTCCCTGGTTCTGTTAGGCATGTGGTTGACAATTTGATTGGAATTGCACTAAATCTCAGTATCAATTTTGGAATTGTGATCATTTTGTATATATTGATTCTATTTATTCTGAAACAGGTGATATCTTTTCTGATGTCCTCTTTGCTACCCTTTTTTGAGAATATTATAGCTTTTTTATATAGATCTTTCACTTTCTTGTTTGGGATAATTCCTATGCATTTCATGTTTGCACAATGCTATTGTGAATAATCTTGTTTTACTAATTTCTTTCTCTTTAGTTTCATTATTAGTGTACAGGAGCACTATTGATTTCCATATGTTAATTTTGTAGCATGCTCAACTGTTGAATTTGGTTATTAATTCTAGGAAATTCTTGGTGGCAGTTGTGAGCGTTCTCTTTAAAGAGTCATGTAATCAGCAAATGAGGTTAGTTGGACTTCTTCCTTGCCTGTGCACATCCTTGTCTTTTTCCTAATTTTATAGGAAAAACTTTCAGTATTTTCTCATTTAATATAATGTTGGTTGTAGGCTTATTATAAATGGCTTTTATCAGTTTAAGGTAACATCCGCTTGTATCTATTTTCTTTAGAGATTTTATCATGAATGTTGGGTTTTGTCAGAGGCTTTTTCTGTGCCTATTGAGAAATCATATATTTTTTGTCCTTGCTTCTGTTTATATGATGTATTACATCGATTGATTTATGTATGTTGAACCATCTCACATTACGGGAATGCAGTCACAGTTGGTCATGATGTATGATCTCTTTGATGATTTGTCACATTTTGCTTCCTCTTACCATGTTGAGTATCTTTGCATCCATGTTTGCTAGAGAGATTGGCCTGTAATTTTTTTTTTTAAGTTGAGTCCTTGTTTTACTTTGTAATCAGGGTAATGTTGTCTTTCAAGAATGACTTTTTGAGTATTCTTACCTTTTAGTTTTATTAAAGAATTGGAGAGGAGATTTGATGTTAGCTCTTCTTTGAAAGTTTTGTAGAACTCTGTGGTGAAGTCATTGGATAGCGGGCTTTTCTTGGTTGCCTCAGTTTCATTGCCTAATATTGTATTATTCAGGGTTTTTATATCTTGTTTTTTAAAATTTATAATGTACCTAGCACTCTATCCTAGTCTTCTAGATTTTCCAATTTATTGGAGCTCAGGTTTTCAAAGTAATTACCAGTAGTGATCTGGATTTAGCGTCTATGCTGAATTTTTACTATTGGTTAGACTATAGTCTTTCCTTATAATATTTTCATTTTTTAATATCCACTATTTCTGACTCATGTCTTTTTTATTTTATAATCTCTTACAATTGTTTTTCATAGATCTTTCTCCTCTAGTTCTTTGAAGATGTTAAGCAAATTTATTTTCAAGTTGCTTTCAAATTGTTTCTGAGATTGCAATTTGGTGTTTCTTGGATTTGTTTGCTATTTTTTCAAGATCATTTTTGGTAGGCTTTTGTATTCTGGTTCACTGCAAACCTTGCTGTTCTAGTTCACTCACTCCAAGTGGGCAGTTAGCGACTTTTCCCTCTTCTGTACTCACTCCTAGAAGTGGATGGATTGAGCTCCGTTTGATCAGCTGCTCCATTTAGCTTTTCTACCCTGCCACATGTTCAGTAGTAGGCTGACATGCTACTCCATAGTATTGGTACTCCAGGCCGCCTCACCCTATTGCTCAGGGTGTGAGGGCTTTCTCCTCCCATCCTGCATTAGCTGAATAGTTTTTTTCTCCATGGGTGAAATAAAAGTTCTTTTTTGTTTCTTTTCTTTTACAGTTGTGTTTTTTGAATTTTCAATTAATGCTTCATGATTTAGCCATCAGAACCACATTCTGTGTGTGACACTAAGAAAATGACTTCTACATGAATTCAGATCTCTAGCTTGACATGCCGGTCCTTAGGAATTGATTTCTACATGAATGACACATTGTTCTTCAAATGGTGACTACTCAAAATTCGGCATTTTATGTATGGGATGTTCTTCATTAGTGTTCTGTGCTTATTTTGTCATCACTGATTATAATATTCACACATCTGAGTATCATTTTAGGACTTGTGTCTACTCAGGTTGGATCTGCCAGGAAAGTACTTTTTAACTATGGAAACAAGAACATTGGACTTGCTCAAATCGGGGACCCAACTACTATCAAAGGCGTTTTTGTAGGTCAAGTGAGTGGAAATGGTTATCTTGGATGGAAAGTCTTCCTGTGACATAAGGAAGAAAAGAAGACGTGCATGGAAGGAGTCATGGTTGCCAATATGATGTTAGAGATTCAAAACAAACAGATTGTATTTACTCTTTCAGTCTCTTAAACTAGGGAGACAATGTGATGTTTACACATGCTGGTCTGCTTTATTTCACTTCTGAGTGTGGTCTCTAGTTGCATCCGTTTACCTATAAAAGCCTCAAGTTTATCTTTTTTATAGCTGAGTAGTACTCCATTGTATAAAATTACCACATTTTTAATAGAAACTATTCAAAGGGAAGGGATAATGGTGATGAGGGAAAGGAAAAGTGAAAGAAAGAAGGAAGAGAAAAAATATATATATAATAAGGAGAGCTTGGATAGTTGTACTGCTAATTCCCACTGCTCCATTGAAAGGGACAATTCATGATTAATTTTTTTCTCTTTAAATTTTTCGATCAAGTTTGCATGGTCATATCTGGCAGTCTGAACAACTAATCTGAAGGCAATAATACCCAATATAACAACCACAGCTGAATTCCTACCATCTTGTTTAGTGAAATTCTGTATTGTTTCTAATGTTTGTCATAAACTTCTTTTATTTTCTTTTAAAAAGGAATTTCAGAGATGGATATTCCATTGACATTCAAATAATGTAGGTGCATGAATTTACCAAAATAATCCAATATAGTCCAGTAGTCCATAATAGTAGTGGGTTATCCGCAGGACTGGCCATGTCAGAAGTTGTTGACTTGAGTCTTTTACAGCTCAGCAACTAAACAAAAAAGGGGGATATAAATGACCATTTTGTGGTGAAAAAAAAAAATATATATGTATATATCTGTATATACAATATA
Source organism: Octodon degus (assembly GCF_000260255.1). NCBI lineage: Eukaryota > Metazoa > Chordata > Mammalia > Rodentia > Octodontidae > Octodon > Octodon degus. The sequence continues at coordinate 215,516 of NW_004524825.1, forward strand.
GGACAGATATACAGCTACTTTCTCTTAGTTCAATGAGAAGAAAGATTTGTACTAATAATGTTTAGACAAGATATCATGTCTGCATCTTGTACTATAAATAATTACTATGAAGACAACAATATGCAATATATTAATTACTATAACTGTCTTGCTAACCCATTTTGAAAATGTCTTACTCTTATTTCTTTCTCAATAAAATAAATTTTAAAAAAATAATTTCAGGAAATGGACGAGGAGGCAACTCATCTTCAGATTGAGGACAGCTGCTTTGGTGGGCTTAGGGGGGGGTGAAGGGAGTTGGCGGGGCTTTGGCCACTGTCTCAAGTCATCTGTGTAGCAGGAAGCTAGCTGTCCTGCCATTGCACTGGACATAGTGAAAAGAGGCTAGTATGGCACAGACAGGAAGTATGAGCTGAGGTTTAGGGGAAGATTTTGCTAATTTTTACAGGACTTTGTAGACCAAATTCAAGTTTATTCTCCTCCCAAAGAACCGTAGGGAACCTTTGAATAGTTTTAAGCAAAAGAGTGAAGCAATCTGATTTGCATTTTAATGGTCCTTCTGGTTGCTGTGTGAAGGATGGATTAACACAGCAGAAGAGCTGCTGCAGTGAATGCAAAGAGACCAGCAACACTGCTTCAGCTGTGGTCCTATGTGGAGAGAAAGAGGAGACGGCTTTGGGAGAGATATTAGAAGTAGACTCAGAAATAGTGAATGGAATATTTAACAAACACTGGGAAGTCGGCTGTCATTGATCTTGTATTTTTGCTTGCATTTCTTTTGCTAAATCTATTTGCTACCAGTTTTTCTGACTTGTCTCACTCATAAAGACTGAGTTATTGTTTGCTCCTCCTTGTTTATTTGCTTCTTTTTGTGTTTACTTCTCAGCCTTCTGCTTTCTTCCACCAACAGAGTGGCTGGGCTACAGTTTTGTGCTGAAATCCCACAATCAACCTCTCCAGTTTCTTCTTTGCTTTTCATGCTGGTAATGAATTAAGTGCATTACTCATTTCAGTGGTCTATTGTTTCCCCTCAGTTTCTTGTTTGCTTGCTATCCATCTTTCTCAGTTTCAAGCTGTGAGCAGCTTGAGGCAGAAGCTCTAGCTCTTGGGGAGTGGGCGTATGCCTGCTAAATGTACTTCAAAAAGTACCTCATTGTACAAATGCCATTCCAGCTGCATTAATAGCCTGGCAGAAGGAAGTAAATATTCAATCTTAGAGCTCACTCCCATCTTTGCTTGTAGAGTCATTTCTTCCTATTTTCCAAGTGTCTGCTTAGAAATTTAAAAGCGGTACAGTCTCCAAAATCATTTGAGCTTCCTGGGAAGTAGCAGAGAGACAGCACTGCTCCTGGATCTATATGCTCAGTAGGAGCTGCGGGCTGAAATTGGGATGTTTGGATGTAACCTTCTGTTTTTCTCTCGGGTCTGCGGATTCCCCAGTTTTAGGTAAAAGCAGATTGCCTGAACGATGTACAGTGCACAATCCTGTTTATAGCTCCTGTACCCTGAGGACACACTTCAAATCTGCACTTACTCCTTAGTCTACAGCTTCATCTGTCTGCCTGCAGCCCCAGGGACTGCTGTTGACAGTAGCTCTTCTGATGGGAAGTGCGACACAGCCACAGCGTAGCAGCCACAGCTGAAACATAGTCTGTAGGCTGCAGGCTTTGGAACCTGAGTGCAGAGCTGAGGGGACTGTGAGTCAGTGCACTCTTAGGCCAGTTGTAAATCAGATGAGCTGCCTGAGGGGATTGTGCCAATGAGACAGGGAGTCTCTGCTTCCCGGGTGATTTAGTTCTTCAATTACTCTTGCTAATTGGTGGGTCTGGGTTCTTCTGGAAATGGTTTCTTTGCTTTATAAGTGCCTGTCAGGGGCTGAAAATAATCTCAGCTCTTACCTATTTTCCTACGTAAGGACATAGAGGGTCATTTGGGCAATACAGAAGGATGGTGACAGCTGTCCAGATGTTCTGACGTGCTGCAGCTCCTGTCAGGATTTCAATGCTCACTTATTAGAGCTCCTACGTGTCTGATCTCCACAGAATTCCTCAGTTATATGCCAGTTCTACCTTATCATCCCCTTTCACAAGTGTTTGGCTTTTCTTGGTGGAAAACAAAGAGACTTCATTTTCTTCTGAATACCAGCTTACTGAGTATGTGAAGTACTTTGTTTCACTGTTACAGTTTGAGCATACGATGGTAAATCAGATTGGTCTGTCTCCTCTCTTGGAGCTTTTAATATAAAGGGCAAGTCATACTTTTGAGAATTCTGAGGTGAGCTCTGAGTGAGCTGAGCTCTGTGGAGGAGAAGCTGTGTCCTCCAGCAGACCAGGCCTTGTGCAGAAGATGGCCGGCAAAGTTACCTCAGTGAAGCCGCACTCAGAATGTAAAGCCATTGCAGGAGTGGTGGGGATGAAAGTAGACAAAGGGAGTATTCCAGGGAGGGAGAAGCATTCATGTGAATGTTCTGTTAACAGGAAAATACAGGAGGCAGGAGGATGAGAACAGAGAGGCATAGTGTTATGCAAGTCATGTCCTGTACTATTTAGACCTCATTCCAAAGTCATGGAAGAGAACTCTGCAATTTTAAAGAGAGGATGGGTTTGGGACACTTGCAGTTTTCAAAGCTAATTCTGGTAGCAGAGAATCAACTGGTTGTCAAGGAAGTCTAAAGTAGAAATTAGTTGATGATGAAGACAATGCTGACGGTGTTTTTCGTGATGCCAGAGAGGTGAATGACACAGAGAGACCATTGGAAGCTGCTCGTTTTGGAGAAGGTATAACGCACTTGCCATGCATGGTGATTGTGAGGTTAAACTACTTAATAATGATAAGGTTCTTTGAACAGTGCCTATCAGAAATTCTGTTTCATCAATTTAAGAAGCACATTTTTCTGTGATATTTTCACATTTCTCAAGTGAGGATAAGCCATATGTAACTGTCAGTGATGCCCATTATTTATTCGGGAGCATGTTGTCTCTTTTAGTGGTGGAGAAATACTGTGGTGTCTTAGAAGTGATGGCAAGATACATTGTTTGCTGCTATCATTATTGTTGTTGTTCTGTCAAAGTGTAGGGGGAGAAAAACCCAGGAACATAAAGGGACCAATAGCAAGTGGCTTGTAATAAGGGATGTGATAGAACAATGTAGGAGTGACAGCAAAGTAGAGGGCAGGGAAGGGCACGGAAAGGGGAAGTAGACTTCTTTGGAGAAACATTTCCATTGGAGAAGCTCTTAGAAGCCAGCGGGAATGCCCTTTATACCACCGGAAAGCAAGTGAGTGCACAAGAGAACTGAGTGTGGGGCATTGGCTCCAAGGGGCTTGATCTCCCGTGGGAGTAAATCACTTCCCTGTACTTGTGATTCCATAGCGAGAAGCTGAGCAGTTACAGAAGAGTAAAAGTGATTCATGAAACCGTCTCTTACAAATGCTGGTATCTCTTAATCCGGAAAGATTAACCCTGTCTCTCATTGGTGGAGCTTCCTTTATGCACTAAGCATGTTCTTGTTTGCTTTGCAGGAGTTTAGTCTTAGCAAGGCAGTGAGAGATGATGGTGTCCATTATTTGTACACAAGGAAATCCAGCCAAACAAAGTCCAGGGTCATGCCCATTTTTTGGGATTTGAACTTGAATCAGTGAGGTTCCAAGATCTTTTTCTTAGGCTGTATTGCATCCTAAAAACCCCCATTTCTAGATGAAAGGAGAGAATCTGTCCTAGAAGACATTATTTAAACCGGATCTAAAGAATGAAGAAGAGCCTGCCATGCAAAGTGATGTGGGCAGGAGACTTCTGCACCGGGGCTCTGAGAAGGAAAAGCATGTTTTGTTTAAGGAAAACATCAAAGTCGGGCGATAGAGGACTTGTGCAGAAGAAAAGGACAAATCTCCTCCAATTTGGGAAGTGAGAAACAGAAGCCAGCAGAGCAGTTTACAGCATGTTGCACTGCACTAAAGAAATGAGCGGCCACCTCTTAAAGCAACCAGTTACAGGAGGCATGACACCACACACTCGCCACGCGTCGCCAGCGTGATGCACTAAGGGGGCTGCTCACTTATTTTTATTAGGCCATCTTTGCAGTACACGAAGTTTGCATTCCTCTCGTGGAGTCGGACCATGCACCCAGCACATCTTCACTGCTTTTCAACCCCTTTCTCCTCCACCCCTTTCCTTCAATTCTTGAGCCCCTTGCTGTTTGAGAAAGATCTATTTTTTTAAATTCCTATTTGATAGGTACTGTTTCAATATTATGCAGTTTAACATATTGTTTCTTTTTAAAATCTTTTATTTATGTATTTGGTACTGGGTCTCACTAAGCGCAGCTCGGACTCGTAATGATCCTCCCATCTCAGCCTCCCCAGCACTGGGATCACAGGGGTGCGCCACCATGCCAGAACTGGGTGGGTGGCTTGGCACTGGGCCAGCACAGCATGTGGTACTGGGGATCAAACCCAAGACTTTGTGCTTGCCAGGTAGGTGTTTAGATGGCTAAGGTATCTCCCCAGTCCCCATATATTTTTTTTTTTATTTCTGGACTCAGAGTTATTTAGAGGTATATTTTTATAATTCTCAAATGATGATAATTTAATGTAATTGTCATTTCTTGCTTGCTCCATTGGTCTGTGCCCAGAAAGCCTACTCTGCAGAATTTCACTTTGAAATTTGTGGAGAGTTAGTTCATAGTCTAGAACAGAACTTACGCAAACTATGGCCTGTAAATCAACTCTGGCCCATCGACTGTTTTGTATTGGTCCAAAGCTAAAAACTTTCTTGTTTGAACAGTGCTTTGCAAAAAAAGTGACAGGGATAGGGCACACAAAACCTAAAGGATTTATTCTCTGGACCTCTGTAGAAAAAGTTTGCTGGCTTCCTGTCTGAAATATGGTCCGGGCATATAAGTGTTCCATACATTTAAGGAAAGAAGGTAGATTTTGTGAACGCTGAGTATACTGTCCCATGTGTACCAATGAGGTCCAGTCTGTTAGAGCTACTCAGGTTCTGCATGGCCTAACTGATTGTTTTTGTCCTTATTCAATCAGTTACTGAGAGAGATACATTAAAATCTAGCACAATGATTTTTATTATCTGTTTCTCATTGTGATTGGACCAGCTTTTCTTGATATCATGTCTTACTTTGTAATTTTTGAGGAGTAGTAGTTACATACAAATTTAGAATCATGTTATCTTTCTGGTGAAGGGAATCTTTTATCATTCCAGATGTCTCTCATTATTAGTTTTGATTTTTGCCTTAATGTCTGCTTTGTCTGATACTGATTTAGCTTCAGCTTTGTTTGGGCTAATTTTTCATTGGTATAACTTTCTTCATCCTTTGCTTTTCAACCTTTCTGTCTTTTTACAGTATTTAGATGTGTCTCTTGGGTGTAGCATGTAATCTTTGTGAGTTCAACCTGATAGTATTTCAGTTTAATCAGAATATTTAATCAATGCATCTATAATTATTGATACATTTGGTTATAAATATTCATTAATATGAAATAGTTTCTATTTTTTCCTGACTGCTTTTAAAACAAGAATTGATTATTCAAGGATCTGTTGAGATGATGGAGATTCAGTATCCATGCAGGGTAGAAAGTGGACCAGGAGGCTTGCGCTTTGGGCTGGACAAGAACGCAGGGCCAAAGCAGGAGTTTGGTGCTAGGTCATATGGTTACATCGTTTTATTTATGTTAATAATTTAAAAAATCCTCTTGAAACCATTGATGTGTTTTAAGTGGTGGAGGAGCTACTGATGAATTAGATTTCAAAATGCTAAATTTGCCAGCAGTGTGTAGGATAGATTACAGGGAGACAAGAGAAAATTAGGGTAAAACATTTTGTGCAACATCAGATACAAAGTAGATACTTCCGTGTTTCTTCTCTGAATTGAAGCTTCAGTGGCGGCAGTGAGTTTGGGAGATCTTGCACCAGTGCAGTATGGGCTTGCATGGTGGAGTATGGGAAAAGAAATGAATGCTCGAACAGGTCTTGGGGTAAAATGGAGAAATTGGAATGAGCAGGTACAGGGGCTGTTTGAGGGGACATGAGAAAGATGACTTTTAGGTTTCTGATTCTGCAGCTGGTTAGATAGTGGTAGCATTCACTGAGACGAAACGGTGGACAAGTGGTGTTGAAATAATTCTGAGGCCCAGGGAAAATCAATTCAGTTGCATTGTTCAAAAGAAAATAGCAGAAATAAAGCTATGCTGAATGTTATGGGTCGATGCCAAAAGAAACAAGAAGACGTGATGAATATGGCTCCAGAGCTCGCTCTGAGGTTAGTCTCTCTAAGTGAGCCCGGAGCCACAGAAACATCTCACCACGTTTACTGAGGACCAAAGAGGCCGGGGAGAGCTCAGCGGTCTAAGCGCCTGCCTCGCAAGTGCAAGGACCGGGGTTCAGTCCCTCAGACTGCACGCTGTGCCGGCCCCAGAAGCCCAGGAACACCGTGCCAGCCACGGAAACGGGGTGTGCTGGCCCACGCCTGTGATCCCAGCGCTGGGGAGGCTGAGACAGGAGGATCACTAGGAGTCCAAGCTGTATAGCGAGACCCTATATCAAATAAATACATACTGCGGGCGTGCACAGCTACTTTCATGAGCACAAACTACTCTCTCTGTTGACTTCAGGCATTTACCTAACTCTAAGCTTACACAGTGCGAGCCATGATCATCCCAAGCAAGGGAGGAGACACCAAACAGGGCGCCAGCAGGAGAAGCTGCTGTCTGCAGCCTTGAATCCAGCTTGCCGGAATTTACAAGAGACAACAGCTCTCCTCGGGCTCTGTCTAGTGCTCCTTGCTCCCTCGGGACATTAGGCTTTTGTCTCATACCT
>NW_004524825.1:222810-225046 GCF_000260255.1 Octodon degus
GCATATTTAATAATGTATTTCAGAATACAATATAATGTAATCATCTTATACAACAAAAGAATAAGAGGATAGAAATCTTAATACAATATTTCAATACAAATGTACATGTATAATGCTATAGTTTTTGCTCGTTATTCAGAGGGAATTCATGGAGATTAACATATGTAAGAATAAAGAGGAATGGGTTTGCAGCCAAACATAAAAATTAGTTTTTACTGGGATACAAGACTGTAATTGGTCCTGTGACTTTCCTGCTGTTTTTAGTTTTTATTTCTTGTAGCAATTTTCTCCCTTTTGTTTTCAAGAGAACCTGTTAGCAGTCTGATTTCAGTTTACCTTGAAATGTGGAATACTCAGCTGGTAGAATTAGTGTATATAGGGGGCCCACATCTAGGTTTCTGAGAATGCTCTGTTGCTGAAAGTTTGTAGTAGTATGGCAATATATATTGCATCTTTGCTATATTGTGTCATACACAAGTACTCTTTTTTTTGCAGTTGAGCAATTTTTAACCACAAATACATTGATGATTTAATGTGCATTTTCCTGATTGATATATATATATATATATATATATATATATATTTTTTTTTTTTTTTTTTTTTCTGTATTTAGGACAGGGTCTACAGAGTCTATAGGGTCTCACTGCATAGATCAGACTCATAGAGATCCTCCTGTTTTCAGCCTCCCAAGTGCTGGGATTACAGGTGTGCACCACCACGCCCAGTCTCCATCGCAGTCTTAGCGTGCCCCAGAAGCAGGCCGGCACCGCATGCCAGGGATCGAACCCCAGCTGCTGTGCTCTGACTAAGCAGGCACTTTAGTTCACTGAGCTATCAAGCCAGCCCTTGAAGTTGAACATATTTTTATGTTTATTAGCCATTTGTAATATTTCTCTGTGAATTCTTAATCTGTGTCGTTGATCAGTCTTGTATGAACTGATTTCATAAGTTCTTTATGTCAGATATCTTAATGTTGGGCTGGGGAATATAAATTAGTGGCATAAATGCCTGCCTGGTAAGTCCAAGGTCCTGAGTTTGATCCCTCATACCGAAAAAAGGAAAGAAACATCAATGTTTTGTTTCTAAACCAGTCTGTTGTTTTTCTTCAACTTTATTGATGGGATCTTTTTGTTGCAGAGACTTTTATAAAATAGAATAAAATAAAATAAGTGTATACATAATAATAAATTAAATACTTACTTAAATCTCTTGGTGATCTTCCACAAGATTTTTCCCCATTTCTGTATTTGGTACAGAATCTCACTAAGCAGCTTGGACTTGTAGTGATCATCTTGTTTTCAGCCTCCCCAGTGCTGGGATTATTGGCACGCACCCCCCGCCTGGTCTTGGTGGCCAGCTCAGTGTGCCTGAGGGTGGGGCCGGTTCAGCACGTGGTGCCATCTTCCAGGCCCTTTCCCAAGTTTAGAAAAATGATTCTATTTTTAGTATATTCTGTATTTATTATTTGCAATTTTAATATTATATTCCCTTTTGCGCAGTTGGTCTGGATTTTCTTTATAAACACTGGCCATTTGTTCATCAGAATTTTCAGGTACTCCCTGATTTCCTGATTAAGCACAAGCAACGTTTTCATCACCTACAAAGCAAGATTCCTAAGCTCCTATACATGTGTCTGCATATGTAACCCTTGGTTCATTTTCACTGAGTACATTGCCTTTTTTACTTCAGTTCTGAACTTTTAATTGTTTGGTTTTTTGAGACAGGGTCTCAGTGTGTAATTGAGGCTGGCCTTGAACTCACTATGTAGCGTAGGCTGACCTTGAATTTGCCGTGATCCTTCTGCCTCAGTCTTCTAAGGCCTAGGATTACAAACATGCATCACTACACATGGCTTTAAGCTTTAATTTTGTAGGTTTAATTTTACTTTTTAAAATTTTCAATGCCGGGAATTGAACTCAGGACCTTGTGCTAGCCAGACAGGCACTTATTCTACTGAGTTATCTCCCCAACCCTCTAAGCTTTAATTTTAAAAAGGATTATAAGGGCCGGCCAAATAGCTCAGTGGATTAAACCACCTGCAAGTAGGTGCAGGGGCTGGGGGTTCAATTCCCCAGCCTGCCGTGCCTGCCTTGCCCCTGGGGCATGCTGAGATGGCAATTGAGACTGGGCGTGCTGGCACACACCTGTAATCCCAGCTCTTGGGAGGCTGTAAACAGGCAGATCACTACAAGTCTGATCTAGTAGTGAGACCCTGAACACCCTGTAGACCCTTCCC
>NW_004524825.1:225146-233570 GCF_000260255.1 Octodon degus
AAAAAAAAAAAAAAAAAAAAAAGGAAGAAAGAAAGAAAAGAAATACTTTACAGATTAAGCACAAATAAGAAACAGGTTGGAGAGTTAAGAATTCTTCCAAGGCCACATAAGTAATAAATGGTAGATCAGTTTTCAAACGTTATCACTGTATAAGATCCCAAGGCCACAATCTACTTATGTGTGCAGGTAGTAGCTGCAGAATAAAAAGAAATGGAAAAATGAAAAAAAAGGATTATATTTAAAAAATAATTCACACACACAGGTCACAATTCAAAGGGTATAAAACAATGTATCATGAAAAGTCATCTCTGTCACTTATACAAATGCCACCTAGTTTCTTCGGGTGCATACACATGTTTTATGTGATTAGAAGCTTATTTCTATAAATTATAGTACATTTTGAGCTTTATGGGATCAAATCTTATATGTCTTAAATATCTTGAAAATATTTCCTTTAACTTTAAAATAAACTTGATGTGCTTATCTCTTTTTAATTGACAGATTAGAGATGTACATGTATATATAATGTACAGCATGATGTTTTGATACATATATTTAAGTACATCTAGTTAACATATATTACCTTAAGTAATTGTCACATTGTGGGGGTTAGAACAGTTGGAATCCATTCTTTGAGTGATTTTTAAATAGCACTACATTGTTAACTAAAGTTCCTTTGTTAAATAAGTCTCTTGAATTCATTCTTTCCATGTACGTGAAATTTAGTAAGCTTTGGCCAACATCTCCTTAGGCTTTATTGGGAGGACATTCTATTGTTACTTTTTAAAGTTTACATTAAATTTTAGAAAAACCAGTGACCATTGCTATCTTTAAGATAATTAGCTTTCTCCAGCTAGAAAACATTACATTTCTACTTATTTACATCTTCTTTTTAGTGGTTGATTCATAGAAAATAAACTTTAAAAAACTGAAGTGCAATATCCATGGAATAATATGCAAAATCACATGTGTCCAGCTCAGTGAATTTTTATTCAAAGTACAACCCATATGCCCATTCTCAGGCATTTGTCACTTTCTCCTCCCCAAAGAAAACTGATACCTGGGTTTCTTATATTGCAAACGAGTTTTTAAACTTGATCTAAGTGGACTAATACTTTTTTCCTTTACTCTATTGTGTACTCATTTGTATATGGCTTGTTCTATTCAGCATGGTTTTGAGATTCATGTGCATTGTTGTAAATCTGTAGTTTATTAATTTTTAGTGCTTTATAGTGTTCCATTCTGTGAGTAGACCACCATTTATATATCAATTTCATTTTGTTTTGTTTTGGGGGGGTGGTTAGATAGGGTCTTGCTATCTTGGTCAGGCTGGCCTTGAACTCATTTTGTAGCCCATGCTGATCTCAAACTCGCACTGACCCTCCTGCCTTCGCTTCCCAAGTGCTGGCATTGCAGCCACACGCCGCCACACCAGGGTCCATTCTGATTTTGATGGGCTTAGTGTCTAGCTTTATACAGTGACGAGGAGTATTGCAGTAAAACACATGTGTGCATTTCTTTTGCTGAACATATTTAGCTCATGGTGCATGCTTATGTTCAACTTGGTAGATACTGACAGGGAGTTTACAGAATGTTTGGATTTACTTCCACACCCGCCAGAAGTATATGAAAGTTCTATGGCTCTTTTCTTTCCTACAACTTCACTCTTACACTTTGACATTTAAGCCACTGTACTAAGTGCATTTTGATGTCTCATCATCGTGGTTTATTTGTGCATTTTCCTGATGACCTGTGAACTTGACCAGCATTTCATGTTTCTAGTTATCCAGATGCTCTTTAAATGTTTTCAGAAACCCATTCAGGTCATTTGTTCACTTGACTATTCAATTGTGTCTCATTTTCTAGCTGCTTCATACTTTATATCCCGAGTACTAGTCCTCCGTGAGATACATGTATTGCCTCTATCTTATGTGTCCATTGCATGTATCTTTTACCACCCTATGGATTGCTTTTTCAGTTTCATAATGTTGTCTTATAATGACTAGAGATTTTTAGTGTTAGCTTAAGCTAATTGAGCAGTCTTTTATTTCATGGCTAGAACTTTTTTGTTCTATGTAAGAAATCCTCACCTCCTACAACATCATGAAGATATAATCCTATGCCATCTCCTAGAAGCTGTGTTGCTCTGCATTTCCCATTCAGTGCAGTGCTGGTGATCTAACCCAGAACTTGCACTTGCTGGGCAAGCACTCTACAGTGAGCTGCATCTTCATCCCCAAATAGAATTAATTTTTCATATTCTATTTTTTCTGTGTGAAGTTGATCTCTACCGCAATGTTGAAAATAAGATCATAGGCATCTTCCGCTTCTCTCTGAACTCAGATGAAAAAGTTCTATTATTTCATCATGAAATCTGACTTTTGCTGTAGGTTTTCTTCACATATAACCTTAATAAGATTAATGCAGTTTCTGGTTTTTGTTGTTTTTGTTGCAATGAGCATTTTACAAATCATGAATCAATGTTGAATTTCTTCAGTGTTCTTTTCTGGATCTATTGAATGCTTAATGTGGTTACTTTGTTAATTGCATGAACTGATTTTTAGTGTTAAAACAGCCTTTTACCCTTGGTATAAACTGTTTTCTATGCTATTTTGTGACACAGAAAAAGAACTGTCTGAGTGTGCATCTCGGTGTGAGTTTTAGAATTTTGCATCTGTGCTCATAAATGAGATTGGTCTTCAGTTTTCTTTTTATTGTCAACATTTGTTAGACTTTAGGGTTAAAGTAATGCTAATTTCAAAAGTGAGTTGGTATGAAAAAGCATTTTTTTTACACTCTAGAAGGGATTATGTAACAGTGATGCTATTTATTCTTTGAATGTTTAGAAGAATCCACTGGTAATGCCATCTGGGCCTCAAGCTTTCTTTTGAGGGAACTCTTTAGTTACAGATTCAGATTTTTAAGAGTTGTACAAGTATTGAGACTTTAAAAACTGTATCCTAAAGATATACAAGATTTATGTCCTTAAGAAACTCTCATTTTAAATTTTCACATTTACTGGAATCATTTTAAAAAAAACTTGTATTTTATATGTTTAATATCTATTAAATCTGTAGTAATGCCTTTGTTTACATTACCAACATTGGTTATTTGATTGTTTTCACTTGATGTTCATCAACTTGTGGGTGTATTTTTGTTTTTATTTGTTATTTCATGTGGTCAAATTTTTTCCCTAAGGTAGAATTCTGTAGATTTTCTATTTCACTAAGTCTGCTTTTACATTTATTATATTCTTCTACCTATTTTCTTTGGTTTTGATCTGATTTTGTTTTACTACTTCAGATGTATGATTATATTATAAATTTATCCTTTCTTCACCTCAAAAATATGCATCAAGAACTGTAAGCTTCCCTCGCATAGTGGCTGTATTGTACCCTAAAGAGGTTTCTTGTATATATTTGCAGAACATAATGATTGTGTTCACTGTAGGAAGTTAATACATGTACATGACACATCTCAATTCTTTTTATTTTTTATTTTGAAGAGTAAAAACATAGCAGAAATAGGGTAACATACAACAATACATATGTTACAGATTTTTAAAACAAGAATATCTAATTAATAGTGGTTCTATTTATTTTTATCATCAAATCTGTTGCTCAGTTTAACAGATATGCAAGATTGGACAAATAATTGAATATTACTGCTTGCTTTCAAGAAACAATTTTTTCTTGTCTTTCTTTTTTTTTACTTTTTTAAAAAATTATTTTAACTACAGTATAATACCAATGGATAAGACATTAGAAACAGTACACATTTAGAAGACCAAGATGAGAGATATTCAAGCATGGTTTTTTATTGCATATCGCTATCCTTAATGTAGATGCTTAGATTGTAGATATCAGCATATAGAGTTAGTCAAGATGAAAATTCTACACATTAACTGCTATTTTCAAAAAAACTGATATAAATTATTAGTACAATCATCTCAGCCATCCTGTATATATACTTGCATGTTTTTCCCCCTTCCTTTTTCTTATCTTTTTTTTCATGTCTCTCATCTTCATTGTTTAATCCTTAAGTTCCATTTCTTTCTATTATACCATTCAGGGTTTCTTTCTTCTTTCAGGTTCTTACACTAGGGAGACAATATGATATTTACATATGTGGGTCTGATTTATTCCTCGTATGAGTTCCTAGTTACAGCCACTTACCTATAAAGGCCTCCAATTTGTCTTTCTTTGTAGCTGAGAAATACTCCATTGTATAAAAATCCCACATCTTTTTCATCCATTCCTCAGGTGACAGGCATTTTGGTTGCTTCCAAGACCTGGCTATGACAAATTGTGCTGCTATAAACATGGGTGAACACATCTCAATTCTTGTTTATCCTTTCCTCTCCCTACCCTCCCCCTCCCCTCGTTTGTTCCCTTTCTTTTTAAAAAAGATGTCTCTCCCCTAATTTTTTTTTTTTTTGGCAGAACGGGGGATTGAACTCAGGCCCTTGCACTTGCCAGGGAAGCACTTATTCCACTGAGCCATCTCCCCGGCCCCTCTTCTCTAAATTTTAATGTGCATACTTTTGTTTTCATGCAACACAAGGTATTTTCTAATTTGATTTTCATTTCTTCTTTGATCTGCACCACCATGCACAGTCTCAATTGCCGTCTCAGTGCACCCAGGGTCCGGGGCCTGCACGGCATGCCGGGGATTGAACCCACAGCCCCTGCATCTGCTTAAGCAGGTGCTTTAATCTGCTGAGCTGGAAGGGAACTGCTTAGTGTCCTGAGACCATTTTCTAGTTATATTTTTAAATATATTATCTATAATTTAAACCATGGTTAGAGAATATATTTTGAGTCCAATTATTTTAAATTGGTTGAGATTTACATCATGGCAAATAGTACAGTTTCATTATAAAGTATGGTAAAAAATATATGGTGAATGTTGCTGGCAGGTGTCATTCATTGAAAAAGCAGGCTACTAAAATCATTTCAGTATGGCCTCCCTCACCTTATCCACTGCATTTGGCACCTGACTTTTGGACCTTCCCCAAAGTAAAAATGACCATAAAAGGTGAAGGTTTTGTCTTCATCGGGGCGTCAAGGCGGCTATGACTGCACAGTTATAGACACTCCTGAAAGAAGATTTCAGAACTGCTTTGGAAAGTGGCAACCATGAGGGGATAAGTGCATCTGAAATGATGGCAAGCGTTCTGGGGGAGAGTATTGGCAAGGTGTCTTTCAGTGTAATCACTTTAAAAATAATAATAAACTTACAGGAATTACAAAATAGCACAGAAATCCCTCTGAACTCTACTTAGCTTACTCCAGTGGGAATTTTTTTTTCTTGTATTTTAGTAACTGTCTACAGGGTCTACAGGGTCTCACTTCATAGATCAGACTTGTAGTGATTCGCCTGTTCATTCTCCCATGAGCTGGGATTATAGGTCTGCGCCACTTCGCCCATCTCAATCACTGTCTCATTGCACCCAGGGGCTGGGGCTGGCACTGCACGCCGGGTATCGAGCCCATGGCCCCTGCATCTGCCTAAGCAGGTGCTTTAATCTGCTGAGCTATTTGCCCAGCCCTTCCAGTGGGAATTGTGATATGACTATAGTACAATATTACGTAAACTACAACCACAGACCTCATCAACATTATTGTAATGTAGTTATATAAGACTTTTTCACAAGCATTCATTTTTCTTTGTCTATGTGTGTGCAGTTATAGCTCTATGCAGTTTAATTCTATCTCTATGTATAGACTGAATAGATCTCTTAGCTCTACCTCTAGCTCCAGCCCTGTACCTGTCCACAGTCAAGACACAGAGCTCTCCAATTATCATTCCCGTGTATTACCCCTTTACAGCAGCTTCTAGCCCATCTCTTTTCTGGGAGTCATTATGTTCTCTGTCCCTATAGTTTTGTCAGTGTAATAATATATAGATTTAATTCTATATTATGTAAGCTTTTAGAAGCTGAATTTTTAAAAATTAATGAACTTTACATTTTAGAGTAGTTTTAAGGTTACAAAAAAATTGAGCAGAAAATACGGCATATTCCAATATATCCTCATACTCCCAGTTTTCCCTGTTATTATTAGCATCTTGCATTCATCAGTATGGTACATTTATTACTATCTATGAGCCAATATTTAACACATTATTTGCTAAAGTACATAGTTTGCATTAAAGTTCATAGTTTGTGTTGTACAGTTCTCTGGATTTTGACAAATGCACAATGTCATGTTTCCACCACTACCAAAATCCATTACAGCACTACAAAACAGTTTCACTGCTTCAGATCCCCTGCGTTACACCTGTTCGTCCCACTCTTCTCTCCAACTCTGGAATCCCTAACCTTCTCAATGGTCACATAGTTTCTTCCAGAAGGTTATATAATTGGCATCATACATTGCATAGCCTTTCCAAGATGACTTCTTTAAATTAGCAATATACATTTGTATTTCTGCTCGTTTTGTATTTCTGTGGATTGAAAGTCCTCCTGTTAGCCCTGAATGATATTTAGTTAT
This sequence comes from Octodon degus, assembly GCF_000260255.1. Taxonomy (NCBI): domain Eukaryota; kingdom Metazoa; phylum Chordata; class Mammalia; order Rodentia; family Octodontidae; genus Octodon; species Octodon degus. The sequence goes on from NW_004524825.1 coordinate 231,641, forward strand.
GTACATGTACCACAGTTCTTTTATCCATTTAGCTACTGAAGAGCATTTTACTTGCTTCCAAGGTTTTGCAATTTTGAATTTAGCTGTTAGAAGAATTTGTGAGCAGAATTTTTGTAAGAACATGTCTTCAACTCATTTGGGTAAATACCAGGAAGTATGTTTGCTGAATTATGTGCTAAGAATATTTTTAGCTTTATGAATAACTGCTGGAAAGTTTTCCACACTGGCTGTTTCATTTTGTGTTCTCGTCATGAACGATTTCCTTTTTGTCCTTGTTCTTACAAGCATTTGGTAATGTCAGTGTGCTGGCTTACCATTCTAACAAGTGCTAGTAGTACCTAAGTTTCCATCTGCATTTCTCAAGTGACATTTGATACTGGTAACATTTCATCCACATATTTGCCATCTGCATTTTTTGTTGTTGAAAGATTGGCACCTCAAGCATGGTGACTCTTAGTTCCATCTACGTTGGTGCACATATCAGAATTAGGTTCTTTTTCTATTCATTGAATCAGTAGCATTGCGAGCAAGAGAAGCAGTGCACCAGAATTGTACATTCATCTGTTGAAATAACTTAGCGTTGCCTTTTGTTTGAGCCATTAGGAAGGAGCTTGGTATGGTCATTATGTGCAGGGCTTTGTGGGCATGCACAATCTCATTTCTTTGGAAGGCGTCCCTAGGAGTGGATTGTTGCAGCACATGACATGTACATGCTTAGTTGTTAAGAATGTGACAGCTTTCCAGAATGCTTGTGCTTGGTTCTATTCCAGTCAGAATTGCATTTTTATTCTGCTTCCTATTTTCACTGCTAGTACATAAAATATGACTCATGTTTACGTGTTAGTCTCATGTCCTTTCACTTTATCTAACTTGATTATTTGTAGGAGCTTTTGGATGACTCTTTGAGATTTTCTACATAGGAAATCATATCATTGCAAACAGGGACAGTTTCACTTCTTCTTTCTATTCTACATGATTTTCATTTATTTTTCTTGTGTTACTAAACTGGTTAGAATTTCCATCGTTATGGTGAATAAGAGTTGTGAAAATCAACGTCTTTTCTTGACTCTAGGAAGAAGCACCTCAGGATTTTACCATTAATCTGATTCTGAGTTTTCAGATACTCTTTGTCAGTTTCGCTCTGCTATTCATTTCTAGCTTGCTGGAAGTTACTCTTAAATGATGAATGGCTGTTTGATTTTTGAAATGATTTTTTGCATCAGTGGATGTGATGTGATCATATGGTTTTGCTTCTTTAGCATTTTGTTATGGTAGATTAAATTGACTGATTGTCAAATGTTGAACCAACCTTGCATAACTAGAATAAATGCTACTTAGTCACACTGTATAATTAGCTTTTACATATTTCTAGACTCTGCTAGTATTTTCGTGACGCTTTTATGTCAATATTCGTGAAGGATATTTGTTTATAATTTTCTCTTATTATATGCATTTGGGTTTTCAAATTGGGGTAGTATTGGCCTCACAAAATGAATTTGTTACTATTCCTTCCTCTTCTAGTTTCTACAATAGATTTGTGTCAAATTAGTGTCAATTGTTTCTTCAATGTTTGATCAATACTGAACTGAAGCCAGCTGGCCTGGGATTTTATTTTTTAAGGTTTTTGGTGAAATAATGGCAAGGTAAATTTGCTTCTCTCATGTTGCTGTCAGTATTTTCTCCTTCTCATCAACTTTTGAAAATGCAATTCAAGTGCCTTGGAATGGTTTAAAGTGAATTCAACAAACTCAATGTTTATGAAGTTTCCTGGTTATATAGATGATAAATATATAGTTTTTTTTTAAATTTGAGAACTTTCAACCACTACATTTTAAAATGCTCATTTACTTCTCTGTTTCCAATTCCACTGGAACTCATACATAAATTTCTCATCTCTTCAGTCTCTGTCTCTGTCTCTGTCTCTGTCTCT
>NW_004524825.1:233670-242880 GCF_000260255.1 Octodon degus
CTCTCTCTCTCCCTTTCTCTCTCTCCCTCTCTTTTCCTCTCTCTCCGTCTCTCTGTCTCTGTCTTATTTCCATCTCTGTCTCTGATTCCGTCTCTGCCTTTCTTCCTCCCTCCCTCCTTCCCTCCCTCCCTCCCTCCCTCTGTCCCTCTCTTTCTTCTTCTCCTTCTCTAAGTGACATTCAGCAAATTTACATTGCTTTTCCATCATCATCATCACTGTCTTATTCCAGAATGCTTCATGTCAGTAGGAATCCTCATACCTGTTAAACAGTTGCTCTGATTCCTCATTTTCCCAAATCCTTAATTGGCCTTTCTGTGTATGGATTTACATATTCTGAATGTCATCAATAAATGGAATAATGCTGTATGTGGACTTTTGAGTCTTATTTCTATCATTAAGCACAATATTTTCTAGATTTGTCCATGTTGTAGAATATATCAGTACTTAATTTGTTTTTATGGCTGAATAATGTTTGATTTTATGGCTATGCCACATTTTGGTTTTCCATTGACAGATATCTTTTCTATTGTGAATAGTGACATTATGACCATTCATATGCAGTTTTTGAACACCAGTTTTATGCTAATTCTGTTTAACTTATTTTTGATGATTCATCCAAGTGGTTTTTATAGTAGCTAAAACATTCTATCTACCAGGGATATGTAAGAGTTTTCATCTTCTTTCTAATACTTGTCTTCACTTTTTTATTTTTTTATTTTTTGGTAGTTAGTGTAGAGTCTACAGGGTCTATAGAGTCTCACTACATAGATCACACTGGTAGTGATTCTCTTGTTTTCAGCTTCAGACGTGCTGGAATTACAGGAGCGCCACCACACCCAGTTTCAATCCTTGTCTCAGGGCATTGCGGGGTCGGGGCCAGAATGGCACGCTGCCGGGGCTCAAACCCTGGCCATTGTGCTCTGCCTAAGCAAGCGCTTTCATCCACTGAGCCATGTCGTTGGCCCTTTGTCTTCACTTTTTAAAATATCTGTGTCCTAGTGGTATCTTATGATTTTAATTTGCATTTTCTTAATGACTAATATCAGTAAACATCTTTTCATGTGTTTGTGGCCCATTGTATATCTTCTGTGGATGAATACGTACTCAAATTCTTCACTCACTTTAAAGAAAAATTGTAGAGAGTGGTTTTGGAAACCTGTATATGTTCTTTTTTTAGAAGACAGCTTTATTGTGAAACCATGTAAGTTTCATGAAACTTACCCTTCACCTATCTTTTAATTAGGTGGTTGTTTTGCTTTGCTGTTGAGTTGTAAGAGTTTTTCACATATTGAGGATAGTAGACCTTTATCAAATAAATGATTAGCAGTTACTTCCTTCCACTTGTGGGTTGTGTTTTCATTATCTTCTATTATGTGAAACCCAAAAGTTTTTCATTTGCATGGAGTGCAACTTACCTATATTTTCTTTCGTTGCTTATGCTTTTGGTTTTATATCTACAAACCCATTGTCTTTCTTATCCATTGATAGGAATGTACCTGTATTTTTTAATTTAAGAATTTTATTTTTATATTTAATAAATTATTGCAGTACTAGGGATCGAACTTGGAAACTTGCACTTGTCAGGCAGGTGTTTATGCCATGGAGCTATCTCCCCAGTCCCATGTAAGAATTTTATAATTTTAACACAGATATAAATGCTTAGCCCATCTTGAAGTAATTTATGCCTGTGGTAAATGGAAAGGTTCTGCCTCCTTCTTTTCCATGTGGACAGCTGGTATCACAGCATTTTTAAATTTTTTTCTTTTTGCCCACTGAACTATATAATCTGAATTGAGTTATGTTCCATTTCAGTGATTCTTTTCTTCTGCTGCTTAATTCCATTGTTAAATTCCTCTGTGAATTTTTCATTCTAAGTCTTGCATTTTTCAACTTTGGAATTTTTATTTGCTTTCTTTGTATAATTTTTACTTTTATTGACAGTTTGTATTGCTGAGACATTGTTCTGTTGATTTACTTTAATTCTCATTCATGATTTCCCTTAGATCTTTGAGTATATTTATAAGTTTATCGGAAGTATCTAATTAGTCCTTCCAAAGTCTGAGCCTTGTCAACAGGGTCAGTTTCTATTAAATTCCTTTCATCCCCTCTGAGTGAACCACAGCTTTTAATATCTTTGTACCTGTTGAGCTTTTCTGCAATGGAAAATTTGAATATTGTACTGTTTACTATGGACATTAAATTGTCTTCCCTTCCAAGGATTTGCTGTATTATGTGGGGTTACTGGAGTCTGTTTTGTTTGATTAGTAGTCAGCTACTTATTTTAGAGACATTTCGCTCAGTGCTGAGAACCATACAATCAAGTCTTTCGGTTCCCCTATTTTCCTGCCTGGGAAGGCTGGAAGTCTGCCTTTGTCTGCTCCCTGTCCACAGAAGATGGAATCATCATCTTTGTCTGCCTGTGCAAGTAGGGCAGAAGATCGGACTCTTTCTTCGGCTAGGATAGGGCAGGGCTGTCACGACTCTCCTTGTTTTCCTGGGCTCGCCTTTCTTGGTACTTTGACAGAAGACAACAAGAATTTCTCAGGACTTTCCCTGGCATTTCAGAAAGGCACATTAGGATATATGTAGAAGGAACAACAATAAAGTACAGAGACCCCACTACCATGTTGTTCTTGGAAAGTCTCAAGGTCTCTAGCCAGTCCATCTTTCCTTTTCACCACTCACTGTCCTCATCTGATTTTCTGCTCCGTTATGGCTAGGGTTTTTGTCAGAATGAGAGACATAGAAGAAGTAAGTGTATGTCATCCTGGCTAGCACCTGTGAGTCCTCTGTTGTCACTTTTTTCTTAAATTTTATTTTATTGAGAAACAAATAGCAATAAGACAGTTTCAAAACTGATTAATAGGACGGTTTCAATAATTAATGTACATTGTTATCTTCTTAGTAGCTATCCATAGTACAAGATGCAGACAGGGTATCCTGTCAAAACACTATTAGTAAAAATCTTTCTTCTCATTGAATTAAGTGAAAGGAGCTGTGTATCTATCCTAATTATTCTGCATATAGAGATACAAAATGGTCCTTCCTTTGTATCCCCTTTTTTTTGTTTAGTCCTGTCAGAAATGGATATTCCAATAAATAAAAATAAAGAAATAAAATACAATATCACCCTGGGCTGGGGAGATGGCTCAGTGGAATAAGCGCTTCCCTGGCAAGCTCAAGGGCCTGAGTTCAAACCCGGGTTCCACCAATAAATAAATAAATAAATAAATAAATAAATAAATAAAAAGAAATAGAAATGGATATTCCGTTGGCATCTAAATGTTATAGGTTCATGAATTCAGCAAAACAATCCAACACAGTCCAGCAGTCCACAATAGTAGTGGGTTATCCACAGAAGTTGTCGACTTGAGCCTTTCACAGCTCAGCATATTCATATGACTTTCCTTTATATATCTTCTTTTTATACTTTTCTGCTGGATGGTTAACCAAGGTAAAGCAAGACCTCTATAACAAGAAATGTAACTTTTGTATCTGATAGTCAGTCAAGTACCCTCAGGATTTATCCTGTAACCATGTACCGCAGTTTGGAGACCCTTTGTCAGTGTCAGCCATGTGGATGAGTCACAGCCATTCCTTAACCAATTTGCTCTCTATGAAAGCCTGAGAGAATGTTTTCTCTCCAGGTGACTCTCCTTAGACACACTCTAAATATTTTTCGTTTTTTAAAATTTTTATCTCCATATTCTGTAGGGACTTAATGTTTGACATATCAATACTTGATAGAAAACAGCTGTTCCATGTTATGCCTAAGATGTTTGATATTCAGACAGATAGTGAAGTTAAACTCAACTGCATATGCTGTAGGGTAATAAATAAAAATAAAGGCTGTCTTATTGCTATTTGTTTCTTAGACACACTGTATGTCATCAATCTCGTTGCTCTGTGGCCCATAATCTCCTTGATCAGAAAATTTGGGACACAATTCAGTTACATGTTGTTACAGTATAAGTTCTCCTATGTCCTGAGTCTTCACCAACCCTGAAATGCTATGGTGAAAATGTTGGCTGTCCTTACAGCCCTTCTATTTCTCTAATTTTTGGTCTGCAAACTTAGATTGTTAACCCTGCAGAAGAGAAGCTTATTATTACCCTACAGCATATGCAGTTGGGTTTAACTTCACTATCTGTCTGAATATCAAACATCTTAGACATAACATGAAACAGGTGTTTTCCATCTAGTATTGCTGTGTTAAAATTTAAGTCTCTACAGAATATGGGGGAAAATTTAAAAAATAAAAAATATTTTAAAAATATGTATAAACAATCACATAGTTTTACACAGAAATGTAGAAATCTAACCATATCAGCATTGTAGCAGGATAGTCTTCAGCCATTTTTTCCTTTTTCTTGTGTCTTTTTTTTCATTTATTACACTTTAAAAACAAACATTTACTTGAGAGAGAGTATGGTAATAATTGGTATGTCATGACAAGCAGTATGTATTTAGAAGGGCACAATGGCAGGCATTCCAAGCGTGACCCTTCTATTACCCATTGCTTTCCTCAGTGCAGTTGCTTAGTTCACAGGTATCAGCATGTACAGTTAGTCAGGGTCAGAATCCTACCAATTAACTGCTAGTTTCAAAAACCTGCTGGAGATTCTCAGGATCACTGCGTTGCCCATCTTGTGCGTATAAATATATGGCTTTGTCCCAGTCCTGTTTCCCAGCTTTTCTCCTCGCCCTTTCCTCGCTGTCCAATCCTCAAGTTCTCGCTTTCCTTTTAATTTTGTTATACCTTTCTATTTGTATTTCTTCTTTTGAGTTCTTATACTAGGGAGACTATTCGATATTTACACATGTGGGTCTGCTTTATTTCATTTACGAGTATATCTTTTCCTTATAGCATTTAGCTTCTGGCAGGCTGTCACAGTTAAAGCAGATCACCTCTATCCAACCAAAAGTGGAGATACTACCAGGAGCAGGCCTTTATTGAAAGGCGTTCTGTTTTTCTTGTGCATTCTGACTCTTTGTGTAGCACTGCAGCATCCCAGCTAAAATGTTGGGGGCTGTTACCAGGGACTCTTCGCTTTTGACCCTAAGCTCAGTGAGAGCTCTGCTCCCTCGGCAGGTTAGCATCTCTTCCATATGCCTCTTGGGGGAAAATGTGATGCAGAGCGTCTGGTTCCTTATTCTGATCTTTTCCTTTCATGCTGATCTTACCTTTTATATAATCCCAGGTCACATGAAGTCCCGGAGTTTGGTTTCCATCTCGTCATTTCCATGAGGTGGTGAAACCCGATTAGCTTCTCGAGCTCCTAGGAGCAGCTTTCAGCTTGGCTCCCAACCTCTCTGTGGTACTCTGTTGTTTGCTTGTCATGTAATTCCTACAGTGTTTAGGCAGTGCATTAGGACAGCTGCTGAGAACCTATGGCACCCGTGCCGCAGCAAGTAGAGTCCTCTGTCAGTGAGCAAACCGAGTCAGCCACGTTACACCTGCAGCCTGTAACTGCATAAAAAATTGTTTTTCTAAACCGAAACCTCACTATTCAGATTTCATTGCATTGTTGGCACTTCATGATAAATAAGTGAGTTTGGGGTCGCAGTTTGAGCTCTAAGCTCTAAAAGGTCCACCATCACTGCTCTAGGACTTTTCCCTCCTGGATCCTTTTAGCCTCAGTAGCTCTCCAGGGGACTGAGACATGCGCGCATGTGCACACACATACATACGCTTTATCAATGTTTTCTACATTTTCTTGGTCTATCATTTGGTCTGTTGTATAAAGTTGTCCATCACAGCCATAAATAGAAATTCTTAGTAAAGTTTTATAGTTTTCTTCAAATATACTTCATACATACTTATATCTGTGTCTTAATTTTTATAATTGTGACACACACACACACACACACACTCATATTTCTTCTAATCTTTTTTTATTTGGCACGGGGTCTCGCTGCACAGTTCAGATGCATAGTGATCCTCCTGTGTCAGCCTCTCCAGCGCTGGCATGACAGGTATGGGCCTCCACCCCCAGTTTGGGGGCCTGCACGGTGTGCCTGGGGTTCCGGGGCCAGCACAGCACGCAGTACTGGGGATGGAGTCCTTGCGCTCCACAGGCAGGCACTTAGACCTCTGAGCTAGCTCCCCAACCCTGTGCCTGTACTGTAAATGATCTTTTCCCCTTCTGCATTCTCTCATTGATTATAGCTGGTGTTTGCAAAGGATTTTGAATAGTTTATTTCGATCTACTGTTTTTTTCACCTTATAAAAATTCTTTATTATTCCATTACTAATTGACAAGCTTTTTCTCTTCTTTCCTAATATTTATTAATTTTTCCTTTGCTTAATTCATTGGCTAGTTTTAAAAACTATACTGAACAGTGCTAATGCTAGCAAAGCGTTTTATCTCCGTCCTCATTTTAGTGAAGTTCATAATAATGCTTTACTGTTAAGTATGAAGATTCCTGTCGAGTTTGCATAAATATCTGGTACCAAGTTATGACATTCCTTTAACATTTGAGATGTTGAAGTATTAACTCTTGCAAAATACCAATCATGTTTCTTCTTATGTTAAAATATTCCATGTTGTGCTAGAATGCAATCTGCTTTCTCCCATTTTACACTCTCTTCAGCTTTCCCAGACCATGGCTGCTTTCGTCCCCCAGTGGCTAATGACACAACGTGTATGTTGTTTTGGTTATTTAATTCTGTCTTTTTTTTTTTTTTCCTGTGGAACCGAGGATCGAACTCAGGCCCTTGCGCTTGCCAGGGAAGAGCTTATTCCACTGAGCCATCTCCCCGGCTCCATTTTTTTTGGTTTTGTTTTAAGAAGGTGGCTGGAAAGAAATGTATTAAGAAATACTTAGGTGATATTTATTTATTTATTTATTTATTTATTTATTTATTTAGCATAACCACGGATTGAACTCAGGCCCTTGTGCTTGCCAGGGAAGCACTTATTCCACTGAGCCATCTCCCTGGCCCCCTTAATTCTGTCTTAAAAGGGCCCATTATACAGTTCAGCAGCATAAGGGCCTGCCTGGCAAGCATATGGTCATGAGTTTGTTTCCTGGTTTAAAAAAAAAAAGAAAAGAAAAAAAAAAAGAAAGGAAAGAATTGTAATCCTGCCTTAAAGTAAGTGTTAGTTGTTCTTCATTTATCCCCAGAGAACATTTTGTCTTTAAAAATATTTTCATGCCATTCTTAGCATAGTATCTGTAATATGCTATGTGATGACTTTTTATGAAAATAATTATTACATTAACATTTTATATTTATTCTCATTCCTTGTATTGTTTTATTATACACCCCAAATCGGTAGAATTAGAGGTTTCTAATTCTAAGCAAAGATGAAACCCAGGTAAATATAAGTGAAAAAGGACCCAGTACTTTGTTCTTCATTCTTAGTTGGTATTTCTCTGCATTAAAGCCTTTTAGGCATGGAGGTTTAGTTATGATCTGGGTTGACTCATTTATAAGGATGAAGAAACTGGGGCTGGCGTAATAGCTTGGCGGTCTAAGTGTCTCCTGGCAAATATTAGGACCCAGGTACAATCCCTAGTACCGTATGCCGTGTCAGCTGTGAAACCATGGGCGCACCGTACGAGCTACTGAAACGAGGCCACGCCTTTAATCCCAGTGCTGGGGAGGCTGAGACAGAAGGATCACTATGGGTCCAAACAGTGTAGCCAGATTCTATACCAAATAAGTAAATAAATAAATAAAATATTTTTTAAAAATAAGAAAAAGGAATGAGGAAACAGAGTTCCAGGAGAGGAAGTAAAATGCCCCAAACTCAGAGCTAATATAAAATCTGTTCCACAAATGTATGTATTTAGCAACAAGAGATGGCATCATACAGATTCAATTTAATCTTTGGTTTGTGGTAATTATTGTGAATTCCTTACCATCTTTCCCCACTTTAACATGTAAGCATCAGATTAAAGCTCTGGCCCAGTAGGAAAAGAAAATAGGTCCTTTGTCTCCATCAGTTTCTGGAATTTCAGATTGTTTCTTTGTTCTTCCGTTGTCTAACTATGAATGATATTTTTAAGGAGATCTTGTACTATTACATTTTTCAGTTTGCATGTTTGGAAGTGCCTTGATACTATTTGTTTTTGTTACTTATGGTTTGTTTCTAGCTTCAGATATTGGGCTGGATCTATCTCTGAGATTCTTCCTTATTTTCTTTGTGTTTAGTACAGAGTACAGGATCTACAGGGTCTCACTATGTAAATCAGACTCATAGTGATTCTCCTGTTTTCAGCTTCCCAAGCACTGGGATTACAGGCACATACCACCACTCCCAGTCTCAATCCCCATCTCAGCGTGCCCTGGGGGTGGGGCCTAGCACGGCATGCTAGGGATTGAACCCAACTGCTGTGCTCTGCCTAAGCAGGTGCTTTAGTCTGCTGAGCTATCTGGCCAGCCTATCTCTGAGATTCTTGAACTTTTTTTTTTGGTGGTACTGGGGATTGAACTCAGGATCCTACGCTTGCCAGGCAAGTGCTTATTCTACTGTTTTTTTTTTTTTTTTTTTGGTGGTACTGGGGATTGAACTCAGGATCCTACGCTTGCCAGGCAAGTGCTTATTCTACTGAGCTATCCCCCCAGGCCCCAAAATTTTGTTTTTTATTTTTGGTACCAGGGATCAAACTCAGGACTTTGCACTTGCCAGGCAGGTGTGTTAACACTGAGCTATCTCCCCAGCCCTTTGAATTTTGAAATCATACTGAATTGTGAAGCTGTTGGGAGGGCTGTTTGGGTGAGCTGAAGAGGCAGGAAGCAGAGAGGATTAATGATTTTGGCTGAAATCAGAATATTCTAGTTTAAAGAACTACATGGTTATTGCTCTTTAGGCAGCTGTAACAGATTCTTAAATCCCTCAGTGCTGGTTTCCACATGACCTTATCCAAATCTCTGTATCTTAAGTCCCTGCTGCTCTCCTAGAATGGTCTCCCAGCAGGCCACTGTGAAATTGTATTTCCTGCACGCAGGATTCATTCCCAGGATCTGCCTAGGGCAGCTTTGTGGACCATCAGTGAACAATGTGACTAGGAAGCACTTGTCCCCCATGCAATAGTACAAGTGAAGTCTCCAGTGTGACTGCCTCCTTCAGTGTAAATAGCCCCTGCTTAGGAGTCAGAGTACTGGGTTAAGTCCCTTCTCAGACACGCAGTTATTAGCTTGTGAGCAAGCCAAAACTGCTCTGTGCCCTAGATGTGTATATATCAGACAGGCTGAAAATT
>NW_004524825.1:242980-248183 GCF_000260255.1 Octodon degus
TGGTTGCTGAGTAGGGTGTCATTTAATTTCCATGTGTTTAAGGTTTTTTTTTGGTTTCTTTTATCATTTATTTCCAGTTTCACTGCACTGTGGTCAGATAATGTGCATGGGATAATTTTTGTTTTCTTACATATACTTATGTATGACCTATGGACCAGTATGTGGTGTATTTTAGAAAATTGCCCTTGTGAAGGTCAGAAAAATGTGTATTCAGCCGTATTTGGTTGGAACACTCTGTATATGTCCTCCAAGTCCATTTGTTTCAAGCTCTGGTTCAGTTCTGTTACTTCTTTGCTAAGTTTTTGTTTGGTAGACCTATCTTTTGGGGATAACGGGGTGTTAAGGTCTCCTGCTAAAACTGTGGTATTGGATATTAGATTTTTGATGTCCATTAAGATTTGCTGTATATAGTTGGGTGCTCCCATGTTTGGTGCATGTATATTTATGAGTCTTACCTCTTCCTCTTGAATTTTTCCCCTAACCAGTATATAGTGACCTTCTTTATTTCTCTTGATCATTGTTGGTTTGAAGTTGAGACTGTCTGAGAATAGGATTGCTACCCCTGCTTTTTTCTGAAGTGCTTGGGCATGTAGTATTGTGTTTCATCCTTTTACTTTCAGCCTATGAATATCTTTATGAGTTAAATGTTTTTCTTGTATACAGCATATTGTTGGATTTTGTTTCCTAATCCAATGTGCCAGTCTACTTCCCTTATTTGGTGAATTGAGTCCATTTACATTGATGGTTAGAATTGAGATGTATTGACTTACGGTTGATATGTTATTTACCTGTTGTCGCTTAGTCTTTTTTCTCCTGTGTTTAATTGCTTGCCCTATTTAGTTGGTTGCTTTTGATCTCATTCGTGGAGCTCTGATCATTTTGGTCCCTCTCTAGAACATCTTTCAGTAGCTTGTGTAGGGTTGGCTTTGTCATTATGAAATTCTTTAGCTGTTCTTTGTCATGAAAGTATTTCACTTCTCCATCAAACTTGATAGAGAGTTTTGCAGGATATAGTAGTCTGGGCTGGAATTTGTTTTCATAGAGGATTTGAAGTACTCTGCTCCATGTTCTTCTTGCCTTCATCGTTTGTGAAGAGAAGTTGGCCGTAATTCTGATGGGTTTTCCTTTGAATATGATCTGCTTCTTTTCTCTAGTGGCTTTCATTATATTATTCTTGTGCTGAATATCTGGGATCTTGAGTATTATATATCTCGGTGTGTTTTTGTTTGGGTTGTGGTTACTTGGCGTTCTGTATGATTTGGTTCCCTGAATGTCTGATTGTTTCCTCATATTTGGGAAGTTTTCTGCTATTACTTCTCCCCATATTTTTTTAATGTCATTTGTGTTGACTCCTTCTTTCTCATTGATGCCTATTAGTCTCACATTGTTCATCTTTGCATCATTTTGCAGGTAATGGATTATTCTTTGTTTCATCCTCGCTGTTTTTAGAGATCCTTTCTTACCTTTTCACTAGCTGCACCTGCATCTTCAAGATCTGAAACTCTGTCTTCACTCTCACTTAAACGGTTTTGCAAGCTTGTGATTGAGATTTTAATTTCCTCTATATCTCTTGGACTCTGCTTCATTGCGATCTATTTCTTTGCTGTATTGCTCATTCAAGGAATCCGTCATTTTTCTAATCTCCTCTATTTTTTTTATCAATGTCTTCTTTAGAAGCAGTTATAAATTCTTTTAGTGCAGTGATTTTTTCAGATTGGGTTTCCTCCCTATGTTTCTGTAGTTGCTTCTTTACTTCAGATGCTATGAGTTCTGAGAATTCTTTTTTTTATTTCAGAAAAGAATTGCGCTCCGAGTTCCCCTATAACTTTCTGCTGTTGCTTATTTACTATCGACGCTCTTAATTCATGCATTTGAACCAAGGTAGTGCCCTCTGCACTTGTTGTGGATGGGCATTGGGTTTCCTCCATATGCTTCTGCATTGTATTCTTTAGTGCAGATGTTATTATTTCAGGGATTTCTTTCTGTATTTCCAATCTGAGTTCCTCTATACCTTTCTGCAGCTGTTTCTTTATTTCAGAAGCTGTTGACTCATTGCTTTTAGCTGTGTGATTCCTTATTTGTTCTGTGTTTATGTCCTCTGCATTTGTTATGCGTGCGCTTGGGTTCTGAGATTGCATTTTGTTCCTTCTCATCATTTTGTGTAGCACTGTCTTCTGACCTTTGTTGTAGATCTTTCTTGCAGTTATAACTTTAGCATGTACTGAAGTTAAGGTGCAGATCTACAAAGTTTGGGTTTATCCAGCTGTGCCTGACTTGGGTCTGGCTGTTTTGCTCAGCTTCTTCCTGCTGCTGCCTTTGGGGGTGAACCTGTTGTGCTCCTCTGACAAGATTTTCTGCTGCTGGAGTAGCTGGGTGGTTCTGTCCCCACTCTCTCTGCAGGAATTTCAGCTGCAGGGTTTCACTCCAGGCCTGTATGCCAGGCCTGAGCTGAGCCTGGAGTGGACAAGTTGGAGTAGGGCGGAGAGGCAGCTCTCCCAAACAGTCACCGCGCCTGGACTAGGACTGGGTCTGGGGTTCCCGGAATGTGGGAAAAATTCCTACTCAGCTGGCGGGGTCGGGGAGGTGGTGTGGAGTGGTGGCGGGCGTCCCAAGGGGGTGAAAAAGGGTCCCATCCAAGCTGCGCCTGGGCTGGAATCAGTAGGTCCCACCGGCACAGAGTAGCCAGAAACTCTCCCACACACTCAATGGGCGTGGGCTAGGACTGGGTCTGGGTGTTGGTGGAAGGAGGCAGAAATTCCTACTCGGCTGGCGTGATAGGGGAGGTGGTGCAGATTGGTGTGGGGCTTCCAAAGGGGGTGGAAGAGGGTTTCTCCCACGCTGCACCTTGGCTGGAACCAGTAGGTCCTGCCAGCGCAGGGTAGCCGGAAGATCTCCCTCCGAGTGCAATTTTTCTATTTAAAGTTTGTTGTGAGATTTTAAGGTATGACTGAAACATACATTAAGTGCTTAAATAAAATAATTTACTCCAGTAAAAGATACATTATCACCGATCTTATGTAAAGTACTTACCCTCACTTTGAACACTTAACCTACGATTCTTGCAGTCTTCTGAAGTAGTTCTTGTCTTCTGTCGTGTGTGTGAATGTCTAGTTGTACTGTGCTCTAGTGCCAAATTGCAAATTTTGGCTTTCACTGTCATATTGACTTTGGGGAAAGACCAGAAGTCGCATGGTGCCAGATCTTATTAATAAGGTGGCTTGGGACATACTAATATTTTTACTAGCCTACCTTTCCATTAGATGGCAGCTGGCAGCAGAATTCACCATATTTTGGGTTAGACAGGCAATTTTTCTGTAGGCATGTGGTTGTGCAGCATGAGCACCTATGCAATGAAATTCACTTTCCGTCGTAGCCATCTCAGCATCCAGTGCTTTCTGCTCTCGGTAAAGACACACAGCACTTCCAGAGCCACTTCGGAAAGTGCAAAAAGTGATGGCCTCAGCATGAGGGAAATTAATCGCAATGTTTCTTTTACTGTAATACATTTTCTAAAAAATTAAATATTAGCTATATGTTTTTGATTAGTTGTTTGGTGGCAGGTTATCCTGGTAACAGTCTCATATGTATCGTGTTCACTACATTTCTTGATTACACTCTGTGAGACAGTACTGTAGTTTGATGCTTGCAAATTACTACACTCTACTTTTACTAGTTGGCTGTCAGCAGTGTACTACAGCTGCTCTGAGTTATGCCTCTTACTCAGATAGTAGAACAACTGAGAGAGGTATTTATATACCATACAGTCATTTGGTCATTCAGCGCGGCATTTCTTTTCATAATAATACTATTTGAATTTTCTTCTAAGGGCTGCCATTGTAAAATGCATCCTATATATTATACAACTTGTATAATAATATCTGCAGTTGAAAGCAGTTCTTTTTATTGTGGCTTCTAAAGTAGGTGTATGTCCAACTGAATATCAGAACAAGCACCACGGTGCTGTCTGTTCAGACACCACTGAGGTTTGAGCATGATCTGTGAAGTCTTCTCTGCCATAGACATCACATTTTGTAGCACTGACACTAACTCATGTATCAGTTATATCTCTCTCCCATTTCAGTATTGCTCTTCCTTTGTCCATCATGTTTATCGGATCCTGCATTTTGTGTAGGTTTTTGTGCTATATCTTCCTATATTATCACTCATACCTTATTTTGAGGTCGGCAAGATATGCATCATTATTAGATGCTCAAACGGAAGCAGTTGCTGTTGGTGTACAGTAGCTACTTGAGCATACAGCTTATGCATCCATTTTGTACCATAGCCCTCTTTTCATGGACTGAAAGCTTGATTTTATGTTCAGATATGCAACTGAACAGACACCAAACCTGTCGGGTATTCAGCTGTTTGTCTACTGTATGGGTTTCTTCATTATGTGTTGTTTTAGGCAATTCATCGTTAAGACACATGCGCAGTACCCACAAATGAAAGAAGTACAAGTTTATTTGGCTCATCGTTTTTACAGGATTCAGGTCAAAGTTGGCTGGCTCTGACTTATGCTCTTCAGTGTGGAAAATGACAACATCTTCAGCATGGATATTAATTTTTGGTTTGTGGCCATGAGTTTGGCACAAGGAATGTGTTCCCCATATTTATTGATTGCTCTTATATTGTGTCTACTAACAGTATCATAAGCCGTTCAATCATGTAATAGGATATTTTGAGTGTATATGAAATCTAATCACAAATCCCGTATATAATTCACCAGATTCTGTCTGTGGTACTGTTGAATGAATCCAAGGACTCATTCATGCCAGACAAGCACTCTACCAGTGATCTACAACCCGAGCCCTCCCATGCTTACTTTTGATAAGGCATCATGTCCACATGAGTCTCCTTTTGTATCACTGTCACCTTTTTTTCGACCAAAGTCACCCATTGCTTGCATGGCTATTTGTAATTGCATATGATATATTCCCAAGTCAGAGTCATACCATATTTCATTTATGTGCCATAGCAAGTTGCACCTGTGTCATAACTGGCAGGCTGTTTTCTGTAGGTATGTGGCTGTACATCTTGAACACATATTTAATGAAACTTGTCTTGCTTCTGAGTCGTCTCAGCTTCTTGCATCACTCCTCTCTTGGGGCAATCCCAAGCCTCCTCCTTCTCCTTCTTCTCCTTCTTCTCCTTTTTCTCCTTCTCCTCCTTCCCCTTCCCTTTCTTCTTCTCCTTCTCCTTC
>NW_004524825.1:248283-253543 GCF_000260255.1 Octodon degus
TAACAACCACAAGCAGAGCAGTTCTAAAAAATACACATTGTTTTGGTCTGGGGAGATGGCTCAGCAGCATAAATGCCTGCCTGGCAAGTGCTAGGTCCCAAGTTGGATCCCTGGTACCAAAAAAAGAAAACAAAAGATTGGCTCTCCAGTACCCCCCAAAATGAATGAATGAATAAATATAATAAATGAATAAAATTAAAAACTATGCATGTTTTCACCTTCCAACTTTGCAAAGTCTGCTTGTTGTCAGGGCTGCATCCTTTTTCTGGCAGCTGTGGGAGAAACCTTCTTCAGGCTTACCCAGGATGTTGACAGATTTCGCATTCATGGAGTTGCTGAACCAAGGTGCCCATTTTGTTGTTGTCTGTGGGCCAAAGGTTTTTCTCAGCTTGAGGGCCACTTACGTCCTCTGGTTCATGGATCCCTTCACCTGCAAAGGCAGCGGTGTAGCACTGAGTTCCTCTCATGTTCTGAATCTTATTACCTCTTCTTCTGCTTTTCTCGAATTCTGCTCTTAAAAAGCCATGCAATTGCATTGCACCTACCAATAACAAGCTAGCCTAATCTCAGTATTTTAAAGTCAGTTGATTACCAACACTTGTTTGTGCAGTCCCTCTGACCACATTTTCGGTCATGACACTAGAGCCACACTGACAGGACCACTGCTACAGAATTTAAATGAATATGTTCTTAATGAAATATTTAAAAATAATGTTAATAAAACAGAAATTGATGAATTTGAGAACAACTTTTATACACTGAAAAGAAACATGTAGCATGGTGTTGTGTCGTGATGCTATTTGCCACAGAAGTACCCTTCTAGGCTTTATGAGAAGAGCTTCCATATTTTTCCTGTACATTTTATTGTTGTTTTTCCAGCCATTAAAAAATTGCTTCACTACATCTGAGTTCAACTTTTTGCCCTGCTCTCTAGCATCATTTTGCTTTTGATCTTTATTGTACTTGTACCCTTTTTGAGCCAAATCTGCACCTTAGAGTTTTCTCTCTAATCCAAATTTTGTGTGACAATATATTTCAGTGGTTTTTTTCCCTTTAAAAATCAAACTAATCCCAATCAAAGTATCCTTAGCATACTTCACAAAACTAGAGAAGACATTCCTAAAATTCATTTGGAACCAAAAGAGATCTAGAATAGCGAAAACAACCATAGGCAACCAAGGCAAGTGAGGGAGCACCACAATCCTGGACTTGAAATTATACTTCAAAGCTACTGTGATAAAAGCAGTATAATACTGTCTCCCCAACAAACCTCAGTATCAGTGGAACAGATCAGAAGATGCAGAAACAACTCCACGCACTCGGCCATCTGGTCTTTGGCACGGGCCAAATGGGTTCACTGGAAGGATAGTCTCTTTCATAAATGGTGCTAGAAAACACGGGCTTTCCACATGCTGAAGACTAAAACTAGATCCATGTCTAGGACTATGCAATAACCTAAAATGAAAACAGATCAAAGAACTAAATATTAAAACATAAACACTAAATCTGCTGGAAGAAAGAATAGGTAGAACTCTTGAAGACATGGAATAGGCAGAAACTTTATTAACTACTGGGATCTTACCTGATTAAAAAGCTTTAGCACAGCAAAAGAAATCAGCAACAAAGTGAAAAGGGAACCCAAAGAGTGGCAAAAAAATTTAGCTGGTTATTCTTCAGATAAAGAAGCAATATCTAGAACATATAAAGAACTAGAAAAAATCAGACACTCTAAATTCAAAGACCCAATTTTTAAAAAAGGCATCTAAGATAAATACACAGTTCTCAGATAAAAAAGTAAAAACAGGAAACAAGTATATGAAAAATGTTCAACATCACTGATCATTCAAGAAATGCAAATTAAAACAACACTGGAATTCCATCTCAGTCCAGAAAGAATGGTTATTATGAAAAGAATGACTAACAAATGCTGGAGGGGCTGGACGCAAAAAGGAACCCTTCT
Organism: Octodon degus; assembly: GCF_000260255.1. NCBI lineage: Eukaryota > Metazoa > Chordata > Mammalia > Rodentia > Octodontidae > Octodon > Octodon degus. The sequence continues at coordinate 250,244 of NW_004524825.1, forward strand.
ACACTGTTGTTGGGAGTGCAGACTTGTACAACCACTGTGGAAATCAGTGTAGAGATTCCTAAAGAAAATAAAATTAGGGCTGGCCTAATAGCTTAGCGGATTAAAGCACCTGCAAGCAGGCAGAGGGGCCAGAGGTTCGATCCTTGGGTCTACAGTGCTGGTCCTGCCCCTGGGACACACTGAGAGGACGAATGAGACTGAGTGTGGTGGAGCGCACCTGTAACTGCAGCTCTTGGGAGGCTGTAAACAGGCGGATCACTACAAGTCTGATCTAGTGGTAAGGCCCTGAACACCCTGTAGACCCTTCCCTAAAATACAGAAAAAAATAAACTAAAACTAGAGGTCCATTTGATCCAGATATTCCTCTTCTTGGTATCCTTCTGAAAGAATTAAAAGCATCAACCACAACAATATGTGCACCTATGTTTATAGCAGCACAGTTCGTAATAGCTAAACCTTAGAAACAACCCAAAATGCCCACTACCTAAGGGATGGATAAAAAAGATGTGTTTTAAAAATATATATAATGGAGTGTTACACAGCCATAAAGAAAGCTAAAATCGAGACATTTACAGGTAAATGGATGAAGCTTGAGGTCATATTCATAAGTGAAATAAATCTGATATACATGTAAATATTTCATTATTCTCATGTGAGAAACTGAGAATGTAAATAAGAACAAAAATGTACAATAGAAGCCCTTTTCTTCAGTTTGATGGCATTTTAGAGTCTGCTTTAACTCATGGATCATGGATCAATTCATCTTTGAGAACAGGAATTTTATCTTCTTTGTAAGCCACCAAGAGGGGTAAACCAGCCAATGTCTTCTCCAGGTCTTTGCCGAGAATCTTTATTCCCTGCGCTGCATCTACTTCTTTATGCTTTTCATATTGGTTCTTCACTCATAATTCCTTCATACAAGGAGATAACAGCAGGCTGCAGATCTGAGTGACAGTGGGCCCTTCCACTCCAGGAATGATGATCGTGTCCCCTTCCTTCAAACAACCACTGATCGATATGGCATGTGTAGTGGTGCCCATTCCCGGGACAGCTTTACCCTCCATCACTTGCACTCACAGCTCTTCAGTGTGCAAGGCTCCAGCCCAACATGATCTGTGCAAACTCAACAAGCAGGCACATCAAGCTTTCCATGCAGTACTCAATTAACCAAGCTTCTGCAGATTTTGGGATTCTTGGGACTTTTTTTGATGTAAGAAACACATCTATGCGCATTCCTCCACATTGGCTTTTCTAGCGTTCATCTGCCATATGCCCTTAGGAATTATTAAATAGAAAATCAGGCATTCTGATATTTATCAGCTTTGTGTGAAACCATCGTGTGAAGTACAGCTGGCTGTACCTTCTGCTTACGTAGTCATGAGAGTCCATTGTAACCCTCACAATACCAAAACAAAGTACAATAAATATTGGAAAGTAGGAAAAACTGTTCAAAAAGAAAAGGGAGATAGAGAAGGGCATAGCAGAGAGGAAGAAAGAGAAAGAAAAAGGTGAGCCAAGAAGGATAAAATGATAAAGCATTATGAATGGGGAGAAGAAGGAGTTTGAAAGGAGGGATTGGAATGGAAAAAAGAGAACTCAAGATATATCATGTTCAGATACAAATTCCTTATAATGAATGTGATCATTGTGTACACCTTAATTGTACCAATAAACTTAAATAAATTACAATAAAATAAGTCAAACTTAGGATTTGTGAAGTGGCTTACAGTACCATGCATGAGCTGTTTCTACCTGGCTCTCTGGACTTTCTTCTGCCCACTATCTTTGCTCCAGGACAATTCAACTACTTCTGTATTTTCTAGTAGAGCACAGTCTCTTGCTCTTTTGGCCTTCAGAAAAGATGGAAGAGTCTTCCTCTCTTCATTCAGTTTGAATGTTATCACTTTTTCATCTTTTGGGCCTTACTTCAGTCATTTCTTATTTCAAAATACCTTCCTCCATCCCTCAAATCATACTTTATCACTTCCAGTTCTCCCTGTAACCTATCAGCTCCTTGAAATTGAGAATTTGTCTATTTTCTTAAATACTTATGCACTGAAGGATTTTGAGCACGTCCACCATTGCATGGTTTATATGTGAATGACTGGCTTCTACATCATGGCACTGCCTCACATACAGGAGCTAACTTTTTATTTATTTATATTTATTTATTTATTATTTTTAAATTTTTTTGGCAGAACTTGGGATTGAACCCAGGCCCTTGAGCTTGCCAGGCAAGCACTTATTCTAGTGAGCTATCTCCTCGGCCCCTCAGGAGCTGTTTTGACAAAAGGTACTAACGTTGTCTTTTCAGACACTTCGGCCACCTGTTCGCGAACCTTTGTTTCTGTCAAAACACATTTCTCTACTTTCACTTACATACTGTGTTGCAATGATACTATTACTTACTTTTGTTTGAAATGGCAAACCTAAGTTCATGTTCTGTAATTTTTCATTACAATTATTTGATTATCTCCTTTTATTATAGTGTTTGGTATCTGTTATCTTGTGTTCTGGTATTTTAAAAATAGTTCACGTTGTCAGTAACTTTCGTATTAATTACTGCAATATAGACATCAAAACAAAAAAGTCATGTTTTACCATGTTGCATTTTGACATATTTTACGTTGTATAATCATTAAATGAGGCTACAAATCTATCTATTTAAACATTTATCATTTTTAAGAGTGAGAACATTCAAGTTCCCTTCTTCTACCCATTTGAAACATACAGTACATTATCATTATCTATGTTAACCACAGATTGTAATAGCACCCCAGAGCTTCTTACTCTCATCTAACTTAGCACCCCTTGGCTAACCTCCTTATATCACAGTCACTCTACTTTATTATTATTTTAGAGTGCAAATTTTCTTTTTCTTTTCTGTATTTAGGGCAGGGACTGTCTATCTACATGGTAGCCCACATACTTCTCTTGGTATTGTGGCTCTAATACATATTTAAAGAGAAAACTCAAAAATATTTATTTCCTAGAACTCCTCTACCTCAAATATCTATTTGTATCGTATTATATGCTTTTAAACTATTTCATTTTCTCTAGATAATATGTGCTCCTGATTTGGATACTATTGATTTTTTACTGTTATTTTCTGTATTTTAGGGAAGGGTCTCCAGGGTGTTCAGGGGCTCACTACTAGATCAGACGCATAGTGATCCGCCTGTTTACAGCCTCCCAAGTGCTGCGATTACAGGTGCGTGCCACCACGCCCAGTCTCAATCTCTGTCTCAGCACACCCCAGGGATGGGGACACACAGCAAGCTGGAAGAGTGCAAGTTTTTT
>NW_004524825.1:263198-265217 GCF_000260255.1 Octodon degus
TCTTCTTCCTCCTTCTCCTATTCTTTTTTTCTCCTCCTTCTCCTTCTCCTTCTCCTTCTCCTAGGGATTGAACTCAGGACCTTGCACTTGCCAGGCAGGCTCTTAAGCCACTGAGCTGTCTCCTCAGCCCTCTTATTATTTTTTTTATCACAGAAACATTTTTCACTATATGATTATTTCTTGAGATACCATTTCTATCCCATCCTTTGTATGTGAATTGACTCATTTCCTATAGTAGTGCCTACTCTTAATGGCAATGAATATTTTATACCATTTATGTGTTTGTACACTGATTTTTGCTATGGGAATGAGTTTTCCTCTATGGTGATCAGTATGTACTCCTATGGCCTGGCATTAGCTCATGCTTGAGGAAATTCTGTGTGTATGGTGGTGAAACGCTCAGACTCCTGTGGTGGCTGCTTATGCACCACGGATATCTGAGCATGTGCTATGGTGTCTCCATTTGCAGCACTGCCATCTGTGGCTGGAAAAAAGCCACTCATTCATCTACTCTGTTTTTAAATCTTGTATCATGCCTGTCAAAAGAATTGCAGCATATTGTCATACTTAAGAAAATGAATAATGAAGCCAGAATAACTGGTTTTAAATCCTGGATTGTCCATTTACTAGTTATGAGGTCTCACAGCAATTCATGCATCTTTGCTTCAGTTTCCCACAAAGGGACAAAACTCTTAAGTTTGTTGTGAAGACTATATAAGTTATTACACATGAAATACACTGATTGGCACATTATAAAAGGTATGAGATGATATTGTTTAATGACTGTCAGCTCAAGTTATTAAGTTATCTATGTGTGCATTATGATCAAATACTGATGAATTTATTTATTGATTTTTCTTTTTGTTTTTAGATTTTTTTGTTGTTGTTGTTGTTCTGGGGATCGAACTCAGGACCTTGAGCTTGCCAGGCAGGTATATATGCTGCTCTTTATACTGATGAGTTTAAAGCATCATGGTATGAACATGTACCATGGATATGTTTCTTTGTATATTTGCCATATGCAATTCGATATAATATTAACTCTGATGCTCTTTGTTTTGTGGCTCCTACCACTTAATTGTTTGATATCTGTGAACTCCTTATCATTGCTACTTTCTTTCCTCATCTGCTCCTATGTCACAGTTAACTTTTCCTGGGATGTCTGGTCATAATTCATGGTGAAATGCTCAAACATTGGTGGTAGTTACTCATACATCACAATTGTCTGGGTATGTGCCATGTTATTCACCTTGGCATCATTGCCATATCACATGGCCTAAAGAAAGTTTCCTTGATTAATTCATCTCATCTGTCTGGGCATATTCTTTAATAGGTTATTTGTTCCTGTGCTCGATCCACCTGCCTTTGTGTTCTTTACAGGTTTTTGCTCATGCACCATGGTTGTCTGAGCACGCGGCATGCTTGTCTGCTCATACCCCATGGTTCCTGAGCAGGGGCCTTCTCTGCCTTCTGCTCTACAAGAAATGGTGTTTATGCAGCGAGGATCCACCAGTCTGTGTTTTGTGGTTATTTAATCCCTTTTCATGGATCTCTACTCTGGATCACTCCTGCGTTTCATCACACTATGTGTGTCTGTTGCAAAATGATAGATATTTATTGTCTTATGTCACTGGATTGTCTACATATGACAGCCAAATACTCGAATCCCTATGGTAACTGTTCTTGTGCCATGGCTGTTTAAGTATGTAGCACTGGTTCATTTTTCATCATTGTCATCTGTTCCTATATCAAAGTAAATTATGATTTATTAATCACTAACCACATGCATCTTAGGATACTTAACATCGTATCTGCTTGTTATAGTGTCTTCACTTCTGATGCATACTGTGACTTTGTGTTTCTGTAGATAAGCATCCCAGTCAGATGCATAAATATTAGTGATGGCTATTCATGTAGCATGCTCATTTGAAAGTGTGATGTCTATAGGGGCCAGGGAGATAGCTCAGTGAATAAGCGCTTCCCTGGCAAGCGCAAGGGCCTGAGTTCAATCCCTGGTTC
>NW_004524825.1:265551-266614 GCF_000260255.1 Octodon degus
AATTAGAATATATTTTAAAAAATAGGCATAAAGAATTATATACTTCTTATGTTTACACATAAGTCCAAAAATCTAACCATATACAACCTTGAAGCAGGACAACCTTGAAGTCCCACAATATTCCTTTTCCTATCTCTTGCCTTCATTCACCACCCCCTTCTTTTTGAACAATCATCTACCCAAGACACAGCACAGCAGCAACTGGCATGTCATAACAAGCAGCCTGTATTCAGAAGACCAGAATGACGGGCACTCCAAGCATGAAATTACTATTATAGATAACCATCTTCAGTGCAGTTGCTTAGTTCACAGGTATCAGTATATATAGTTAGTCAAGGTGAGAATCTTTCCAATGAACTGCTACATTAAAAAAATCTTCTGGAGATGATCAGGATGATTGCCTTGCCCATCTTCTACATATAACTGTATGGCTTGACTTATTCATGTTTCCTAGCTCTTCTCCTTTCCGTCTTTTGAATAGTTAGTCCTCGAGATCCTGCTTTCTTTTTCCTTGTATTATACCTTTCTATTTGTTTTTATTATTTTGAGTTCTTATACTAGGGAGACTATACAATATTTTCACATGTGTGTCTGATTTATTTCACTTATGAGTATATGTTCAAGTGACGTCCACTTCAATATAAAGGCTTCGAGTTTATCATGCTTTATAGCTGAGTAATACTTCATTGTGTAAAAATACCACATCTTGTTCAACCATTCCTCAGGTGATGGGCATCTTCATTGTTTCCTAGATTTGGCTATCACAAATTGTGCTACTATAAACATGGGCACACATATATCACTATGATATGAAGTTTTCAGATCCTCTGCGAAAATTCCCAGTAGAGGAATAGCTGGCTTAAATGGGATTTCCACTCCAACATTTCTAAAGAGTCTCCATACTGATTTCCATAATGGTTGCACCAGTCTACATTCCCACCAGCAGTGGAGAAGGGTTCCTTTTTCCCCACAGGCTCTCCAACATTTGTTGTTGGGTGATTTCTTTATGATAGCCTTTCTTCTGGGGTGAGATGATATCTCAATGTTGTTTTAATTTGCATTT
>NW_004524825.1:276369-300052 GCF_000260255.1 Octodon degus
TCTGTGTGCTCCAGGGGCAGAGCCAGCACAGTATGCCGGGGATCAAACCTGGTCACTACGCTCTGCTTACACAGGCACTTTAGTCCACTGAGCTATCTGGCCAGTCCACAGTGGCTCTTTTGTAAGGCACAATATCACTTTGAGTGGGCATCTTAACATTGTTTTCTTTTTTGAAAACAAGTTAATGTGTCAAATCTATGTCACTTAGCTCTTGAGTCATGACCTCTGTCATAGTGTAGATTATTTTGCGCATTTAAGTATATCCTGATCAAATGGGCAAATGTTGCTTATGGTTTTCATGAGCTGTTGATGTTCTGTAGTGTCTCTCTATGTTCCTTTGTTTGTTTCAAAGCAAGTGGCTTTTGAAGCAAACATTCATGTATTGAGGTGTTTCAATACTGTATCATATACATCTGCAATTTCCCTACTCATAGTGATTTTCTACCATACTTCTCTCCTCTTGGTGCTAAGTGGGTGTTGGCTCATTTTGCATGGTTGTATGAATATGTCCATTACATTCTGCTTTTTCACTGTGTTTGAAGTCTTATGATTATCTTGTGCTCATCATCCTGATTGCATGAAAAGGCATCATCATCGTCCATTCTCTAAGCAAGTGAAATTTTCTGTGCCATAAATATCATTTTTCTTACCATGATTGTTACTTATGTGTGTTTGCTTCTTCCTCCATCCCAAGTGTCTAATCCTATGCTCTGGATGTCAGTTTGTCTCAGTGCCATCTGAGTGTACACTGTGGTCAAATGCTCAGACTTCTGTGGTGTTAGCTCATGCACTATAGATTTATGGGCATGTGCTGTGGCGTCTACTTTTGCTACATTGCTGTCTACTTTTGGACCAAAGCCATTTGTTCCTGTCTTCTGTGTTTTAAACCTTGTACTGCATCCGTCTATGGAAACATGGCACCATCAGTGTCTATGCATGGTGCTGACTCTGAAAGTGGACTACTTGAATTTGAGTCCTAATTCTGCCGCTTAACAGCTTAATGTCCCAGAGCAAGTCATTTCACCCCTCTGTGTTCCTGTTTTTCTCAACTGTAAAACAATGATAATGATTCCTACCTTGAAGGGTTGTTGCGAAGATTCAAAGACTTAAATGTAAAATGCTAACTTCGATCAGTGTCTGGTACATAGTAAATTCTAAGTATTTTCTAGTATTGCTGTTTTATTTGTATTATGCCTCCTTGTTCTCTATTATGATTGTCAACTTGCATCCTGAGATGGTGTGCTTGTGTATCTCAGTCACATGATAAATTACTGGCATTGGCTGTCCATCCAACATGGTCACATGCTGCTCTGCTCTCCTTTCTCACTTTGCACCAAAGTCTTCTATTCTTTCTATACAGCTGCTCATTTCTCTATTGCGTTTTTCATTAATAATCACATCTAGCTAATCAATAAGAGCACTAAGCAATAGTTCACTACTGTACAATTACATTCCATATTTACATTGTAATTGATAGCTCATGTTTCTTGGTATTTCTACCTCTTGGTCAAATACTCAAACAGCAGTGGTGTTTATTTATCTACCTGTTTATTGACTTTTTTGCATGTGGTCATCTGAACATATGTTGTACTGTCTTTCATTGTTGCTCATCGACCAAGGCATGGCTTTTTCTTGTATCATTAGTTTTTGATTATATAATGCAGTCATCTGTGCAGTCCTCACCATTCCATTCTTCTACCTGTGTGTCTTCAATTTCATCTAAGGGTTAGTTCATTCGCCATGCTAGCCTGAGCATACACAAACATTTCGGCTCATATACTATGGTTAGGGTGTGTTAGAGATGCATACTCATACACCATGATTGTGTGAAAATGCAGTCATTATTCTCGAACTCAAAATGGAAAAGTGGAATTTCTGTAAAAGACAAAATGTTTTATTCATTATGACAGCATTGGGTTGCCCTACGTCTCCATCAGCCCGAATGTCAGCTTCCATTGTGGAATCGTCTGAGTGTGCCTCTAGCAATTGCTCTGATTCTTGTGGAAGCTGCTTATGCATCCTGCATGTTGGGCAGGACACTGCATATTCGCTTATGCAACAGGAATTGCTGACTAGATCATCACTATAGCCATTTGTTCCCCTCTATGTATTCGTGTTTCAATCTCCTACCTCATCCAGAGGAACACTAATGTATAGGAAGTTTAGACTATCTGATATAAAAACCTGCATGTTATATTTTTTACCTTAGTTTCCTCTTCCTTAAAACAATAGTCAAAAATAGTAGAAAAAAGAAATTATAAATATCAGAACAGAAATCAATGAAATTTTTTTTACAGCTGAGTAATATTCCATTGTACAAAAATATCACATTTTTATTCATTCCTTATCTGATGGGCATTTGGATCCCTTTCAAGATTTAGCTATGACAAATTACACTGCTATAAACATGGGTGCACATATATTGCTGTGCTTGGATGTTTTCAGTTGTTCTGGAAAAATATCAAGAAAGGCAATAGCTACATTCAGTGAGACTTGCAATCCTAGTTTTTTTGGGTTTGTTTTTTGGTGGAACCGGGGATTGAACTCAGGTCCTTGTGCTTGCCAGGGAAGCACTTATTCCACTGAGCCATCTCCCCGGCCCGCAATCCTAGTTTTTTGAGGAATCTCCACATTAATTTCCATAGGAGTTTTACCAATTCACACTCCCACCAACAGTGGAGAAGGTTTCCTTTATCCCACCACCCCTCCAGCATTTGTTACTGGTTGACTTCTTGATGATAGCCATTCTTTCTTGGGTGAGATAGAATCTCAGTATTGCTTTCACTATAAAAAATAAACTCGAAGACTGGGCATGGTAGCATGCACCTGTAATCCCGTGGGAATTACACTTGGGAAGATGAAAAACAGGAAGGATCACTACAAGTCTGATCTGTGTAGTGAGACCCTGTAAACCCTGTAGGTCCTGTACTAAGTACATAAAAAACCCTTGAGACTTTTATAGGTAAATGGATGCAACTAGAGACCATGTTCATAAGTGAAATAAATCAGACCCACATGTGTGAACATCATATTGGCTCCCTAGTGTAAGAACCTGAAAGGATAAATAAAATATCAAAGGTAGATGATACTGTGAAAGGGAAATACATTGCTTAAAGGGAAGGAACAAGTAGGATGATGAGAACGAGAAAAGAAAGAAAGAAGGGAAAATACACACACACACACACAGAATAGCTGGGATAAATGTACTGGTGATTTCTACTAATCTATTGAAAAGCACAGTTAATACTTATGTTTTTTCTTTTTAATTATTTGGACCAATTTTGCATGCTTATATCTGGTATCTAAACAACTAATTTGAAGGTAATAACATGCAATAAAACAACCATTGTTGAATTCCTGTCATTTGGTTTAATGAAATTCTGTATCATTGCTAATGCTTTTTTAAAATTATTTTTTAATTTTTTAAAAAGGTAGCTAAAAAGTTTTGAGCAAAATAAATGCTACATAATGAAAAATTTAAAAAACCCATAACTGGTATACAGATTTCTAAAAATCCTGATCAAAACACCAAAAACATCCCTGAATGGACTAGAGAAAACAATATTAAAATTCATATGGAGCTAGGAAAGACTCAGAGTAGCAAAAGCACCCTGGGCAGCAAGAGCAAAGTAGGCTGCATCACAATCCCAAATTTGAATTTATATTACAAAGCTACAGTAACAAAACCATCATGGTGTTAGCACAAAAACCGTCATGTGGGTCAGTGGAACAGAACGGAGGATGGGGAAAAACAGACATATGCAGCTATTTGATCTTTTACAAAGTGGCCAAAAACATACACTGGAGGAAAAATAGCCTCTTCATCAATGTTGCTGGGAAAGTGGCTGTCCACGTGCAGATGATCTGCTCTAGACCCATATCACTTACTGTGTACTAAGTGGGAATCAAAATGGATCAAAGATCTAAATGTCAAAGCAGGAGCACTTGATCTGATGGAAGATAGAGCAAGCAAAACCCTCAGACATGGCTTCGGCATGCGTTTTGTGAGCAGAACAAAAATGGTACCAGAAATTAACAAATGGGATCATGTCGAATTCAAAAGCCTCTACATAGGAAAGGAAATAAGAAACAGAATGAAGAGAAAACCTGCAGAATGGGTAAAAATTTGCCAGCTATTCTCGAAATAATGGGCTAATGTCTAGAATATTAAAATAAATAAATAAATAAGAAAAATTGGCAGTTGAAATGAATAGACACTTCTCAGAAGATAAAGTTCAAATGGCCAATAAATACATGAAAAATATTTAACATCACTGGCCATTACGGAAGTGCAAATGACAACAACCATGAGATTACATCTTACTAAAAAAAGAGTGCTGAGGCTGCAAGGAAAATGTAACCCCTCCACACTGCTGGTGGGAAAATACTCGTGTAACCTGTATGGAAATCAGTGGCGGGATTCTGCAAAAAAGTAGTCTGGGTTAGTCCTCCTTGTAGGATGGATAGACAGCCCAGATTTTCAAAACTAAAGTCACACATTTAGATGAGAGTTGCATGTAACTCATCGTTTATTGCTGATTTTTAAAAAAGATTTAAAAGTGAGCTATCATAGATTTTGGTCTTGTTGATCTGGATCACACACTGATCAGGGCATTAAACATTTGAACAATCAGTGCTGACTATAAAATCTTAGTAATAAAGCATTAGGGGAAATTTCTGCCACTTAGGGCAACAATCTGTGGAGTAACTTCATCCTCTTGGACTTTTGTAATATACACTCAGTATTGTATGTTTTGTTCTAATCAAGGACTGAAAATCCTTTTCCATGGGGTGTAAGTCACTATAGAATGACAAATCATGTGTTTGCTCAGGTTAGTGCATCAAAAGTATTTTAGTGTGTTAAGGAAAACGTTTGCTTACAGTAGCATGTTACACTATATTCTGTGAAACCACTAGCATCAGGAATAAAATCTACTTTTTTTAAAAAAATGTATTTGATTGTTACATAGTCTCACTGTGCAGCTCGGGCTCATTGTGATCCTCCTGTTTTCAGCCTCCTCAGTTCTGGGATTACAGGTGTGCACCACCACGCCCGGACTCTGTGGCCAGCTCAGCCCACTCAGAGGCTGGGGCTGGTATGACATATGGTGCCTGGGATTGAACTGTGGTCCCTGTGCTTGCCTACGTTTGCCTAAGCAGGCACTTCAGTCTGCTGAGCTATCTTGCCGGCCCTAAAATCGACCTTTGAGTAGGTTCAAGTGAAGCAGGAAAAAGCTTCATGAACCACACATCTGTCTTTTTTACCCTACAAAAATAAATATATTTTAAGTTGGAAATTGCGATGAGTATTTTAAGCATACAAATGGAATGTGGTTTTTGGGTGACAAATACTAATAGCAGTGACACTGTATGCAGTTTGCCTCCAGCCAGAAACAGGAGGACAGATGTCAACCTGCGGTGGCTCATTACCTTCTTTGTAGTACTTTGTAGTGCCTTGCAGAAAACATTTCTGATTTACGCCCAAGATTCCCATAGATTATAATTAAGCAATGTTATTTTGTGACTGGAAATCACCAACAAGATGAAAGTAGAAAGCATAAGAAATAATTTCTAGATAAAATACACATTCAATTTAGCTTTCTGACTTCTCATTACCAATGTAAAAACAAAGGGTAGAGACATGGGCAGATCGAAAACGAACCACATGGAATTCCTAAGGGTGAGTGCAGTGGATTGTGATCAGCTTGTTGCGCCCAGCTGAACTGAACCAGCATGGTGCCGGCTATGGGAGGCCCACCTGACGATTGTTGCTAGCAGCACAAGCTGCAGAACTGGAGATGCTGTCAGGAGAACTGTTTGCGGAAGCTGTTGGAAGCTGCTGGTTCGCCTGGGTGGTTCTCTTTGAGGATCTTGTCATGTTGCCTTTTCTGATGAGCTTGACTGTTCATGTCACTTGAGGAGCTCAAGACTTTCATTGTTACTGAGAATAGCCACGGTTCATTTTGGGGGAGCTGTGGTCATCTCAAGTATCACTTCCTGGCTCTAGAGGGGAAGATGATGCACTACTCAGTCTTCTGAAGGAGCTCCTGCCGGGAAGGCAGCTTCCCTCCTCCTCAGAGGAGCGCTGGGCCTCGCTGTTGCTGAGGTCCTCTTGTGGGGAGCTCTGGTTTCTCCTTTGGGGGTCGCCTCCTGGCTGCAGTGCACATCGCCTGGCCGCTAGCCCAGGTCCCTCGTCCCGCTGGGCCGGACTCTCTAGCTTGCACCACTGACCTGTGGGCCTATCCACGCCCAGCCAGGAAGCGGGCCTGCAGGAGGCCCTGTCCTGGCCTCTGGGCCTCCAGCTGGACTTGTGGAGGGCACGCTTCGGAGCGCTAGGTGTCAAGCTGCACCGTCCCAGCATGGCAGCCTGGCATCCAGGCCCTCAGCTGGATTCTTTGCTCTTCAGCATGTGGACACCTGTCCTGCCCTCCATTTCTCTGCATGATTCCTTGGGGACCAGTCTATAAACACATACAATATCTGTCCTGTTTTGTATCATTTTCTCCTTGTAACACCTCAAAACACAGCACTGCAAAGCTTCTTCAAGCCTCAACATGTCCACTTGCCCTCTGGCCAAGGCAGCCCCAGGTGGCACCCTGCCCAAGTGCCTCTCCTTACCCACAAGCCTGCTCTCTGCCACACCACGTTGCTCTGAATGGATTTCCTTTCTTCATTGTGCTTCTTCCTCTCTTTCTCATTCTTCTTTTCCTACTTCTTCTTTTTTCTACTGGTTTTCTTCTACTTCATCTTCATCTCGTTCTTTTCTTGTTCTATTTTCCTGCTTTTTGTTCCTGTTCTTCTTGATCTTCTTGTTCTTCTCATCCTTCTTCTTGGTTTTGAAACAAGGTCTCCCTAGGCAGTTCAGGATGGCCTTGTACTGGCTAAACTCACATTGTAACTCAGGCTGGCCTTCAACTCACAGAGATCCTCCTGCCTCAGCATCCCCACTGCTGGGATTACAGGTTTAAGATTACATCCCTATAATCTGGAAATCTTAACCCCATGTTTGAGAGTCCAGCTATCAGGATGTTGCATTTCATATGGGGGACTGCATACACGCCAAGATTTTGTATACCGTGGTCCTCTGGCATGCCTCAGGTGGGCATCAGGGTACATGTGTGCATGAGCACTCACATGGGGAGAATTTAGGGTGCCTTCCTCTTGGAGAGGGTGAAATGAGCATTGTGTGCCAGCCATCTGATGGCTTGTGTCAGATCTTTAGTGGCCTATTTCCAGGGATGGACACACTGGAACTTGTGGGCACTGCAGCGGTCTGAAGCCTTACACTTAAGATTTGGGGTAGCACATTCCTTGGAGATCTTTGTGAGAATCAGGACCTTATGGAGCACTCGGAGAATTGTGGGTCTGTTTTTTGCTGGGGCGGGCATGGTTGGGCTGCTAAGGAGCCCAGTGTTTTCCTTGTGGGCCATGTCCTGTGTACTGCAGGCCTTTGGTTGTGCAGAATCTTGGGATCATCCTGGATGGAGACCCGTGGATATGCATGTCTCCTAAGGGGCCGGTGTGCACTTACAGAGGATTTTGCACACCTTGTGCCTTGCGATGGGGTCTCAGGAAGTCCTAATGCTCCCATAGTCATGGGAGAAGCTCTGGGCTAGGGCCTTCACCTTCTGGAACTCTGTGGCCAGGATCTGGCTGGCCCGTAACCTAGGCCCAAGATCCCTACATTTGAGGTGCTCAGTTTGTCAACTAGCCCTACACAGGCCTTGTGGCACCCATTCCTGGCATCTCAGGCTGGTGTCCTCCTCCTGCATCCATGCCTCAGGCCCTGTAGGGACTGAGCACCTCTGTCCCCAGGATCCAGGTCACACAGCTCCTCATTCCCTAGAAAGGCTCTGCCCCTCCCATGAACCACACTGTTGCCCCCCAACCTGGGTTCCAAGGCTAGGCTCCTGGTCCTCAAGATTGCAGCCCTTGTCCCTGAGACATGCCCCTCCCTTGACCCAGACCCAAGAGAACCCAGCGAATGTGCCTGAGCACAAGTCTCCTCACTCAAGAAAGACTGTGGGGACAAGATTCCCTGTACCAAGAAGAGTGCTGGCCCATCCCGGGGCCAGCCATAGTGCACCCAAAGCTGGGAGTCCCGGCTAGGTCCCTGGCCCTGCTGGACCGAGATAATGTCCACTTCTGTGAAGCAGCCCCTTGCACAGGTCCACTGGTCACGCATCTCCTCTGACCCTGACTGGGCTCCGCCCCCAGTGGCCCACCCCGCCTCTGGTCTCCAGATCACGAACCCCAGGTTCATGAGGGAGGCCCCACTTCTTCTGGAAAGGAGGCCACATCCCCTGCCCTGACCCAGCTCAAAGCACGGGTGCCCTGGCCACCCCGCTCCTCAGTCCCTTGCCAGGCTCTGCCCCTCACTTGACAGGGGCCTCCTGATAAAACCTTGGTGGTCCAGGGCTAGGCCCCTGCTCCCTGGGAACCAAAGCGGAGCTCCCTCCCATGACCCTGCATTAAAAAGAAATAGAAATATCCTCTACGAGCGCAAGATAGTCCATTACTTAGGAAGTTATGCAACAGCAGTAATGTCCCCAAAAGGTAGCAGAATAGGATATTCAGAATTCAGTTCAGAATTTGCACAGAACTGATCAACAGAGTTTCACTAAGCAGTGAGAATTTGATCCTAAGTGAGGAAAATTACCCCAAACAGATGATCTGAGGTGAGAAAATAAATTGAAAAATATAAGTACATTTAAAGTAATGTTTGTATAAAATAGTTGTAATACAAGAAGTGTTCATAAGAAATTGTAAACAAATATAAAGCTGAATAAATATTGTCAGGGCTGGCGTCATAGCTGTGTGCTAACGCGCTTGCTTAGGCTGGTGCAGGGGACTGCGGTTCCATGTGTGGCACCACACGCAGCGCTAGCCACGCCCTCAGGGTGGGATCAGCCGCCCCCAGCAAATAACTACTGTCTTACAAAAATCCCCCTAAAATTAGAAATTCCATTTGACTCAGGTATTTCCCTTCTAAGTATCTTCTCAAAAGTTAAATACCGCATATTAAAGCGATCTGTGCATATTTTTGTTTATATCAGCACAGCTCATAGTAGCTGAATCTTGGAAGCAGCCAATATGCCCATCAACAGATGACTAGATAAAGAAAATATGTTATGTATACACAATGGAGTACTACTCTGCCTTCAAGAAAGAAAAACTTGAGTCATTTGTAGGAAAATAGATTCATCACGAGGCCACAATATGAACTGAACTAAACCAGGCACACAAGCTTAAATACTGAATGTTTCTCATATGTGAGAAATCTAAAATATAACTAAAGAGCAAAATTAAAGATAACAAGAAGTTGAGAGATAGATTTTTTTTCCAAATAGAAAAGCTCAAGTGGTGAAAGGGAGGGAAAGGAGGAGATGGAGATGAAAATAGAATTTAAGGGCTGGCCAAATAGCTCGGCAGATTAAAACACCTGCTTAGGCAGACGCAGGGGCCGGAGTTCGATCCTTTGGCCTGCTGTGCTGGCCCCGCCCCCAGGGCACTCTGAAACGGCGATTGAGACCTGGTGTGATGGTGCGCGCCTGTAATCCCAGCACTTGGGATGCTCTAAACGGGAGGTTCACTACGAGTCTGATCTACACAGTGAGACCCTGTACACCGTGTAGACCAAAAAAAAAAAAAAAAAAAAAAAAAGAAAGAAAAGAAAAGGAAAAGAAGAATTTAAATATGCTATATGGGTAAAACTCCTCACAAGGACTAATCATAGTATAATACAAATATCTCCTAACAAAAATGAAAAATTAGTAGCTTAATACCTATGCTTGTTGCAAGAGTAACACAGTTATTACAAATCAAGTGCTTGGGCTTTGGTATACAATGATTGCTAAAAAAATACAAACCCTGATTATCTTAGCAGCCACAGCCGCAGCAGCACCAGCATTTTCTCTATCATCATTGGTGGCATACACTGAGACTACCTTGGTGAGCATATGCACCATGGAATTTCTCTAAACTAAAATCAATATTTATTTTATAATTTTATATTCAAAATGCAGAAAAGAGAACAGCATATATGGTAAGTGACTGCTTTCCAAGTGTACATTCTCATGGGAAAATAACTAAAAGGAAAGATGGCCAGACTTTGAAACAGTCATTATTTCTGGAGGATGGTGTAATAAGTAGCAATTTCTTCTTTTCCTCTTCAGAAGATGCTAAAATTTTCAGGCAAGCAGAAACACTGAAACAACACCCAGGATTGGAGACAGATTTATTTAACATCAGACAGGCACTGACAAGGAGTCACTTGTCCCTCACAGTGTCAGGCCTCGCAGGCCAGGGAGGGAGGTGTGCTAGGGTCGCAAAGGGGGAGGTGAGGAGGGAGAGTACTTGGCTGCCTTGGAGTGGTTCTTCCACTGTGCATCATAGTGCCCAGCCATTTGTAAGAGACAGAAGCAACCTGTCTGCGACGGGAACTATCACCTGGGCAACTGAGTTATACTGACTGGGGCGGGGGAACATTTTCTGCTACAGTATTTCTTTATTAAGTAAAACATTGTTATTAAAAACTTTACATTATTATTAAAACCTTTAAAAATACTTGTACAAATTTACATTCACTGAATTATTCAATAAGAACTCTTCAAGTCTCATCAGGAGAGATTATAATGGATTGAGGTTACAATTAAATAAGAAGAACAATTTCTGATGTTAATTACACAGTAGGATGACTATCCTTAACACTAATGTAAAGTATATATCAAAATAGCTAGAAGAGGGAATTTAAAAAGTGTGAATGCATTTTTGCAGTAGTGATGAAAATAGGAAAAGGTGCAGGAGCATGGTGGGTGGGGAGGGACGGGGATAAGACACAAGCAAGAGGTGCTGTGCATGTGCTCAGACACCCTGAGATGTGTGTGAGCACACGGCCTTGAGAACGCCCAGCTACGTCGTGGTGCCAGGCACAGGGTCGCTGCTATCTGCTTCTGGCCCTTTCCGTGTCATCTCATCTCCTGATTCAAGAATCCTTTCCTGTATTCATTCTAGTGGGCACTATTCTGTGGTTTGCACTACCTACCATTCCCTCCAAATTCTACCTTTATTTCCCACCGTCTGTTATTTTTGTTCAAGATATTTATCCTTTAATTTTCTCATATAAGAGAAATGACATAATATTTAAAAATTTGTGCTTCACCAGGATTGCCTGGAATGCTGGCACAGTGGGTTTCTGTGTATGGCATGCTACTCGTGTCTGCTATTTGCGCCAAGATTTCCATTTCCGTGTGACGGAAACGAGTTTGTGTACCGAAGTACTTTATCTCAGTCTTTCTCTATATGGTTTTCCACCACAGCTGTCGGTTTGTGTATCGTACGCTTTTGCTTCTGTATCCAAAGTCCCAGCACACGTTTTGAAGTTATCTTCCTGCATATTATAGAAGCTCAAACATTGGGATTGTTTGTTCATCCTTCATTGTTATTTGAGAATATACTGTATTGTTTTCCTTTTCCTTATTGCCATCTGATTTTGCTCCAGAATCTTTGTTTCTGTAGTAAATTATTTTTATCTCATAAGATTTCCACATGAGCAAGTTCTAAATCATGTCTGTCTGATCCTATATTTTTGATCGTTTAGCATGCCTTCCTGTCTGTGCACCAGAAGAGTCACAATATTCTGAGCATAAATCATTGTATTTTAATACCGTACTGAGAGTGCGATATTCTGCATGTGGACCATATAGTAGTTTATACATGACATTTGTATTCCAGAGAATAATCATTGATGTCTCCTTTCATGCCATTTCTCATTTTATGGCAAAAAGCTCATTTTGCAGAGTTGCCATATGGAGCCCTGTGATCACGTAGTGTTCCTGATGTCCTTTCGAATCATCATTTGCTACATCCCTTCATATACTAATGCACTGTACGCATGTGGGCCACATAGATCTTATCTCAATTATCAATTATTTCTTCCTAGAAAATTGTTTTCTGCTTATCATACAGGTCTTGATGATTGATTATGCATCATAGTCTAATACTTCAAGTCCAGTTGTGTCCCTTTTGTCATGCATCATGGCCATTTGGGCATGTATCATGGGATCTCCACTTTGCATTAATTTCTTCAGCCCCTGGGCTCAAGCCATTTGTTAAATTAATGTATGCTGTCTTTGTCACATGTCACAGGATTTGAGATTGCACATACGTTATATGCACGTATTCCTACACCATGAATGCTTCTTCCCACCTCATTAATTTTAATTCACATTCTGACACTGCCTTGTATGCAGTGTGGTCAGATCCTCAGATCCCATCGACAGGTGCTCATGTGCTGTGGCCTTTCTGATTCCTTTCATATCATCACCTTCTGCTCCTGGGCAAAAGCCGTTTCTTTCCATGTGCTAGGTGTGCTTAAGACATGCAGCACAGTACTTAAGCAGATCATGATACCGTCTCTTTCGGCTTGAAGTTGTAGAATTATACTTCTTCTGTGCACCTGTGCCTGAATCATACTTGTGTGACTGTACTAAGAACAAAATATTACAGGTTTTAAATGGCTAGCTTGTGTACCACATATGTCTGTCCCTCGGTCATTATTCTGCTCCTTTTGCATGTCCAAATGTCTGTGTTTCTGGGCTTTCAACATGTGTTACAAGGTTTCTGGTGTCCGTATCATAAGCAGTGGCTCCAAATGAAGTGAGGATGCGCCACTATAACACATGGCTTTGCTGCATATGCTCTTTTTATTTTTTATTATAATTTTATTTTATTTTTGAAGAGTAAGACCCAAAGCAAGAACAAAGATCAGAAACAAAGACAGAAACAGAGTAACATACAACAATACATATGTTATAGATTTTCAAAACAAGACTAGCTGATTAACAATGGTTGATATATTATCTATTTTTATCAGCAAATCTGTTGCTCAGATTAACAGATATAGTTATGGAAGATTGGACATATGACTGAACGCTACCACCTGCTTTCAAGAAATCTTAAATTTTTGTTCTTGTCTCTCTTTTTTATTACTTTTAAAAAATATTTTAAATAGAGTCACTGATGTGACATTAGGAATGGTACACTTTTAGAAGACCAAGATGACAAGTATTCAAGCACGGTTTTTGTATTAGACGTTGCTGTGCTCTATGCAGTTGCTTAGTTCACAGATACCAGCATACAGAATTAGGTGAAAGCAAGGTGAAAACTCTGCACATTAACTGCTATTTTCAAGAAACTGATGAAAATGTTTAGTACAATCCCTTCAGCTATCCTGTATATATATATTTGCAGGTTTTTTCCTCCTACCTTTTTTCCTGTCTTTCTCCTTTCTCTGCTCTTTGTTGTTTAATCCTTAAATTCTGTTTCTTTCCACTTTACAGCACCTTTTTACTCTGTTAGTGATTTCTTTTGACTTGCAGAAACTTCTCAATAAGAGGAGGTCCCAGTTTTTGATTCTTTGAAATATTTTCTCTGTAGTTTGATTTTTGTTTGTAAACTGCTTGCCTACCTCTATATCGTCAAGATTTCCACCTACTTTCTCTTCTAGGAGATTATGCTTCTGTTTTAATGTTTGGATCTTTAATACATTTTGATTTTAGTTTAGTGCATGGAGATAGCCCTGGGTCTACTTTTAGTTTTTGGCATGTGTAGATCCAGTTTTTCCAGCACCATTTGTTAAAGAGGCTATCTTTCTTCCAATGACCATGCTTGGCACCTTTGTCAAAAACAAGATGGCTGAATGTGTTTGTAGTTGTATCTGCATCTTCTAATCTGTTCCATTGATCTTTGGGTCTGGTTTTTTGCCAGTACCATGCTGATTTTATCACAGTAGCTTTGTAGCATAATTTCAAGTCCTGCTGCATATGCTTCTGAATAAGTTGATTTGTTTCAGTATTTTCATCACAAGCAATATGTTCCTGAATATTCTCCATACTATAATTATGTTTCTAGTGCATTATGTCATGTTCCACAATTGAATGGCTTCATAGTAGTGGTAGTTCTTCATTATGGCTATCTATTCACTTGCTATTACCGTTTTAATATGCAACCGGTCTAAGTGCTCTTGGAATATTGATGTTTGCTCATACACAGTGTTTGCCAAATTATGCATTATACAATCACCTAAAAATGTGCAAAATGACCACACACAGTTATTGACCATCATAACAGAATACTGTTTACTGTGGTTAAATGAAAATGATTTTACAATGTCTAATGTCTAGTTATCTTTGGTGACTACCTTCTAGGGACAAGGCACCCTGATCAGATTGGCAATTGCTTTCTTTCTATGCTTCTGTGCCACAGTCATTATTCTGAGAGTTTTGGGGCTCAATTCCCCTCTGATTTTGCAAATAATATGACTTTAGACAAATCTCAATCACCTTGGGCTATATAACCTAATTTGCACAAAATGAATATGTGATGGACATTTCTCATATGAAAATAACTTCAGAATATAACTCTAACCTGCATAATATTGAAACATTTAATGATCAATTTTTACTTAACTATTCTCTTAATATGCAGATTAAAGTTTTACTAACATGTTATTCTGTGATGAATAGCCATGACTTTTTACATGCTTGATTTCTTCTCTTTGAGACGCATTCCTAGAAGTACAGTTTCTGATTCAGAGGAGAATTTTTTTTAGATTTTTTATCCATGCTGTCATATTATTTTGAAGAAAGGTTGAATACTATACATTCATAATTATGTACTCATTAGCATATCTATTTATCTATCTATAGTAGAGTTACTATCTTCTCATAGCTCCAACAGAGTCCTCTGCAAGTTTTTAAATAAAATCTGTTGTTAATTTCATAGCTCTAGTGATGTTTTGTGTTTTATTTGCATTTCTTAATCAATCTTAAGCCAGAGATGTAGCTCAGCTGCACAAGCGCCTGTCTGGCAAATGCACAGTCCTGAGTTTGATTTCTGATATCAAAGAAAATGAACTTAATCAATGTTAAGACTAAGTTTTTAATGAAGTTTATTGATATCATCAAAACACTTAAATTTTTACCATTTGATAACTTATAGGCCTTATATTTGCATTTTAATTTTAAAATAAATATATCACATATTAGAATTAAATAATGATATGTAGTGTTTGGCAGTAATTATAAAGTGAACGTCTGTACAGTCACTACTCAGGTCAAGATCTATGAAACTGTGGTTCTTTCTTTCTTTTTTCTTTTTTCCAATTTGTGTATTTGGTCCAGGGTCTCACTATGCAGCTCGGACTCATAATGATCCTCCTGTTTTCAGTCTCCCCAGTGCTGGGATTACAGGTGTGCGCCACCACACCTGGATTCTGTCACTGACTCAGTGTGTCCTGGGGGTGGGGCCAGTGTGACATGTGGGAGCGGGACTGAGCCCTAGTCCCTCCACTTGCCAAAGCAGGTCCTTAGTCCACTGAGCTATCTTACAGACACTTGTAATAAACCAATTCCTGATCTCTACTCTTTCCCCATTCAAAGTAACAATTGTCATAACATGACTTATTTTTTAAAAAATGTATATATAATCAAATTTGCTTTAGTTTTACTGATTTAAACTTTATATTAGCATAGGCCTACTCGAAGTTTTGTGTCCTGCTTACTTAACTTGTGAAAAAAGTATAGGTTGTTGCTGGCTACTGTAACCAATTCTATTTCATTGTTGTATAGTATCCCACTATATGAATATAGCACCACTTTTTTCAGTATTTTGGTCCAACTTACTATTAGACTTTTTCTTTTTCTTTTGGTCTTTAATTTTTTTCTACAGTTGGGTATTTCTTCATCAGGTATGTCCCTGCTGTGTGAAGACGATCTGCCACACTCTGCTTGCTTTTCACAATTTTGCTTGAGGAATTTGAAGAACAGAGGCAGGGATAGTGACACACACCTGTAATCCCAGCTCAAAGGAGGCTGAGGCATGAGGATCACAGCAAAATCAAGCAAAGCCACCCTGGACTATATAGAGAGAGAGCCTGTATTAAGAAAAAAAAAGAAATGTCAACGATAGAGTTCTAAATTTTACTATGTCTTGTTTTAACAATTACTTCCTCTATGGTTAGTATTTTGCATATATTTAAGAAATACTTTCCTACCTTTGTTATATGGGTTTTATCTTTTAATACATTTTTGTTTTTGTTTTTGTTTTGTTTTGTTTTTTTGCGGAACCGGGGATTGAACTCAGGCCCTTGCGCTTGCCAGGGAAGTGCTTATTCCACTGAGCCATCTCCCCGGCTCTAATACATGTTTATATAGGTTTTATCCTTTTGTCTTTCATGTTGAAAGTATTAACCATCTACAATAAATTTTATTATACTTTCAGTAAAGATCCAATTGAATTATTGTGTACCGTATGAGTATCATCAATTGCTCTAGCGCCATTTACCGCAAATCCTGTATTTCCCAAATAGTTCTTTAGTGCTGTCCCGGCCGTCAGTCACCATCTGCGTGCACCTGGGTCTCTTCCCGGCTTATGCTTCTATGCCTTTTGCTTGTTTCTCTGTCTTGGTATCGACGTCCTTCTGCTCAAAGTATAATTTTAAACAATCAGTATATTTTCCTATTCCAGTGAATTTATATAGGGAGTGCACTGGATTACTTCAGTGCTATGTACATTTTCATTCTTTACATCCATGAATTTTGAATGACTTTCTAATTATTTATGCAGTTTTACTTTTTTTTATCAAGGTTTTAGCTTTTTCATTAAATATGTCTTTCATTCCCTTAATTAAGGTTCTGCCTAAGTATTGTTGTCACTGCTATAAATGAGCTTTTAAAATTTTCTTTCCAGGTAATTCAGCATTAATAAATAATAATGCTGCTGATTTTTGTCAGTTGATTTTATTTATTTATTTTTATAAGTTGATTTTTTTTTTGCAGAACTGGGGATTGAACTCAGGCCCTTGCACTTGCCAGGCAAGCGCTTATTCTACTGAGCCATCTCCCCAACCCTAAGTTGATTTTTTAATTTAATTTTATTGAGAAACAAATAGGAATGAGACAATTTCAAAACCAATTAGTGGGACAGTTTCAATAATTAATACACTGCATATTGTTGTCTTCATAGTGGTTATTCATAGTACAAGATGCAGACATGATATACTGCCCAAACACTATTAGTACAAATCTTTCTTCTCATTAAACTAAGAGAAAGTAGCTGTATATCTATCTTAACTATTTTGTATATACGGATACAAAATGGTTCTTCATCTGTATCCCCTTTTTCTTTGTTTAGTTTTGTCAGAGATGGGTATTCCCTTTCCATTTAAATATTGTAGGTGCATGAATTCAGCAAAATAACCCAATGTGGTCTAGTAGTCCATAATAGTAGTAGGTTCTACAAACTGCTGCACAGGGTTTCAGGGCAAATCCTGAGGGGATTTGACTGACCTTGTCAGATACAAAAGTTACGTTTCTTATTATATAGGTCTTGCTTTATCTTGGTATTAACCATCCAGCAGAAAAGTATAAAAATGAGGTATATAAAGTAAAGCCATATTAATATGCTGAGCTGTAAAAGGCTCAAGTCAATAACTTCTGACATTGCCAGTCCTATGTAAGTTGATTTTATATCCATCAACTTTGCTGAATTTATTCCTTTGTTCTAACGGGTTTTTTTTTTGGTGAAGTCCTTAAAATGTCTCAAGTTTATCCTTCTTTATGACTGAGTAGTACTCCATGATGTGACAAAAACCACATTTTTAAAAATTCATTCCTTGGTTGATGGGCATTTTGACCATTTCTAAAATTTAGCTATGACAAATTGTGCTTATATAAACATGGGTGTGAATATATGGCTGTGGTATGATGCTTTTAATTCTCCCATCAAGATCAAAAGGTGAATTGTTGGGTCAAATGGGGCCTCTCATCCTACTTTTCGAGGAATTGGCACACTGATTTCCACAGTGGTTACACCAGTGAAGAAGGGTTTCTTTTTTGACACAGTCCCTGTTAGCATTTGCTATTGGTTGATTTTTTTTTATAATAACCATTCTTTGTGCAGTGAGATGGAATCTTAGCATTGTTTTGATTTGTATCTCTTGAATGAACAGTAATGTTGAATATTTTTTATTTTCCATTTGTATTTCTTTCTCTGAGAAGTTTGTATTCATCTCAGTTACCTATTTTTGTATTGGGTCTTATCTTTGAGGGCTTTGATTTTTTTTTTCAATTCTTTGTGCATTCTGGCCTTTAGTCCTTTGAGGGACAAATAGCTAAATTTTTCCCACTTTGTCCGTTCTTTTCATTCTGTTGGTAATTTTCTTTTACTCTGCAAAATCTTTTTAATAAGAGGAGAACCCAGTTGTTTATTCTTTGTATTATTTCCTGTGCAATTGAGGTTGTTCATGAAATCTTTGCCCACATTTATGTCTGCAAGAGATCTCATTCTGCCTTCCAGTAGATTCACTGTTTATATTTTAATATTTAGATCTTTGATCCATTTCTGTTTGAGTTTAGTGCATTGTGAGGGACCTGGATCTAGTGTATATCTTCAGCATGTAGAGAGCCAGTTTTTCCAGCACTATTTATTAAAGAGGCTCTCCTTCCAGGGAAGGTGTTCGGCTCCTTTGTCAAAGATAAGGTGGCTGAGTGTGTTTGTAGTTGTGTCTGCATCTTCTAATTTTCTCCACTGATCCCCTGTTGTTTGTTTGCCAGTACCATGCTGATTTTAACACAGTAGCTTTGTAGTATAATTTCAAGTCAGGGATTGTGACTTACTTTTGTTGTTTAGGAATATCTTTGCTATTCTAGGTCTCTTCTCATTCAAATGAACTTTAGGAATGTTTTCTCTACTTCTGTGAGGTATACTAATGACATTTAATTGGGATTGAATTAAATCAGTATTACAGTTTGGGGAACTATGGCCATTTTCACTGTGTTGATTCTTTCTACCTATGAACAAGGAGTATCTTTCCATTTTCTGACATACTCTTCAATCTTCTTTTTCAGAGTATTGTAATTTTCACTGTATGCATCCTTTACTTCCTTTGTTGGATTGATTCATAAATATTTCATTTTTGACAATATTATGAAAGGCACTGTTTTCCTAAGCTATCTCTCAGTGTGTTTGTTGTTTGTCTACAGGAATGTTACTGAATTTTGAGTGTTGACTTTTTATACCACTGTGCTACTGAATTTGGTTATTAAATCTAAAAGTCTTTTGGTGGAGTGTTTGGAGTCCTCTGTGTAGATTTCCATGTCATCTGCAAATAATGACAATTTAACTTCAGCCTTTCCCATCCTTATTCCTTTTTTCTTTTCACTTTTCTAATTGTACTAGCAATTTTTTCCAGAGCTATATTAGATAGGAATGGTTATAATGGACATTCTTGTCTTGTTCCTGATTTCATTTTATTTTTAAAATTTTTTATGTATTTGTGTGGTGGGTAGCTAACTGGTGGTCACCTTGTTATACCCAGCTGAATTAAACTAGCATGGTGCTCGTGTGGGAGGCCCACATGATGGTTGTTGCAAGAAGCATAAAGGCAGAACAGGAGAAGCTGCTAAAACGCTGTTAGGGATGCTGTTTGGAGAAGCTGTTGGAGCTGTGGGAAGCTGCTAGTTCTCTTGGGCTGCTCTTCTGGAGGACCTAGTCATGCTGGCTTTCTCAGGGAACTTTGGAGAAGCGTCGGTCCTCATCTTAAGCATCAATTTCTGGCTCCGGAGGGGAACACGGTGCCCTGCTCAGCCTCATGAAGCTTGTCGCACTGGCTTTTCTGATGGGAACTCGGCTTTCCTCATCGCTGGAGGAGCCTGGGACCTCACTGCTGCTGAGGATGGCTGTGGTACTTTGGGGGGAGCTCTGGTGCTTACCTTGAGTGTTGTTTCCTAGCTCCAGTTCAGATGCCTCAGCTTGCTAGCATACATCCTTTATCCCGCAAGCATAGACTTCCTAGCTTCCATGACTGACCTTTGGGCCTTTCCAGCATATATCCGTGAAGCAGGCCTGCATGAGACTTCGTTGTGGGCTCTAGGCCTCCAGGTGGACTGGCGAGAAACATGGTTATGAGCTCTACGTCCTTAGCTGGATTCTTTTTTTATGTATTTAGTACAGGGTTTACAGGGTCCCACTACACAGATTGAACTCATAGTGACCTTCCTGTTTTCAGCCTCTCAAGCACTGGGATTACAGGCACGTGCCACCACACCCAGTCTGAGTTGCTGTCTCAGTGCACCCCGGGGGCAGGGCTGAATTCTTTAGTATTTAGTGTGTGGATAGGTTACCTGCAGTTATGTAATTCTTGGGTGATTCATTATAAAATACTATTATAAAATGTGTCCTGTACTATATTGTTCAACTTGCAAAATCCCCAAACCATAACAACTTGGTACAGGGTCTCACCGTACAGCTTGGACTCATGCTGATCCTCCTGTTTTTAGCCTACCCAGTGCTGGGATTACAGGCATGTGCCACCACACCCAGTCTGAGTTGCTGTCTCAGTGCACCCCGGGGGCAGGGCTGAATTCTTTAGTATTTAGTGTGTGGATAGGTTACCTGCAGTTATGTAATTCTTGGGTGATTCATTATAAAATACTATTATAAAATGTGTCCTGTACTATATTGTTCAACTTGCAAAATCCCCAAACCATAACAACTTGGTACAGGGTCTCACCGTACAGCTTGGACTCATGCTGATCCTCCTGTTTTTAGCCTACCCAGTGCTGGGATTACAGGCATGTGCCAGCACGCCTGGGCTCAGTGTCTGGCTCAGTGCGCCTGGGGGTGGGGCTTGTACGGCATGTGGTGCTGGAGAATCTAACTCCCACCCCTGTGCTTGTCTAAGCAGGTGCTTGCTTAGTCTGCTGAGCTATCTTGCTGGTCCTTGTTCCTGATTGTAGAGTGAAAAAAGCCTTCAACTTTTCATTGTTGTGCATGATGTTAGTCATTATAATGTTGAAGTACCTAATATATTGAGATTTTTAATATTTTTTTGTACTTGGAATTGAATTCAGGGCCGTGTACTTGTCAGGCAAGCACTTGTTTTACTGAGCTATATCTCCAGCCCTGAAATTTGATTATTTTAAAGTGTGTTGAATTTTTCAAATATTTTTTGCAGGTCTATTGAGATGGTCCCAGTGGTTTTACTCTTTCTTTTGCCAACATAATGTACCATATTTATTGATTTACTTTATGTTGAATCATCCATCTTCATATCCCAAAGATGAATCCCACTTGGGCACAACAAATGAACTTTATTTTTGGTAGCAATAAAATTTTAATGGACTTCTAGGCAGGAGATCGGATGGTTTTTCTCTGGAAAAAAAATTAAACTAGACTTGTCTAAATATCTACGTTGGTAGTTTACTAGATTGTACCCTGCCTCTCAGTGCTGAAAATAACTTATGTTAGCTGCATACTAATTTAAATCCTTTTGCTTGCTAGCATGTGTACATTCTTTTAAAAATCTCTTGGGCCATAAGTTGATGGCAAGATTCATTTTTTTGGATAAGAATTCAACAATAGTTGTTATATTGCATATTGTTGTCTTAAATTAGTTGTTCCAGTTGCCAGATATATGCATGCAAACTTTGTCAAAAAATTAAAAAGAAAAAAATAAGCATCAACTGTTGCTTTCAATAGACCAGTTGAAATCAGCAGTATATGTATACAAACTTTGCTAACAAATGATCTTTTTACTGTATGAGTTTGGTTTGCTGATTGTTTGTTGAAGGGTTTTGCTTCTATTTTCATCAGGGATATTGGCTTGTGATTTTCTTTTCTTATAATGTCTTTGCCTGACTTTGGTGTCAGAGTAATTTAAAAAGCAATCCTAAAAATTCATATGGAACCACAGAGACCCCAAATAGCCAAAATAATTTGAACAAATCTGTAGAAATCACAGTACTTAATTTCAAAACATATTGCAAAGCAATTCGCTGGCATACTAATGGAACAGGAGAGAAATCCAGAAATAAACCCACACGTTTACAGTCAGTTGATTTTTAACAATGGTGACAAGAACATACAGCAGGCAAATGACAGCATCTTGATAAGTGTTTAATAGTGGTGGAGAGGCTGTGTCCACATGCAGAGGAATGAAATGGACCCTTATCTCATACACTATACAGAAAATCAATTCAAAATGGATTAGAGACTCAGAAATAAGACCCAAAATAGCAAAACTACTACAAAAAATATATGGACAAAACTCTGAGACATTGATCTGCACAATAATTTTTTGGAGATGACCACAAAAATACAGGCAGAAAAAAATAAAGAAAAGACATTTGATGAAACTATAAAGCTTCTTCAGAGTGAAAGAAACAATTAACAAATTTAACAACTTGTAGAATAGGATAATGTATTTGAAGCCATAATATAGTAAATTGTTAATATCCACAATATATTAATGTACTCTAGCAACTCAATAGCAAGAAAATAAATAACTCAATTTTTAAAAATATGCAAGGAACCTCAATGATATTTCTCAAAAGAAGACATAAAAATCGGCAACAGACAGGAAGATATGCTCGGAATCATTTATCAACAGGGAAATTTTAATCAATGCCACAATCAGACATCACTTCATACCCAGCCAATTAGCTTTTATCAAAGAGAAAAGATAGCAAGTTTTGTTAGGGGGAAATGAAAATTCTTGTACAGCACTGGTGGGATTATAAATTGGCATGGCTATTATGGCAAACATTAATGGAGACTCCTCAAAACTTAGAAATACATCGGACGTGTTGACACACACCTGTAACCCCAACACTAGGGAGGCTGAGGCAGGAGGATGACTGTGAGTTCAAGGCCAGCCTGGATTCCATAATGAGTTCAAGGCCAGCCTGACCTACAGAGTGAGACTTTATTTCAAAAATCTAAAACAAACAAACACCCAAAAATCAAAAGCCAAAAAGTACCTATAATTACAAATACCATATGAATGTCACTTCTGAATGTACGTGCATGGAACTGAAATCAGCACATGCAAATGATGTGTGCACTTCCATAGTCATTGAAGCAGTAGTCATGGTAGCCAACATTTGAAAATGTTCACCAGTAGATAAGTAAGTAAACACACACAGTGGAACGACAGTCTCTAAGAAGAGAGCTGGCAGTGCTGTCACTTCTGGCAAGATGGATGGACCTGGAGGACATCATGCTGTGCTGCGAAATCTCATTATGTGTGGAGTCTCATATTCTCCTTTTGTGCTCAGCAACTTGATGAAATTCCTATTCTACCTTTTATTAACAGTCACTACTAGTAGTATAAAAAAAAGAGCCAAAGCCTGGAAGTAAGAAATACAGTTTTCATTGCCATATACAAAACAAAAGCACATACAAAAAATCCTAAGTATACAACCCATAAGATATTAGAACTTAAAAGCTAGGTGATACATTAATATCTAGAAATGAATAATATGTAGATAAAAATTGCATGCAAAATAATATAAAATTAAGAAATGCTCAAAAACTCTAAAATGTTGTGCCAAATCTCTGGAGCATAAAAGCGAAGCACTTTCTTAGAAACAATAAAGACTTAAATGACTGCACAGATATGACTTCAGTAAAGAAAACAATATTGCTAACTTTACTTCTTGACTGATTAAATAATAAAGCCAGACAGGTTAATTCCAAACTTCCTATGGTGGTATAAAGTTCCTAGAACAGCCTTTTTAGTTAGCCAAGATAAATAAGGTGAAAGGACAATCTCTAGCAGGTACAAATACTTGCTTTAAATTCCTTTTATACTAAGTATATTTTAAAGTGACATATATCAATT
>NW_004524825.1:300247-350247 GCF_000260255.1 Octodon degus
TATTTTTATTTTTTGGCAGAATGGGGGATTGAACTCAGGCCCTTGTGCTTGCCAGGCAAGTGCTTATTCTAGTGAGCCATCTCCCCAGCCCCTACAAACATTGTATTAACCATAATCACTGTGCTATGTAATACATATGAAAATTTATCCCTCCTACCTATTGGAACCATTGTACCCTTTGATCAACAGTTTCCCCTGCACTCTACCATTTAATATAACTATCATCCTATTTTCTTCCACTATGTTTTCAAATATTTTAGACTCTACATATTACAGTATTATTGTTTTTTAGCTACTCTTCATCAGATTAAAAGCATTCCCCAATGTTCCTACTTATGTTGGTATGATAATATTTTTCTCTTTAAATATGTTCATGCATATAAATTGCTTTAATATTCTAACGTTCAACTAACTCTGAATACCTGGGATAAATTTAACCTGGCTATGATGTATAAGATATTCCATTAGTTCAACAATGTGAAATTGGTTTTGAATGGCTTTGTAGCATTGCAAATATTTTATATATACCTAGTGAGATTAAAAATGGGGATGTTTTGACATCAGAGTGCAGTATTCTATATGCAGAGCATGCTAAGAATACTATATATTCAATTGTTTGTTAATTATCACAGTAAAAGGCACATTGACAATAACCCTCCTGACAATACTCTTCATCATTCTGAACATATCCCATCATTGGTGACAGGTTTTGGAGCATCTCTGGAAGTCTCCTCTGAAATTCTTTTTAGTCATCCTTGCATGGCTGCCTCAAAGCCCCACATCAATTCAGATTGCTGCCCTTTCACAGACATTGTGATTTTAGGGAAAAGCCAGAAGTCACATGGTGCCAGATCTGGCTGCTAAGGGAGATAAAGGTCCCATAAAACTGCCTTCCTACTAGACAGCAGTGAACAACCTCATTCACTGTATATTTTATCATACCTTATGAAGACATGAAGGTGATGTATCTTTTACTGTAATACATGATTTAAAAAATTAAATGTCCACCATAGCTTTCGATCATCCTTTGCATCTCCGGCAGGTTGGCTTTGTTATTCACCTTGTTGAGCTTTCATGCATACCTTCAGATCTTTAATCTGCCTAATCTATTTATTTCTGGAAGAGCAATGTTAAAGTCTTCCATTATGATGTGAATCGTATCCGTGCTTCTATACAGTTTTCCCATTTTTAAAAATGTATTTTGATGCTATTAGTTTAATAGAAATTTGCTATGGAATTTTGTAATTTGAACCTTTTATCAAATGGAGTTTTCTTGTTTATTTCTAGTAAAATCACTCCCATAAAAGCTTTCATTTTTTGATATTAAAATGATTTTGGGCAAATATATCATTTATGTATATTTTTCAGTTTCAAAATTTTCGTTTCCTTATGTTTTAGATTTGACACTTTAAGCAGCATGAAATTGATTTACTTTTTACTCTTTTAGTGAAGTCTGAAAACCTTTTTATTTCAGCTGAGCTTTTAGTTCATTTATATGTAAAATTTTCGCTGATATGTAAGGCTTTGAAACTATTATCTTTAATGTTTCCTATTTCGCCTGTTTTATGTCATTTTTCTTTTATATCTTCCTTACTTGGACTGACGGTTTTGCAATCAGTGATTTTTTTCTCTTTTTCTAATGTACAAGATACAAGATCTGTTTCTATTTTCATTTAGTGCATGTGATGCACCCACTTCTCAATGTCTTTTTGTCTTTAGAGTTTATATCTGATTCTTTTTAAAGACTTCTACTTTATTGCTTATAATGCATGTGATGAGTTCAATTCCTGACATATGTGGAATTTGGTTTCTGCACTAGTTGTTTCTGTTGTATTCTTCTCAGGTTCCGTGTGTATGATTCTCTTTGAGGACTAATCAGTGCTTCTGAAAAGTTATTGATAGGTATCCCCAAACTCATATGAAAATGAAGATGTCACCTTCGAAGGATGACTTACAGGGATTTCTACAGAACATTTTGCAGCTAGTTAGACTAAAGACAAGACTTGAGATTTCTGGGACCAAATATTGTGAATTTGGGTTGCGGACTTGAGAGAGAGGCCTGCTTGTGACTTGAAAACTTTTGGAGTTCTCTTTCTGTCCAGCTTTCTGTCTTCATTTCTCTAGGCTCCTGTGGAGGTGAGAAACAGGCTTACCTCCCATGTGGTGCTAAACGAAATTGTAGCCCTTGGGGTTCTGAGCTGCAGGAATGGCTGTACATATGCACGCACGTATGTGCGAGTGCTTCGTCATGTTTCCACTGCAGTGGAGGCTTTGCCATATGCCCTTCTCTCTCTTTAAGATTATCAGAGTCACAATTTGCTGTTGTAATTATTTTTCCATAGATTTTTCATTTTTTGTTTTCTTGAGTTGTTTTTCTTTCTGTCTTGTTTAATCATAGAAACACTGAAAATAATGCTAAGTCAGTCTGTGTAGCTTTAGGTGCATTCTACTCCCCTCCAAAAATATAGTTTTGCTTTATAATTTTACTGCCTTAATTATTCCTGGGACAGTGCCTGAAAAGAAGTAGTAGTATATATTTTGAACTAAAATTTCAATTTCTGTTTATTCAGTCATATTAATTTTAACATTTGCATCTGTCTTCTTAGCTTAAATGCATACTGAGCACTGTATCAATTTATCTCAACATTCTGACTTCTTTCATTTATGTTTCATTTCCAAGTTTCTACTTTGGGTGTTTTGCAGTACTAGCACTGAGAACAGGAAGTGTTATGAGTTGCTGGTAATAGTGACCATGGGTAAACATATCCTCTGTATCTGTACATACTTCAAAGAACAGTGTGGTATAACATATATCATGTTGGAGAATGGCCACATGCATGTTTGCCTAGTCTAGCTCCTCTGTGTCTAAGTTACATCATTTATATAGCATTGCTTTATATTTTTCTAACAGGTTTTTGGTCTTTATCTAATGCTTTAGGGAAAAGAATATGTGTTGTATGACTCAAGAGTGTTTATCTTAATCCACCCTTAATGCCGGTGTATGTAATAAAATTACCTTTCAGACATTGGAAAGCGATGCTTTTTTTCTATCACTCTTCAAAATCAAGCATCCAAGCTTTCAATGTTTTCTGTTGTTCTATTTCTTTTTTGAGAAATTGAGAAGAGATATATTTGAAGAGATATATTTTTGAGAAATTGAGAAGAGATAATTTTGAACACCCTTCATTCTAAAAAATATATGAAATGAAGGGTGTTCAAAATGAAGAACACCCTTAGAATGAAGGATGTTCAAAATTAGCGATAGCCATATAAAAATTCGCAAAATGCATTGAATAGAACTGAACAGAGGAACAGATGTGTGGCATAGGTGGGTTGATAACACAAAAGTCAAATAATTTTAGTGGATTAATTGGTGATTGATGTTATCAAAAATGCTTTTAAAATTAGAAAAGGAAAAAAGTTAAATCTCAGCAGGGTCTCTCAAGCATGGGTTATACTCTTAATGCCTGCATGATTGGTGATTACTGATGTGATAGTTTAATGAACAGTCACTATAGAAGAAAGAAAGAAGCTGACAATAGAGAGGGAATGTGGTGGAGTGAGCATTTTCAAATCACTAGTTCGAAAAGCTTGGTCAATACTTAAAGGAAAACAGAGTAAGTCATAGTACGACATAAAACTTTTTGATGTGGGGATGACTTTGTGCATGCTACAGGCTGTAGCTATGGGCTTAGACTGCTGACACAGAGTGGAATAGAAAGTAATAGAGACTGTTCAGGTCAAACAGCTATGATAGGAATATTATCTATACAAATAGTAAAATACTGAAAGTATATGGAGAACACAAAAAGTATAAGGTGAGCACTATCTTCGAATCAGTGACAGAGCATACAAGGATATTGATGTGAGATTAATGAAGGCCAGAGTGACACAGCTTGGTGATACAACCCCCAGATCAGAAGCGTTGGTTTGAAGTGGTGTGGAAGACATAAGATAATTCTACTCTCGTGTCTCAGTTGTCTAACATGTAAGAATATGCACATGCTACACCTCACAGGAAAGCTGAAGAAGTAGTCTCTGACGTAAATCTCCATTTGCTTAAAGCAAAGACATAGGGAAGATTTTCTGGTAAGAAGTTGAGTGTATATGAGATTTTGTTTTCTATAAAATAAAGCATTTAAAGAACATGGGGAAAGATTTAGATGGAAACGATAGTCTTGAGAATATATCTGTCAAAAAGAAATGATGCCCAGCACTGTGCAGGCATGGAGCCAAGGAAACCTTGACTCTTTTTTCTCGAACAAGTATCTTTGTGGGGTGCTACCATGTGCCAGGACTGTTGTGGGTCTGAGTGGGCAATGAAGTCCTTGCAGTAGAGGGAGAACAAATAAATGTATAATGTAATTTTAGATAGTGATAGCTCTAAAAGTGAAATGAAACTAGACAAAGGGATAGAGCAAGAACAGGCAGGGCTATGAGTTTTAGATAAGAGGGATCAGGGGAGGTCTATCTAAAGTGGTGACACAGTACATTATTCTAAAGAAAGTGAGCCAACCCAATACATGGAGAAAGAGCATTGATGAGAGTGGATCAAACACCATGTCTCTAAGACAAGTATGAAAACAAG
The DNA here is from genome assembly GCF_000260255.1 of Octodon degus. NCBI lineage: Eukaryota > Metazoa > Chordata > Mammalia > Rodentia > Octodontidae > Octodon > Octodon degus. The sequence goes on from NW_004524825.1 coordinate 304,836, forward strand.
CGCGTCATGGTATGAGCCGGGGAGAGGAAAGTAGTCAGAGTTGAGGATTTGGAAGGCTTATTATAGCTCAAGGTTCTGTAGCCTGCAAAGCCTGAGAGCATGGCACTAGCATCTGTTCAGCTTTTGACCAAGACCTCATGCTATTAAACTGGCAGTGGAAAGCAGGAGACCAAGTGTATTCAGAAGAAAGCAAGCAATAGATTTGCTTTGTAGTGACACACGTGCTTGGTAAGTAAACCAGGCTTGTGGGTGAAAACTCAGAAAGGCAGTCCACTTAAAAGGGCTCCACTCCCATATTCAAAACATCTCCCACTGAATTCTACCTCCTGAAACACTCACATTGGGCACCAAGCCTCAACACTCATTTTGGTGGGGAAAAATGGTGTTCGAACCAGCACAGCCATGTATTGCAGTCATGCGGGTGAGGGAGACAGCCTGGACTAGACTGGGGTCAGGAAAGGAAGTGGGAAATGGTCAGAATCTGGATCTGTTCTGAAGTCAGCAGAACCAGTCGTTAAGCTGGAACGCTGGGCTGCTGCGAAAACAGTCAGGGTGTGAATGTGGAATGGTTAGTAGGTGCATTGGAAGTGTGGGAGCCAAGTCATTGGTCCACTTTGCCTGTTTCTTCACTGATTCCCGTTTTAGTTCTTTTGCTCTTTGCTTTGTACAAAGCAGGTGCTCAACTATTTCTGATAAGATGAATTTGTATGTAGACAGGATATAGCAGCAGATACATCCTGGGAACACATCTTTGGCTAAACATTTTACATGTAATTTTCACTTAATCATTGCTGCTCATGTATTGCTATGTTCATTGTTCAATGGAGAGGAGGCTTTTGATGCCTAACACAGCCTCATTGTGTGGCAGATTCCTAATTCATCCTGCACCCTAGCCTTTACATAATCTTACCTGACTGAGGGTTATGCCTTTGTCACGATGGCACCTACTCAGTCATTTGTTATTTTCAAAATGCACATGTTTGTCACATGCTGTTCTACACATTGGGCACACAGGCAGCCCTCATACCTGTAAGTTCTGCATCCACAGATTCAGCCAACCACAGACTGAAAATATTTTAAAACTTATAAACATATATCTTTTCCTCAGGTTACTATTCACAAAACAAGATAGCTATTTTCATACTATTTACTTTGTATTAGGTACTATAAGTAAGCCAGAGATGGCTTAGAGTAAGGTTTACAAACTTAAATTCTTCCACAATTCTGGGGAAGAAGGCAGAATTCATGTTTGAGCAGGGAAGATGGCTGTGGTCATGTTTATCAGCAGATGCAGAGTTCATGAACAGAACTGCAATTTTACCAAACACTTCTGTTTGCCAACTGAATTGTTCACAAAGAGAAACATTTGTGAACTGAAGTGTGCGTGTGTATATGCATGTGTGTGTGTGTGTGTTTGTGTGTGTGTGTGTGTGTGTGTGTGTGTGTTGTATGTGTATATGTGAGGGAATGCATAGGTTTCCTGCAAACACTGGCCATTTTACTTAAAAGACTTGAACATACATGGATTTCAGTACGTGCAAGGGTCTTGGAAGCCATCCTTCATGGATACCAAGGGATAACCTTTTCTATCTTGCTTTTTTTTGGTGGAACAGAGGATTGAACTTAGGCACTTGCACTTGCCACGAAGCACTCATTCCACTGAGCCATCTCTCTGGCACCTAACCTTTTTTATCTTGGAATCAAACAAGCAAAACCCTTTAGTCATCTTGAGTTTATATTTTATTCAGGAAGTAGAGAATAACAAAAAATGTATAAAATGGATATGAGAAGGGCAAAGGAAGAAAAGCCGAGCAAGCAGCTGCATAGAAATTCATTAGGGCTGTCGAGAAAGGTTGAAATTTTAAACAGGGTAAACTAGGGAGAATCACAATGTAAAGTTGGCATTTAAATAAAAATCTGAAGAAAAGGACGGAACAAACTATGAGGAAATTGGACGGAAAAAATTCTAGGTAGAAGTGATGGCAAGAGCAAATATCCTGGCGCAGGAGGGTACCTGACATACTCAGTGAGCAGCCAGGAGGCCACAGGCACTGAAGTAAGGTAGGTGAGGGCAGAGGGGAGCACAGGATAATGTTAGCCAGCTATTTGAGCCTTAGATCATACAGGACCTTGTGGATCACTAAGGCTTTTGAATTGGGAAGAAATTAGAGAATTTTCAGCAGGAAAGAGACATAACTGATGTGACAACTTAGAAGTTCCTCTCGCTGCTGTATAGAGAACAGATTGTAGAGCAGAGCACAGGCAGAGGCAACCAGACCACTTGGGTTGCTTTAGCAGTAATCCTGGTGAGATGATGGGCCACATTTGCATCAGAGGTGGTGATGAGCCATGATTATTGTGGTTATGTTTCCTTTCCAATGGCATATCAGTGGGTCTTGCTGATAGATTGGATTTTGACTATGAAAGTAAAAGAATGACCCCAAAGTTTTCATTTGGAACCAGTGGAAGGGTGGAGCCACTCTTACTCAGCATGGAAAACTGCAGGACCTGTGTATACAGGGGATGTGAATATGTGGGCATCACATGTGAACATGCTAGGCCTAACCTATGTGTTGGCATGTGGGCTTATGATATAGGTACTTCCCTGGAGAACAGATAGAAATATTGGTTCCAGAGGAGATATGCAACAAAAGCATTAACTTGCAGTTCATCAGATGGCGTTCTGTAGATGGCATTTTCCACTGCAACTAAGTCTGCACAAGACTTGGCTCTTCTTTCATAGCCTCTTTGCTCTGACCACAAGCATATGCTAGCTTGCTGTGGCGACCTGTAAGCGCATGACATTGGTGTTTTTCCATGCTCTGTACTGATACAAACATGCGCATGGTTCTTTTACAGTGTGGTTTGGCTTCTTTCCATCAATTTTAAAGGTAATATTAGATTTAACCTTCTTCTAGTGTATCATAGTTCAATATTCAAAGTATTAGATGATATTCCTTTACTACAATTTTCAATTTATTCAGCATGGATGTGTATACGATATTTGTGTGTTCATCTATTTTAGATCATTTATCCATCATGATAATCATTACCCCAAGAACATCAATTTCTTCATCATAGCCATTTTACATCTACTTATTGCATCTCTGCTCTAGTGAAAATATTTGGGGGTCGGTGAGATAACTCAGCGGACCAAAGCACCTGCTTAGGCAAGCACATGACTGTGGTTTGATCCCCAGCACCACAAGCCATGCCAGCCGTGCCCCCAGGGTGGGCTGAGCTGGCCACAGTCTGGGCATAGTGGTGCATGCCTGCAATCCCAATGCCGGGGAGGCTGAAAACAGGAGGATCAATATGAGTCTGAGCTGTGTAGTGAGCCCCTGTAACAACCAAATATATTTTTAAAAAACCCAAAAAACCAAAAAATTTTGACCATAGCCATCCACTCATGGACCACGACCTTGTGTTCCTATTCTTGACTATCCCATAGCATAGCTGTCTGCTCCAAAACTGTTATGGTTACCATGATGCACACATGTGTGCACTGTCAGGGTTAAGGAAAGATGTAGCAAATACCTCTTCATGTGCATCACGATGATCTAAACATATACTGTGGTTATCCTGAGCTACGTGAATGTTCGATCATGGGCCACTGTCACATTTTGAGTTTATGTACCACAGTCCCTTGGACTATTGCCAAGTTTGTCATAGTTAACATCTTGTGTACTGTGTGCTCACGTCTTCTGGGTTTGTTGGATGGTGATCTAAGCACACACCGTGCACGTAATACCTGTTAAAGTGTTGTATGTCTCTACCAAATGACGGATATAGGTGTCATTCGGTGAATATTTGTTGCGCTGCCAATACCACCTATTCTGGCAGTGTGCTTTTTATACATTGTTTCCTAGATATGGCAACAAGCCACATAAAAAGTGCTACCTTAAACATTTTAAAATATACAGTCCTGTGGCATTAAGTATATCCACATTGTTGGCAGCAGCCCAGCAGCATGTGTTCAGTCACACAACCTGTCTTAACAGTATGTGTCAGGCTGCAGAGATACCTCAGTGGTCTGAGCACCTGCCTGACAAGCGTAAGGACCTGGGTTCGGTCCCAGTCACCATATGCTGTGCCAGCCCTGGAATGCTGTGCTGGCCACCAAAACCAGGCTTGGTGGCACATGCCTGTAATCCCAGTGCTGGGGAGGCTGAGACAGGAGGATCACTGCGAGTCTGAGCTGCATAGTGAGACCATGAACCAAATAGATAGATAGATAGATAGATAGATAGATAGATAAAATATTTTTTAAAAAGACTATGTGTCAACAACCTCTTGCTTTCTAATTGTCAGACTCATATACTATAGTGTTTCTGACACATGTGATTACCAAATACGATGGTTGCAAGAGAAATACATATTATATCCAGTCCCTTCTATATTTTATTGTAGATTCTGATTACTTTCTAATGAATAATGCTTTTTAACATATAGTTTTGATATTGTCTTAATTTTTAAAATCCTTGTTATTTATTTATGTGGTACAGGGTATTGCTGCACAGCTTGGACTCATAATGATCCTCCTGTCTCAGCCTCCCCAGTTCTGGGATTACAGGCGTGAGCCACCCACACTCAGTTTCAGTGGCCCACACAGCATGTGGTACAGGGAATCAAACCTGGATTCATGTGTTTTTCCAGGCAGGCACTTAGACCATTGATCTATCCCCCCAGCCCATTGCTATTGTCTTCTTATGCATCATAATATATATCACTTTTGTTCTCTCAAATCATGAACACTTATTTCTCTGTCCTTATCATTTCTCAGTGTATTGGTTTGCTACTCCTGCACTATAGCTGAAGCCTAGCCCATACCTATGTCCTAGAAGAGCATAACTGAACATGGATCGCTCGTGCCTCATGGCCATCTTCTTTTATACTCATGATTCTTAATTCTGAGCCCATGTTTTCTGAGTAATCATCATGCTTTATTTTCAGACTTTGAACTTTATATCCTGTACCACATCTCTCCCTGTAAAACAGCTGTCAGTTCCACATCCTGTGTCCTGACTGTCTGAGCATCAGCCCTTGTCATGTGATCATACAACATTAGCATCTGCCAGCCATTGTAGGTATTTACACATACACCAGTGTCACTATCTATACCATGGGTGTTGCTCAGACTCCAGACTTTTCTGATTCTACACCCTATTTTCTTACTTTATGCATAATGTTTTTTGGGAGTTGTCAGTTTCTGCGTATTTGTACAAAATATCCAGCAAGTCTCATACATCTCATGAATAACGAATGTCATGGCACATATATTAGGTTAAACCTAAGAAATTTCTGTTTTCTGAAATAAAAATGATTAAATATTGACTACCTCATACAGTACAATCTAATAGTACTATTATTCCTATGTCTTATGCAGACCTTTTGTCATGCTGGAAGTCTATCTTCTCTTTTTTTCCAGTTTTTCATATACTGGAGCCAGACTCATGAAGATAGTGTAATGTAGAGTCCGGTGGATAATTTGGGTGGGCATAGATTTAGAAGGAGTTTTTGTACTTAATCTTTTTACTAGTCAGAATAGCAACCAAGCCTGTATCAATTTTACATATTGACCTATTAAATATATTTTCCTTAAAAAATGGTTCAATATGTCTCCTTTCCCTCTGAAAATTAATGTATGATATGACTGAGAAAGAGTAGTAGTGACTCCGAGTTAGGTCTTCTTTATGTGCTCAGTGTTTCAAATTTAAGAAGCAACACAGGTCTGGTGAAATGGGAAGACATCACTCAAAAGGAAGAGGGAGCTGGGGGAGGAGGAACGGCAAAGCCAGAAGGAGAAAGAAGGAGAAAATGGAAGCAAAGCTGTGTAAGTAAGTGGAAGAGGAGTTGAAGGGAGGGAAAAGAGAAATCAAGTGTGGTGTGTACAGGGACCAATTCCTCATGATCATTGTGATCATTGTACATGCCTGAATTGTACCAATAAACTTAGAAGAGAGACAGCAAGCAAGTGCATGTTTGACTGTTTTCTGAACTCCGTGTCTTGAGTACGCCTTTACCAGTGCAGAGTTCCTGAACCAGCTAGCCTTGCGCGGAGGCAATCCCCAGCCCCAGCTTCTAGCATTGCTCTATTTTCCTGACTCATTGAACCTTCTCCGTCAGGATGCTAGGCTGGGATTTGCTTTTGTGTAATTCCCACCTTAAGGAGTTCTCTTTCCCTCAAACTTCTCTTAAGTGAGGAAACATTACATTCTTATTCCAGATCTTGGATGTCTCATTATTTAGCATATTCTCACCCTGCTTCAGAAGAAACAGTATCTATTCCACACAGACTGATATTGTGGAAAATTGCTGAACTCTATCAAAAAAATCAATGCAAAAAATGCTATAAAGAGGCTCCAGGTTTTAATATGCTAGAATTTCATAATCATAACACAATTACCCAGGACACAATCCTTTGTAATACTGCAGCTCTGACCAGATTGAGGGCAGGTAACGTGAAGACATGAGAAACAATACTGAGTTCGTAGATTTAAGAGATAACAAAGGTAGAAATTCTACCCCTCATAGGAAGACAAGGCAAGAGGTAGAACTCTAAGTCAAGACTCTTGGGTGCTGAGGTGGAGCGCTTCCCACTGTTGGCATCATCTCTTTGGGTGGACTGTCAGGGGCTCAGAGGCGTGTTGTTGGGAAGGAATTGGGCTTGCACAGATGAGCTGTCAAGGTAAGCAGTGAGTTAAGTGTGTATTGTACAAGTTAAATGTTTCTGAGAGTTTAATACTTTTTTTCCTCTTTCTCTTCCCTTCTTTTGTCTGCTACTCTTTTGTCCCTCTCCTTTCCCCGTACTGTGGCTCTCACAGGTTTCTCCCAAGTTGGTGCCTAAGAAGATGATAATCACACAGATGCGTCGTTTCTACAAGACCAGACTTGCGCTTCTTTTCCTGATTAATATTCTCCCTGGAGCTGCTGGCCAAGGGGAATCAAGACGGCAAGAACCTGGAGACTTTGTGAAGCAAGATATTGGCGGGTAAGGAGCTTTAACCACTGGAACAAAAGCTGAATGTGTTAAGTGCTGGTATCAGTTATTTATGAAACATTTGCCCTACATGAACCCCAGTAACCTGATCTGAGACACTTGTACGTTATCCAGTACTTAGGAAAAGCCACATCAGTTCACACTCCAGGGAGAAGATGATGTCAGAGTCTTTCATGCAGCTTCCTAGTCCAGGCTTGAGTCCCCTCTGTGATGACTTTTTTGTTCTTGCCGTGCTTGTCTTTTTCGACAGGGTCTTGCTGTGCAGTTCAAGCTGGCCTTGAACTCATTTATGGCCCAAGCTGGCCTCAAACTGCCAGCAATTCTCCTGCTTCAGCCTCCCTAGTGCTAAGATTACAGGCATATGCCACCAGGTCTAGCTAGTGATATTTTAAAAGCATTTCTCACCAGCCTTTTCCTATGAATTTTATCTCTTCTCAGTTAGGTCTTCACTCTGTCTATTTTATTGACCCTGGTCATTTAGCATTTCAACATGGTTAGGAATCTGGCATCTGAAATTTCAACTCTGCTGTCTGGGCACTGCCACACACACCTTTGCGTCCCCTCACAGCTGTACTTCTTGAACAAGAGCTCCGCTTTATTGTTGCTGCTTTGCTCTCACCCACCCTCCACCCACAGCTGTCTGACTTCAGGCCCAGGACCCTAAGGAACGTCGGTAAGCTCCACAGCCAGCGTGGGTGCTGCTGCCTACGTGTACACTTTTCCGCAGCTTATTATTCTGTTCCTTCAGTGGCTTGGACCAGTGTTCAATGTCATTGACTTTTTCTTCTTTCTTCCTTAATTTTTCCAACTCATCAAACAAAACATAAAGATAGACACATACATAAAGCACATATGAACTACCTCTGTAATTATTTCTTTGACCTCAGAGATACGACTTTTGGATGATTTAATTAAGTTCTGTAGAAGTAGGGCATGACAAAAGATTCCTTTTATTTATACAAGTAGATATTAATAAAATATAAAAAAGCATTCTTCTATGAAATAATAAAACAAAATTTTATAATGAAATATGTAGAAAACAATAATACTAATACACTGTGTATCATAATCTTAAAAGAACTGCCTAATTATTCGGTGCATAAGTCGTAGATAGGCAGAGTATGGATCTGACAAAGAACGGATAAAAGCACAAAAGTCTCTTCAGTGAACTAATGAAATGTCGTAGTGTAACTCGAGCAAATTAGCATAAACATCAACCACCTAACAGTTCCCCCTGGGTGGCCCCGTGCAATGGGTTCGTTGACTCACTGACTACCTGGAGCTTCGCTGGAGCACCTGTCATTTTGACCAGTGATTCTAGCTGCATGAGACACACTTGTACCTATTGTTTTATATTTCCTGTTGTATAATCTTGTGAGCAGTAATGGAAAATATGCAATTTGTCATCAGCCTTTATTTAAATAATTGGACTGGTAAGTGGTTAAAGTATTTTTGAAACAATGGGAAAGGTAAATTAGGAATTATTTGGAATTTTCCCTACTCCTTATTTATCTTCTATTTTCTCTCTCTGTCTCCCTCCCTGTCTCTGTCTCTCTGTTTCCCTCATGTAAAAGAAATCACACACATGATATTTAAGTTTGTGTGTCTTATTTATTTAACTTAACCTGGTGATGTCAATGTGCACCCATTTTCCTACAGATGACTCAATTTTTTCCTTCTTTATGGCAGAATAGTACTCCACTGTGTATAAATGCCACATTTCTTTACTCATCTGTTGATGGATATATATGCTGTTTCCAAGATCAAGTTATTATACTGTACTGCTATAAATGTGGGACCGCACATATCCCTATAAAATAATGTCTTTAACTCTTTGGGGAAGAAACCTAGAAGAGAGTTAACTAGATCAAATGGAATTTCTAGTTTTAGTTTTTTTAGGATTTCTGCACTGATTTCCCTGGTGGTTGCACTAGTTTACATTCCCACTAACAATGTAGAGGGGTTCAGATTTCCCCTTAGGCTTGTCAGCATTTGTTTTTTAAATTAATTTTATTGAGAAACAAATAGCAATGAGACAGTTTCAAAACAGGTTGGTAGGACAGTTTCAATAATTAATACATTGCATATTGTTGTCTTCATAGGAGTTATTCAGAGTACAAGATGCAGACATGATATCTTGTCTAAACACTATTAGTACAAATCTTTCTTCTCATTGAATTGAGAGAAAGGAGCTGTATAGTTATCCTAACTATTTTGTATATACAGATACAAAATGGTCCTTCCTTTGTATCCCCTTATTTTGTTTAGTTTTGTCAGAGATGGGTCTTCCATTGCCATTTAAATATTGTAGGTGTGTGAATTCAGCAAAATAATCCCATATAGTCCACTAGTCCATAATAGTAGTGGGTTATCCATAGGACTGGCAATGTCAGAAGTTGCTGACTTGAGCCTTTTACAGCTCAGCATATTAATATGGCTCTACTTTTTATACCTCGTTTGTTATTATTCTGAGGTAAGATGGTATCTCAGTATACTTCTAATTTCTCTGGTGGCCAGAGAGGATCAGTATTTGTTTGTGTATTTATCAGCCATCAGTACTTCTGAGAAGTGGCCATTTTATACACACACACACACACACACACACACATATATATATATATATATATATATATATATATATATATTAGATAGTATATATATTCTTTGCCTGGAGGAATAGTGGGCAATTTTTCTCCCATTCTGTAGGCTGTCTTTTCACTATGTTTTTTTGTTTTTCTATACTAAGCCTTTTTAATTTGATGTGATCTCATTTATTTATTTACTTAATGTTTTATTCATTTTAATGAGAAATTAAATAGCACTGAAATGGTTTCAAAACAGATTAGTAGGACAGTTACAATAATTAATATATTGCATATTGTTGTCTTCTAAATGTGTACTGCTTCTAATGTCATATCAGTTATTGCTACACTCTATTTAAAGTCAATGTTTGTTAAAAAAGATAATAAAAGAAACAAGAGACAAGAAAAAATGTCGTAGGATTGTCCTGCTATAATATTGTATATGGTTTGATTTCTAAATTTCTGTGTAAAAATGTTTAATTGTTTTTTTCACATTCTGTAGGGATTTCAAGTTTAGAATATCGTGGTTGTTGGAAAATAGCAGTTCCATGTTATGTCTAAGGCGTTCGATATTCAGACAGATAGTGATGTTAAGCCCAACTGCCTCTGGTACAGGGTAATAATATCATTTACTGATTCTCTGTGACAAAAGGATTCTGAGAGAGTGTGCTCTGGGAAAACCATGAAGAAGTAAGGGCAGCAAGGTAGGGAAAGGGGGGAAGTTAGGCAAAGGAAGGGTTTCGCTTGAAGTGTAGCCTTCATTTGATTCCCTTGAGAACCACAAAGCCTAAGCGGAGCTACAGCGGAGTCCCGCCCTGAGGCAAGGGGTCCAGCTTTTGTATCCTCATCTCTGCCAGTTACTCCCTGTGGGTCTCCTGCACAAAGGTGGAGCCCACCAGGCAGGCTCAGGCATCCCAGCTGGCTTCAACAAATGCTAATTCATTTAAGTGGCCGGAGCATAATTGCACTGGCCCAGAAAAGATCCAGGCATGCTCTCAGCAGTAAATACCTGCTTTTCTTCCTATTTTAATGGTTGTACTTGCTACAATATTTCTCACAACATCATGCAACTCTCTCAAAGGCCTTCTTGTATAATCATTTTGTCATCTTCTCCTCCCTTGCCGCTCCTTCAGGAGTCTGTGTTTTCCTTTGTTTTCTTCTGTGTGCTCTTTTAATTTGAGCGGTCGGAGTGATTTCACCAATTTCTGTGGTGTTGTCACCCTGGATCAATACAAGTGACTCACATCTTCCTCTCCAACTGGACATGTCCGCTGGTTGCTACACGAACTCCTTAAAGCAAGCATATCCAGAGCTGTTTCATCATCTCTTTCTCCCACCCTCCCCTTAGCGAAGAAGCAAAACAAATAAATGAATGAATGGAAACCATTTTCCGTTTCCCCTTTTTTAGTCAGTGGCACCACCATGCACCGAGTTTAAACTAGAATCTTGGAATTATTTCTTCCCAGTTTTCTCAGCTTCACTGTCCAGGTTTAAGCACAAAGACTTTTACTCTCCACGTCCCTTGGAATTATCCACTTTCCCCCACTCTGCTGCTTACCACTTGGACTGCTGCGAGAGCCTTGAATCAGTCTCTCTTTGCGAAGTCTTGCTGCTTCCTAAAGCAGCCAGCACTCTGCAGCCAGGTTTTCTTCTATAATGCACGGTGAGTCATACATAGCCGATGTAGGGCTCTTTGATGGAGCACTAACGTTTTTTAGACTACAATCCCATCACACCTGAAGAATATGATTACTAGATGTGACCTGTTGGTTTGAAATATTTCAGTACTACACAAGATATTTCACTCCTTGGTAGGGCCCTGTTTTGTTTTGTTCTGCATTTGGCTATGGTTTCATATTCTTGAAAGCCTGTATCTTAAAATACAAAATGTTCCTAATTACTTTTGCAGAGTTGTTTATCTTAAAGTACTCCGAGCTTTTCCATTTTGTTTTTCCAGTAATCTCTTGGGCCGGGGGCTACAGAACAAGGCTTCTCGCCCCTTAGAATCTTGGCATACGTGTCTTTTTGTTTCTTCTTCCAATATGGAAAATCAAAATAATTCTGTATTATTAACTCATCACACGTCTGATTTCAAGAAGGATGTTCTAAATAAGGAAGAGGTTCTAAAGAAGAAAATCTTACCTCTCCAAGTGTTACAGCTTTTTAAGACTTAATTCTGAAATTGTATATTTTCTCCTAATCCTAAAGTAATCCCTTTTGGCGACTTGATTTTTATAAACATTGTATTCATTCTATATCTGCTTTTCAATTTTTATCTCTATCCCTGGTGTTAGTTGTCACCTTTCCCATTTACATTGATTTGTTTACTTCCTATTAGTGCTTAAAAAAAGATAGCCAGGCCTTTTAGCAAGTATACAAAAGCGGAGGCCAAGAAATCCTGCCTGGAAGAGCAGAGTGAAATTCTTTGTTTTAACTTAGGGTCATAATGACCGCTTGTTTCCTGAATTAGAAACATTTTTGTCCTTTACTTTGTTCCACGTGCAGTACAATTTATGCTTCGGAGGGAGGAGAGCGCCAAGACTTGGCTCTGCGATTAGAAAGAGCACTGCATTTTTATTTACTAGCAACAAAGGAAGCAATGGAGCATTATTTTATATAGTATATGCTGCTAGTTCTGACACTTAACAGAGCTGCTGCTTCCTTTCAATTGTTTATACCTTTTAATTATGTTTTGTATTTTGAAGAAATCCAGTTTCTGCCTCATTTTGCTCACCTTTAGTGGTTTATTCTATTGAATGAGCTGGTTTTGCTGTCCCCGCAGCTTTGGCAATCAGCAGTGGTTCATTGACTAGTACTTTACATAAATTGTATACTAAGCGCAGTGATTCTCAGGTGTAAGCAAGAATGCAGGCTCTGCACTTGAAGCTCTGACCACAATGCCTCACAATTGGTGTTTTACCAAGTGCTCCAGATAATCCTAATATATAAAAAATTTCAGTCAATATTTTGGGGCTATAGTTCCTGTTTGCAAGGAACTAACAGGTATAGTTAGGGATATGAGATTCTGAAACTCCACAATGCAAACATTGAAAAACCTCTTATGAGCACCTAATTTGATCCTCCACCATGCACATGAAGAAAGTGAGATCCAGAAAGATAAATGGGCTTTCCTAAAATTGCTTTAATATTTAGTAGTAGAGCCGCATCTGGAAGACCAGTATCTGATTCAAAGTTCCATATTCTTGTGGAAAAGCACAGAGAACAATTTCTGAATTCTAGAATAAATACATTTCTTATACTCCTTCCTGGCCTGGTAGTTAACCATCAACAAATAAGAATTACATATTTTATGTAAGTTAAACCATCTTGAAACAGTTTTCTTTCTGGGTAAAAATGGTCAAATGTCAGCAATTTCCTACTGGGTCCATAGTCAAGTGCCTAAGTAGCAAGGTAGCAGCAAATCCATCCTCCATTCAGGTCTCCTTGTAAGTTTTTGACTCAGTCAAAGTCCCAAGTAACGCCGATAGCACACTCTAAGATAATTTGAGGAGAGTGGATTTGCAAAGATGGACATTGTGAACATGTGTAGGGGAGCCATGAGGAATAAAGCAAGATCCTCAGGCCAGCAGAAGGTGCCATGTAGAACAAATTCAAGTTTTTTCAGGGCCAGAAAGCATTAGTGGAAGAAAGAGCCAGTGCTAGGAGATCTTGTAACAGTGCCATGTAGGCATTACATGCCCAGAGTTTATCCTTGTTCTTTGAATTTTCAGCCAGAGTGACCAAATTCAAATTTAAACCAGAGGTCATGTGAGCACTATTAACATAGCCGCTACATGTCAGCCTTCTGGGAAAGACACTAGGATAGAAAGAGTAGAGATTTTATCTGGAAGGGCAACTGAAAGACATCATCTGTGCCCATTTAAAAGTGCAGCAAAGACCAGGATTTTGGAAGTATACGCCGCTATGTTCATACTTTTTTTTTTTTTTACATCAAAACTATGTGTCATTGGTGGTGGTGACAGCTGATGCTGGGAACTGAAGAGGGGTGGTAGGGAGATCATTGTTTTCTTGTCAGATCTATAGCATGACTTGGTGTCACTAGACCAAAGGTGTCAGATCTAGTAAGTGTATTCACCTGGAATTTATTCTCAGTCCCTTTCACTTCAAAATAAGCTGATACATTCAGATAGACCCGTATTGACTGTGATCTGTAGGGCAAGTGCAGAAGTCCCGTCCCTTCCATTTAGAAGCAGTAATAGAATGACTGCATCAATACTTTTAGCATTCTATCATCAAATCATGAATTTTTAGCGAAGGATGAGATATTGTCAGTCCCTAGGCTCCTACCCTGGGTAGGAATCCCTCCTATGCTCTTCACGGTTGACACAGCACTTGAAGCTGGAGTGAATCGCATTCGTGCTGCAGGGCAGAGCCTGAGGAGTGGAAAAGCCCTTTCTACATGGATTGGATGGCCACCTTCCTCCATTGCCTACCGCTTCTGGGCCACCATAACACTTCCTTCCATTACCACATACTCTCTCTTCTTGTCTGTGTGTTTACTCCCGTTTCCTTCGATTGTTCTCCAGATACAATATCATGTAGCAGACATTGATTCAACCAAACACTCTCCTCTGAATTCTATTGACTTGTAGTTTTCATATTCCATCATGTTAAACCTTGTATTTTTGTAACTCTCATTATGTACCAACATTGTCCTACAAGTTGTGTGTATGTCAATTCATACAGAAAGCTCATATCAGATCTGTTAGCTTGCTGATACTGTTACCCTTTTTTATAGCTAGAATATGAAGGCACAAAGAAGTCAAGTAACTTGACCAGAGCTCACACAGCTAGAAAGTGGCACAGATAGGACTGCAACCCAGAGATTTGGTTGCAGTGTCCATGCCTTTATCTCCCACGGCATATTAATTTTTATGAGTTTAGTCACATTCAAGTAAAAATGAGGCACATGTCCCTTTACTTTATGCACAAGAACATTTTTTATACAGAGTAAGGTCTCAAACTCTGAATTACTATCCCAGGCACACAACTGGATGGACTGTATGAAGATGGGACAAGTATAATTTTCTTACAGGACCTGGTGGAATTAAACATAGAATTTGGCTCTGCCATTTTCTCAATTGAAGTGAGAGCTGTAGTATTGGTGGTTCAGGACAAGGATGCAAGTGTGAGGCCAGGATCAGGAGCACCTCCTAGGTGACGCTGTGATTTCTATGGCATCGTGTCAGGAGCCAAGTTTGTCTCGCTAGGTGTTAGTAATGCTGAATTTGACCATTTGGCTAAGGTGGTGATGGTCATGGCTCTCTGTTCAGAGGATAGCAGTCACCAGGATTGTTGAGAGTGCCCAACTTGTAGCCTGGACTGTAGCTGCAAGGAGAAGAGCAGATAATAGTGGGAGAGGCAATATTTCTATTATTGTAGTTTCCCCTTCTTTAGTGTCAAAACTGTCTCCACAGAGCCAGTGTTATAAATGGTTCTCAGGATGGCCCGTGAAGGTCCATCTACCACACATGGTGCTGACAAGGGCCTTATGCATTGCACTACAGTTGCAATCATTCAGACAAACTGTGAGACATAAGCTTGCATGGTCTTGCCTGGAAAAGGCGTACCTTTTATGGCAGTGTTTTCAAGGAAGAAAGTACACTGACTTTGTTGCAAACTTTGCGTCATGAGCCATTTTACAAGGGGTGGTCAGGATGTACTATGAATGCTTAAACAAAAACTGCATTAGAAAGACACATGGCCATGAATTCCCTCAGGCTATTCTCCCATGTCCAAGTACACTCATAGCACCATTTCTGCCCCTTTATCCAGCCCCATCTTATCCACTGGGTGTGGATCAATGTGTCTTCCTGCTCTCTCCCAAGCAAAATGACCATGAGAGCTAAGCATTTCGAATAGATTCAGGGAGGACATTGACATAGCCATGTCCACTCAACTAAAGACAATCACCGTGGCCAGGAATATAACTCAGTGCCATAAGTGCCTGCCTGGCCAAATGCAAGGTCCCGAGTTTGAACTCCGATACCAAAGGAAAAAAAAGACAATCACAAAAGGAAACTTTCAGGACTGTCTCAGGAGGTGGTAAGAATGGTGAGACAAGTGTGCTCAAAGTCAGGGGAGTAACAGCAGTGTGTCCTTTGCTGCAATAAATTCTTTCAAATTAAACATTCACTGTATTTTCCATTCATACCTTGTAAGCTGGAGTCTGTTTATGGACATATATAGAATCATATATCTAAGGCCTACTAGTTCATTTTCTCATTCACAACATATACTAGTTAAACATTACTGTGCTTGTTTTTTGAAACTGGGTCTCACTGTGGTTCAGGCTGGCCTTGAACTCACTATGTAGCCCAGGCTGGCCTCAAACTTGTGGAGATCTTCCTGCCTCATCCTCCCAAGTACTGGGATTACAGGTGTGTACCACCACACCAGAATATTGTGTGTGGTTGCGTGTGTGTGTGTGTGTGTGTGTGTGTGTGTGTGTGTGTGTAGCAATGCCTTTAAATTCTTAAGAAGTCATGAAGGACTTGATCTTTGTTTTAACTCAGCAAATAAGGTGAACACGAACACAACATGTTGAGTGGGTGTATCTCAAGCCAGTATTTCTCTGTTTTTAATATGAATCTGTAGAAGCTATTTAAGAAAAGAACAGCTGTCTTTTTGAGGTGGATAGGCATATTCTCATCAAGAATCCTTTTGTTTATTTTTTATCTTCAAGAACTGTCTGTAAAGGCCCTTTAACATGTGGTGTTGGGCTGCAAGTGTTTCTCCTTCCCTTCCCAGAATAGAACTGGCACCCTTAATACAGAGTCTTTAGGCCTTTCTGCTTATGGGAAAGATTGGGCTAAGAACATGAAAATACGAGAGACACTGGGAAATGGTGAGTAATCTGATTTGGCCATGATTTCTAGTCCAAATGAGAAGTAGTGGAATTTATAGCTATTAAAATGCATTGGGAACAGATTGCAGAGGGCTGTGAATGTCAGACTAAGGAGTTAGACTCTTATTTGGCAAAGCATGAAGAGTTATGGAGAACTTAGGAGCTGTGCAGTGATGTGATCTGACCATAATTTAGAATTTTCATTATTTAAAAAATTCTACTTTCC
This sequence comes from Octodon degus, assembly GCF_000260255.1. NCBI lineage: Eukaryota > Metazoa > Chordata > Mammalia > Rodentia > Octodontidae > Octodon > Octodon degus. Next base: position 321,512 of record NW_004524825.1, read on the forward strand.
TTCAGGTTATAAGCAGCATTAGAGAAGATGCCTTCCTTTTAATGAAGCAGATTTCTCTTTTCTTGAAATTGGTGTGTGAACTGTACCAGCAATTCTGCAGCTGGGCCTCTCCAGCTTTCTTTTCCCCAGCATAAGTACACTGGGGTCTTCAAGGAAGTCGAACTAATGTGATTACTGCTAACATCTTGTACTTAATCTCTGCATGGTCAGTGAGCTTGACTTTGTCTTCTAGCTTAAATGCCTGCCTTTCAAAGGTTTCACATTGCATTTTCATGAGGTTTGGGGAACTTAAGGAAATCTAGGGATCAGCACTCATATATAAAGCAATTTTAAAATTTATGACCTTATTATTTCTTCCACTGCCATAGAAACATAGAGTATTATCATCCCCATTTAGCATGTGCACGAACAGGTCCTGCACTAAGTGGCAGAACCACAACTAACATGGTCACTTCACTTTAATCTTCCTCATTGAATCCAGAGAAGTTACAACAACACATCTTTGGGACTGGAAATCTACTAATCTATGTAATCTACAGATAGTGTATTAGTAATGTCATTTTCTTTCATTAATGAGGGAATTATTGTTATATCTAATCTAACCAGTAGTGACAGAGCTGAGGTACAATGGGCATGACCAAGAACCAGTATCATCAGCATAACGAACATGTGACTTTGAACAGCGCTGTTCTCTTACAGTTTAGCTGTCCTTTCTGTAAGATGAGGGAAAAGCATTATATGATCTCAAGGCCTTCAGTAATCCTGATGTATTATGATTCTTTTCCTCAAACTACCTTTGAGTTGGTACGAAATACAGCATCCTCTTCAACTTTTGAAGAGAAAAATGTTCTGAGTTGGATTCAAGATTAAACCACTTACACCTCTGAGGAAATTCAGTTTGCATCATGGGCAAAATGTATCAGTAATGAAGTGTAAAGTCATGGAGAAAAATTTTGAGAACATTTTGGGAGTAATAGTTACCATTCTTTCTTTTTCCCTTTTGTGTGTGTGTGTGTGTGTGTGTGTGTGTGTGTGTGTGTGTGGCCAGCACAGCCCACTCGGGGTGCGGCTGACACAGCATATCGTGCCTGCGTGCTTCCCTAAGCTTGCGCTTTACACTGCTGGGCTCTCTGGCTGGCCTGATTGTTTTTTTACTTTGAAGTTCTAAATTTATTGGTGACAAGTTTGCTAATGTTGCTACCACACAACCAGAGTCAGCAGGAGATAGAAATGCGTGTGACGGAAGCTGTCGTTTCAGGGGTGGCACACTATATCATCCTTGTATTTAGGCTTTTGATGCAACTTTTAGCTTTCCCACCAGCTCTCAGGTTGATTAAAAGTGATGTTCAGGGCCATTAGCATTCTCTTCTATAAATGCACCTGGAATGGAAAATTTCTGAAACCCTTTATACTTTGCCTATTCTCTGTGAAGATTGTCTGTTCTATTGATGTGTCTGATGTGTACTAACCCAATAAAAGTTTCCTCATTGAATCCAGAGACCTGTTTCCCAGAAATGAACTAATCATGGTCAAGATTTCTACAGTAAGAGACAAGGGATAATGCAAAAGAGACTTTCATAAAATCAACTGAGTTCTCACAGTTCATATCGGATGGATCCCAACCCCAGAGAGTCCTGACCAAGTCTCCGTGCTTCTCCCTTCAACAGATATCATTTGTTAGCTCTGCAGTTAGATCCGTTTTTGCTTCCCCATCTCCAGTGAAGCACTGTACCATTCCCTGTGATCTGTCCTGCTTTTGAGTAGGCTCCAGTGTGTCATTGGTCAGTTTTCCTTAGGGCTTTTGGCTCATGGAGATTCTGGCTTTTCACTGTTAATATTGGTATTTGAACCCATGAAGTGCTTTGTTCAAAATGATAAAACAATCTTTGAATACTTCTAGACATGAAAAATGAATCCTGGCAGCTGCAGTACATTATATTCTTTAATATTAATACAACATATATATCAAGTTATTTTCATTGCTAAAACAACTACAAGAGGTACTTTATGGCTTGCCTAAGGTCACATAACTAATAAATCCAAATGCATGCCCTTGTGCTCTTTAACTTCTCTTTCTCCGTGTACAGTTTACATTCGAGCTTCTTGATTTGTCTTACTTTATTTTTTTCTATGGTATCACAACACTTAGAATAATAATACTCACCCAGTATTTAATAAAATGCATTGAATAATTAAGTGAATTTAATTATATTTATGAATTAAGGAACTTGTTCAAAATGACTCTTGTGGGCTGGGGAGATGGCTCAGTGGAATAAGCTCTTCCCTGGCAAGCACAAGGACCTGAGTTCAATCCCGGGTTAAAAAAAAAAAAGACTCTTGCTAGGTTTTCATACAAAGAATGACAATTAAGAGTGAGAACTAGTCAATTCAGATGGCTCTGCTATTCCATGCTCCTTCCTTAGTGTCTTTATTTTTTAAATTTTATTTCTTTAAAAAGAAAAACAATGAAAACAATGATATAAAATTTTAAAACCAGATAATAGGAGATTCACAGTGATTAATGCATTGCATATTGTTATCTTCAAAATAGTTACTCTGAATACAAGATATAGGCATGAGAATTTGATCAAATATAAGAAAAAACCTTTCTTTTCAGTGTTTTTTCTTTTGCTTTTCTTCCTTTCTCGTTTCTCCTTTTCCCGTTTTTTGCCTTTTCATTGGTGTCTTCCCATTTCCCAATATCTATTACACCTTTGGATCTTATCTACTTTTTTGTGTTCTTTCACTAGGGAGGCAATATGATGTTTACACATGCTGGTCTGATTTACTTCACTTAAGAGTATGGTCTCAAGTTACATCCACTTACTTATGAACACCTTGAGTTTATCCTGAGGGTCTTTTTGAACAGGAACCTTGCTCGATGCTAGAGATAAATATGGGCACCTCAACTTTCACTAAGGACTTCTTAATTGGTGTCTTGTGGCTTTTACAGCCTCAATTAACTAGATACTAGAAAGTTATGTATTTATTAAAGTCAGCCTCGTGGGTCCAAGTTAAGATTGCTCAACAGTCTTCACCAAATAAGAAATACAGGGTAAAGCAGGACCCAGGATTTCTAGCTCATGGTCCATGTCCTGATTCTGCACCATATCATATGTCCTGAGTCTTAATTGACCTTGGAAGGCTAGGGCCAAAATGTTGGCTTTCCTTGAGGCCCTCCTTTTTCTCTAATTTTAGTCTGCAAACTTAGGTTGTTAACCCTCCAGAAGAGAAGCTTATTGTTATTACCATACAACCTAGGCTGTTAAGCTTAACCTCACTATCTATCTGAATATCAAACATCTTAGGCATAACATGGAACAGGTATTTTTCATCAAGTATTGATATGTTGAACTTTAAGTTACTACAGAATATGATGAAAAACATTTAAAAAATTAAAATATATTTTAAAAATAGGCATAAAGAATTATATAATTCTTTTTTTTTGGCTCTGAATGCCTTCAGGGCAGGTTTGGCTGGCTTGAGTTGTGGGGATCGAACCACAGCAACCTGAGCCTGACTGCTTTGCTGAAGCAGCCACTTAAAGAACTGAGCTAAGGGGCAGGCCCCCTATATAATTCTTATGTTTACACATAAGTCCAGAAATGAGAACTTGTACTGTAACGTCATGTAACTCAGTAGTGTCCCAAATTTTCTGATCAAGGAGGTGATGGGGCCAAAGAGGAAAGTGATTGATGATGTAGAGTGTGCCTAAGGAGAGTCACCTGGAGAGAAAACATTCTCTCAGGCTTTCACAGAGAGCACATTGGCCAAACAATGGCCATGACTCATCCACATGGTTGGCACTGACAAAGGATCTACAAAGTATAAAAACGAAGTATAAGAAGTAAAGCCATGCTGTTATGTTGAGCTGTAGGGGACTCAGGTCAACGATTTCTGACATTGCCAGTCAAGCAGAAGACCCAATACTACTATGGACTACTGAACTCTTTTAGATTATTTTGTTGAGTTAACACACCTATAATAATCGAATGACGGAACTAAACAAAAAAGGGGATACAGATGAATGTCCATTTTGTATCTGTGTATTCAGAATGGTTAGGATAGACATATAGTTACATTCTCTTAATGAATAGAGGGATTTGTTCTAATGGTGTTTGTAAATAGGATATCATGTCCGCATCTTGTACAGCAATTAACCACTAGGAGGAATATATGCAATGTGTTAATTATAGAAACTGTCCTACCAATTTGATTTGAAACTGTCTCATTATTATTTGTTTCTCAATAAAATTATGGGAAAAAAGAGAAATTATCAGTCACAATATCTGGGCCTGATCATGCTGTTAATAAAATACAAGATCAGAAGGGCTTGCTGGATGCACCCAGCTTAGACAAGTAGAAGGAAGCTGAGGAACACTAGAAGTGCAGGGGCCCGGTAGTGCTAACACACAGTGGCCTACTGTGGCTTGGCTGCCTTGTTTCCAGAAGGTCACGGCTGAGGTAGACTCATATGTAATTTGTTATTTCATGTGATGTTATTATTTTATAAACTGATATTTCTCTGTGTTAGATAAAGGTAACTCTCACTAAAACCTCTTTTTTGAGTCCTGTTCATTCATGCAACAAAATTTGATGAATCAACTGTATTCCAGGTACAACTGTATCCCTAGGAACATTTTGTTCCAGGATTTCTATGTAGGTCTCTCTTTGGATGGAATGTATTTGATAAACTTCATGGTAGTGCTGGAGTAAGAGATCAAGTACTGCCCATGATTGACTTCCTACAGAGGCAATCACTGTGACAGATAGGAACTAATTGCTATTTTGTTTAAGATATAGGGCTATTTCATTGGCTTGGCCTATTGACTGAAATCTTCTTGACTTAAAAGGGTTTAGACATGTAATTCTTTCCTACTATGAACCATCATTTTCCCTTTCTTTTCCTTGCATTACACCAGCCTGTCTCCTAAGCATCCTAATATTCCTGAAGACAGCACTGACAACATAACTATCTTCACCCGAATCTTGGATCGCCTTCTGGATGGCTATGACAACCGGCTGCGACCTGGGCTTGGAGGTCAGTGATTCTTTGAATATTCTCTTCTTTTTAATTTTTTAAAAGAGAGTACAAGTTAGAATTAAATGGAAAAATTGCAAGTCATATAGATCTTCACTTAACCAAGTGATTATGACTTTCACAATATTTGTTGTAATACAGTGTTGTCTTCCAACCAGTTATTCATATTACCAGATATATGCATGTAAAGTTGGAAGAAGAAAGAAAAAGTGAAAGAAAAGTATAAAAAATCAGGAAGACGAAAAGGAGAAACAATTGAAAAAAGGAGACAAAGCAAATTAAAGTGCTAACTGCTTCTTTCCATAGACCAGCAGAAAGGCAGATTCTCTCCTTGAAAAACTCAAGATATAAATCAGAGCACAAATGAAAAATAGAAAAAAGGAAAAACCCAAATGGGAAAGGGAACAAGAGTGGTAAGAAGGATGAGAGGGTGGCAGAAAGGAAAAGGCACATAGAAAGAATTGAACATATGCAGGTACCAACCCCCAACAATGAATGAGTGTGATCTTCATGTACTGCAAGCATGTGCTAATAAATGTAAAACTTAGAAAAGCTCTCTTCCTGGCTTGTCATCGGTAAAGTGAAATGAATATTTTGCCTTCAGTAGTCTGTTGCGCAAGGTTAGTGTAAATCTTGGTCTCTTTCCCTTGAGTATTACAATTTACCTGGAGTCTTTCATTTTAGGGTGTGATCTCTCTTGTGTGATTTGATAGGTTCTAGATTTTACTTAGGCAAATGTGTGAGGAGTATTATATATCAAAGTTTGAGCAAAGCAATTTCTAGTTACAAATACTGATCCTTGCTTGGGTGACAAGTGGGGCCCAGGAACGATGGCAATGATGGTTCTGAAAACCCCGAGCACGTATTAGCCGAGCACTATAAAGATGAAAATTCCTGGACAAGGTAGGAATTTAGTCGGTCATCAGTTCAATAGTATCAGCAATATGATCATAGTGGAATAAACGCATTATTACATGCCATACACTGTTAAAATGGCACGCACACAAGTGTGTGCGTTTCACTTTATCAGAAACCATTTGGGAATTATTTGCTCATGTCATGCCTTCTTGTGCTTCAGACTTCAGTGCATATTGCCTTAGAACAAAGATGTCACTTTTTAAAAACTGCAGTGCAGTTACAAATTCAGGAAACATAATCTAACATAAGACATTTTTTCCCATTTTAGACCACATTTAAACTTTTAAGTTATCTTCAAAGTGCCCTTTATAGCAATTATTTTTATTTAAGATTCAATCCAGGATTATGTATTATGTTTAGTGGCATGTCTCTTTAACCTATAATCTAATACAATTATTCAACATTCTTTTCTTTCATGATAACAATCAGATCTTCTTCATTCATTTTTAAAAATAAATCCCTAGGATTTAGTTGTATTTTTCTCAGGCTATGTCTATTTGCCCGATTATTAGTAATGTTAATCTTAATGTGTACCTTAGCCACTTTAAACTGTTATTTTAAACTTATAATTAAAAAGTAATTATTGGAGAGATGCTTTGAGACTATTCTGTTTGTCTTCCAACTTGTTCTCAATACGTGCAGCAATTGTTGGTTATTCTTGCATGAATAATAACTATTATAGCCAGAAAATTGGTGATTTTCTGTCTATTATTCCTCTACATTCATTAGATGGCATTCTGTTGTAAGCAATGATCTTTCTTTCTCTTCAATTAATTAGCTAATTGTCATTAGGAAGCTCTCCTATTTCATTCAATAGATTATAAAACAATATTATTATTCACTTTCATTAAAAGTTTTGCTCATATTTTCCAGTATTAGCTTACTAAGTTTGCTTCTGTTTCCTTTTGATATGTTTGCCTCATTCTTTGAGGACACTTTTAATAAATCTCACAACAGTACACTCCAGGTTTGTTTTGCATTTTCCCTGCTTCATCCTTGAAATCAGCCAATTTCCCCAAGAAATGTGTCCTGACCTGCGGGTTAGTCAACGAAGGTCACCTGGGAGAAGAGCGGGGAATTGAGGAGGGGACAAAGGACAGGAGACGCAAGAAATGGAGACAAGACAGGATTTTGTTCAAGTCTCATTTATTTAGGAGAAGTACTAGGTATATATAGTGGAGGCATAGAAAAATGAGGTAGGCGGGTAAAAGGCATGAGTAACTAGACAACCGGGCTATGACAGGAAGTCCCACCTCCAGGGCATAGCAGGAGACTTATGGAAAATAGGTGGGGTAACAAGAACTAGGAGCTTAGCTCAGTAAAAATTTTTTAAAAACCCCAAAACCCACTTACAATAGGATTGGAGGCCTAGAGTTATCGAGCCTCCCACAGAAATGGATTTTTTTTTTTGCAGGAGATTGTTTGGAATAGAACTCTGAGTATTAGGTGTTGCTAGTGATAGATTATTGTTGTTTCTATGACTTATCAGTGGACAGAACATAGAAAATTGCAACCAGAAACACACATACTCATGCATATGTATCTTATTTCTATACCTCTGTACATATTCATGTACATGTATATGCATGCCTATGTATATGTACAGTAAGTCTGAACTGATACTACTAATTCCAGCCCAACACAGTATTTTTCATTGATATATTTGGTCAATCCTACACTATACTTATACAGTTTTGGTATTCTTTCACCCATAGCACTACAAGAAATATACTAAGTAAAGTTAAATTTGCATTTCAAATTTCGTTATTTGATTTTAGGGAAAGAAAGGCTATATGATGGTTGCTTCAATATAAATAATGGATTAGAGCAGTGCAGCACTGGAGGAAGCGATCGGCGCAGATCAGTTGCAGTCTTCCAGGGTTGTGATGGTGACTGTGGAAAGGAAAGAGTTCAGTGAGCACTTAGATTATGAGTTTGGGAAAGAAGAGGAGAAAATAGTAACTTCCAGTTACTGGCATATGTGGCTGAATGACAATAATCGATTTTTCAGTTTTCATTAGCACATGTTTGTAGTATGTAGTGGTTGCATTCCTTGTGAGGATTTGGTACATGTATGTAACTCATCTCGATTTACTCCCCTTTTCCCCTCCTTGCCCTCTCCCTCCATCTCCTGGTCCCCTTCTCATTTGAAAAACATTGTTCTCCCTACTTCCAATTATCTATTTGCAATTTCACTCTTGGTTTATATTGTGGGGATTCACATACAAAAGAAAATATGCAATATTTAATCTTGTGTATGTGACTTTTTTCATTTACTGTTATAGTATCAGACATGTTGATATCTTCTATAATAGGAAAACTCCAGAGGAGAAATAGAGCTGTTCTGTTTTGTTACTTTTGGAACTGAGTTTGGAACAGTGAAGGAAGAAACAGTGTGTGGAAATCAGTACAATTGTAGACAGGTACAATTTGAATGCCTGTGAAAAACATGAGTAGATCCTTTTGTTTCTGGCTAACATGAGTAATAAGGATCAGATTCATCTCCTCATCTTAAAGAAAAACCATGCAATAAACAAATATTTTCTAATGTTTTTCAAAATTGAACAAACAAAGCATAGGGTAAAGACCTTTAAAGAGAACAATGTGCATCAGAATTGCAGGTGCTTACTCTGTGGCGAGAACTGTCAGGCTGCATGGCAGGGAGAGGGAAGCGAAATGGAACTTGGAGGCTTTCTTCAATTGAATTTATGAGAAAGAGTTGAAAGAGCTCAGGAATTGGAGAGGTCAAGGGGCTAGAATTTTAGGACAGAAGAGAAGATCCGCCTGCCTTTGTAGAAGAAAGAGATAGAGATGGAGAGACACAGAGATGAGAGAGAGAAAGAGAGAGAGAGACTAGAGAGAGAGAGAGAGAGAGAGACAGAGAGACAGAGACAGAGAGACAGAGATAGAGAGAGAGGAAGAAGAAAGAGAAAGACAAAGAGGAGGGAGGGAATGAGGCAGGAAGGAGGATGTTGAAGGGTTAAGTGGTCCAAAAATCTATACGGGGTTCTCCTCCAGTTTTCAGGTAAAAATTCCCAGATCATGCATATGGGGAATCAATAAAAGGCTGAAAAAGAGAGATTACTGGGAAAACTGAGGTAGAGGGGGGACACAATACAGTTGTAAAACAGTTTGGATTTCTGCTGATCAGAGAGAAAAAAATCTTATAACACATGGCGCATGAGTTAGGGCTCCCAGAAGGCTAAGGCCTCAAGGGTGTGGCAAAATCACTGCTCTCATTCCACACCCAAAGCTTAAAATCAAACTCCAAAACAATCAAAGTATTTCCAAAAAGTAATTTAACATGGTGTCAGAATAAGTATCAAGAATATTTACATACATACAGAAATACCTGATGCCCAGTAAAGTGAATTTTACAATGGCAACTGTTCAGTCAAAAAATACAAAGCATGGAAAGCAAGAAAATACAACCCCCAAGGACAGCAAAAGTGATCAACAGAAGCTGATGTATAAATGGCAAAGATGGAATAATCACTACATGAGTACATTAGAACAATTCTTATATTTATATTGTAAAGGTTCAAATGGCAGAAGAAAGCATAGGTATGTTGAATATAGACTATACTGGATTATTTTGCTGAATTCACATGCCTACATTATTTAAATGGCTATGCATTATCCATCTCTGAAAAAACTAAACAAAAAAGGGATACAAAGGGAGGACCATTTTGTATCTGTATATACAGAATAGTTAATATAGATATACAGCTACTTTCTCTCAATTCAATGAGAAGAAAGATTTGTACTAATAGTGTTTGGACAGTATATCATTTCTGCATCTTGTACTACGAATAACCACTATGAAGACAACAATATGCAGTGTATTAATTATTGAAACTGTCCTACTAATCAGTTTTGAAACTGTCTCATTGCTATTTGTTTCTCAATAAAATTAATAAAAAAGACTATGCATGTAAGCTGAGTAAACAAGCCTCTAGATATAGAAATACAAAATAGGACATGAAGGATACATTAACAGAAGATTGAACATGAGGAACAATAAGTCAGTGATGTTAAAGACAGTAATAGTAACTAGCAAAAATGAAAAACAGAAGGTAACAGACTGAAAAAATAAACAAGCAGGCCGTTTGAACATTGTGGGATGGCCTCAAGATTAGTTGGCTTATTTCAAGAAGGCCATACAATGTTCTGAACTTGATGAAAATTATAATCTCTAGACAAGAAGTTGAACAAACTCTAAGGACAAGAAACAAGAAGAATTCCATCAAGGGAAATGAGCTAATTGCTTAGAACCAGTGATAAAGAGTAAACTTTAAATGGAAATAGAGTAAAGTTAACATTATAAGTAAAGGAAAATCTTTAAAAGAATAGCAGACTTCTTTTCCAAAAGTAGAACCCCAGTCCAAAGGACTTAAGTGGGAAAAAGTCAACACAGAATTCTATAATCAGATAAAACATAGTTAAACACAAAGGCTAAAATGATACTTTTTCAAAAAAAATATATATCTCCTAAAAACTTGTTACCAGCATATTTGCACTGCAAAAAATATTAATGGAACTGTGTCAAGTACATAGAAGTAATTCCAGACAGAAATCTTGCTCTACTGAAAGTCAGGAAGAACAACAAAATGGAAAATACGTCAATCAATATGAAATAGTTTCTTATTTTCTAAATATCTTTCATTAATAAATGACTACTTACAGTAAAAAATAGTAACAAGGTATCGTGTGGTTTGTAATAATTGTATAAAGAAAATTTATGTCAACAAATAGCACATTGAGTATGAAGTAGAAAGAAAGAAGATAAAGTGGAGATACATGTGTGGAAAGTCCACAGGTGATATAATATTACTTGTAGTAGACTTGAGAAAGGTGCATACTGTAGAATTTAAAGAAAAATATAGTTAATAAAGAAAGGATATTAATTTGATTGCTGCAAACATGCAGCCCAAAGGAAGGCAGAAAATGAGCAAAAGGTAACAAAATATAGATGAATCAAAACAAATAACAGGGTTGTAGATTTGAACTCAACTATTGCAAACATCAAGTTAAACATAAATAATTTTATGATAGTTTGAATGTGAAATGCCCTACAAGTGCTCATATATTGAATGCGTGGTCTCAAACTCATGGCACTATTGGGAGGTAGAAAAACCTTTAGTAGATCAGATCTAGAGGTGGGATGTTGGGTCACTGGAGGTATAGCCTCAGAGGGGAAAGGTGACCCTGGCCCCTCGTCTCTCTTCTGATTCCTGGTCCACCATTATGTGAGCGCTTTGCTCCACCCCCTGTCCTGCTGTGATGATTTTGTCACCCCAAAGGCCTGAAAGTAACTGAGCCAAATGACCATGGACCGAAACCTCCATGTCTATGAGTCCAAAACATCTTTCCTCCTTTGAAGTTGCTTGATGTCAAGTATCAGAAGGTTGACACACATATATGCATTCATATTATAAGGCAGATGTGGACAAATTGGATCATAGAAAAAATAGGTCCTGAAATTACTCCTTGAGAGAATTGTACTTTGAAAATAAAGCCATAAGTAGGTTAAACATAAAATGATGGAAAAAGATGCACCATACCATGCAACAGTAATCAAAAGAAAGTTGAAACAGCTATTTTTTGTGGCAGCAAAAGTAGATATAAAAGTATAACTGGGAGTAAAGAAGGTCGTTGCATCGTAATAGAGGAGTCACTTCATCAGTGAGAGTGTAACCATCTGAAGTATATATGTATCTCATTTCAGAGCCTGTACACACTAAAGCAAGACTAACCACTGCAAGGAAAAGCACATACCTGTGGCTGCAGAGTTCAGTGCTGCCTTTTCAAGAAATAATACAAGAAGCAGACAGAAATAAGTAGTGCCACGTCACCAAGCAACTTTATCTAATTAGGATTTATAGAACATTACAATCAAAAACAGCAGGATGTCCATTCTTATTAAGTGCACCTGGACCATTTGCCAGAATAGACTTTTCTGGTGCATAAAAACCATGAGAAGAATTCACACTCTACACGTGTTCTCAGGCTGAAATGTAAATTAGAAATAAATAATAGAAATACATCTGGATAATACCTAAGTACTTGCGAGCTAAATAATACACTTCTAAATAACCCATGAGTGAAAGAAAAAAATCAAAAGAATATTTAAAGCACTTTCCCCTGAATGAAATCAAAACATTATATAAAGCAGTTCCAAGAGGAATCTCCTTTGAACCTGAAATCAATGCCCCAAGCTTTTATTTTAGTAAGTAGAAAAAGACCAAATATGTACCTGACGATTGTAAACTATGTTAACTGCAAACATGCACTAATAATTATTTTAAAAGATCAAATAATGAGTATCCTGAAAAAAATATCAAAAAATGGAAAGATACCCCCTGCTCACTAGTAGGAAGAACATACACAGTGAAAAGGTCATATTCTCAAATATTATTACACACATTTAATGCAGTTGAGATCACAGAACTAGGGAAAGCATTCCTAGAATTCATTTGGAGCCAGGAGATAAGGAGAATAGCAAAAGCAATCACAGGCACCAAGGGCAAGGCAGGGGGCGGTCTCTGGATCTGACCTGCAGTCCTGGAAACAGCAGCAGACCAAAGAACAGACCTGAGGATCAGTGGAATACATTAGAAGATCTAGAAGCAACTCCAAACATACTCAGCCTCCTTGTCTCTGACAAAGCGGCCACACATGCTTACTGGAAGGAGGAGAGCCTCTTTAATAAATGGTGCTGGAAAAACTGGCTCTCCACATGACAGAGACTAAAACTAGACCCTTCTCTATCACCATGCACTAAACTAAAGTGAAAATGGATCAAAGATTTAAATATTAAAAGCAGAAAGAATAAATTTATTGAAGGCATAATAGGTAGTATTCTAGAAGACATAGGTATAGGCAAAGATTTCATGAACAACACCCAGGCTTAATACCAAAAAGAACTAACAACTTGGTTCTCATCTTATTAAAATGCTTTTGCATAGCAAAAGAAAAAAATCATCTACAGAATGGAAAGACCACCCACAGAGTGGGAAATATTTTACCTGTTGTCCTCAGACAAAGGACTAATATCTAGAACATATAAGGAATTAAAAAAATTAGGTCTCCAAAACTCAAAGACCCAATCTAAAAATGGGCATCAGAGATGAATATCACTTCTCAGATGAAGAAATACAGATGGCAGATAAATATATAAAAAATGTTTAATATTACTGGTCATCCAAGAGATGTAAATTAAAACAACACAGATTCCATTTCACTCCAGAGAGGTGGCTGTCATCAAGTAATCAGCCAATAACTAGTAATGAACAAATAACTAATACTGGAGGGCTGTGGGGAAAAACGAACCGTTCTGCACTGTTAGTGGGAGTGTACAACCACTGTGGAAATCAGTGTGGAGATTCACTAAAAAAACTAGAATTGGAGCTACTATTTGCCTCAAGTATTCCCCTTCTGGGTGCCTTCACATAAGAAGTTAAAACATCATGCCACAGCAATAAATGCATATACTGCTTTATAGCAGCACAGTGTGTCATAGCTAAATCTTGGAAACTACTCAAATGCCCAACAACCAAGGAATGGATAAAAAAGATGAGGTTTTGGGGGAAAAATATAGTGGAGTACTATGGAGTCATAAATAAGGATAAATTTGAGACATTTCTAGATAAATGGGTGCACCTTGAGACTATACTCTTAAGTGAAATAAAGCAGACATACATGCACAAACATCACACTGTCTCCCTGGTGTGAGAAATTGCAAGAGTGAATAAGGACCAAAATGTACAACAGATATTATGAAATGGGAAGAAACTGTTCAAAATGAAAGAGGAGCTGGGGTGGGGAAAGGAGAAACAGACAAGAAAAATAAAGATAAAGAAGGATAAAATGGAAACAAAGCTTTGCAAACCCAGAGAGTAAGAGGAGTTAAAGGGAAAGGATGGGATTAGAAAAAAAGAGAAGTCAAGATATATCATATACAGGTATAAATTCCCCATCGTGGATATGATCATTACATGTATTATACTGTACTAATTAATTTAACAAATAAAAATACCAAATAATAATAATGAAATAATTCGTAAATATTATTAAATAGGTAATGTCAAAATATTATATTTTTATTGATATGAGATGCATAATATTGCATCACATGATATATAAATGAATAAATTTTATACAATCATTATATATTTGTATTTTGATAAGGGTTGCAGTGAATCTATAGATTACTTTGAAAGTATGTACATTTTAGCAATATTGATTTTTTCAAACCCATAAAACCATTTGTAAAATATTACTTATATGTAAGCTTTTAAAATTGTTTGGCCTGGTACTTAAAAACTAAAAGTTGCACATATTAATAGGATAGTATGCATTACATAGTATTTATTTATTTTTTTTTCTTTTCAAAGTTTTATTGATAAACATATAGCAATGAGACAGTTTCAAATCAAATCGAAAGTACAGTTTCAACAAATAATACACTGCATATATTCTTCTTAGTGGTTAATTGCTGTACAAGATGCAGACTTGTGATCCTACTTGCAAACTGCATTAGAACAAATCATTCTATTCATTAAGAGAATGCAACTGTATATCTATCCCAACCACTTTGAATACACAGATACAAAATGGACATTCATAGTTATACCCCATTTTTTTTTAAGTTCCGTTGTTGAATATAGGTTGCTGTAGTTCGACTCCCACAACACTCCAGCCAGACAAACCATGCCTGAGGGCATTCAGAGCAAAAAAAAAAATTAACCCTTATTGCATTACATAGTATTTAAAATGTATTTATAATCACTTATCATTTCTTTGTCATGAAAGCTCTCAAAATCTTTTTTTTTTGGCTAGCTCAGCCTGCCCATGCTGGGGATCACAGTGAGGTGCTTTAGACCACTGAGCTATCTTGCCAGCCTCAAAATCTTTTTTGCTAACTTTCTGAAATGTACAGCAAACCAGAGCTTCTTGCTCCCACTTTTCCTGCCCTTTTCAATTGCTTTTATGAATATTTTATAGTTTTCATTGAGGTATTATTCCACTTCTTTGCTTAAATTCATTCCTAGGTATTTTACCTTTTTGTAGTGAGTATAAATCAGATTGATTTACTGGTTTGTTTTTTCAGACATATTGCTATTGGCAGATAGCAACACAACAGATTTTTTAAATGTTGATTTTGTCTCCTGAGACTTTATTGGATTCTTTTGTTAGTTCTCATGGTTTATTGGTGGCATTTCGTGGCTCTCCTGTATATAATAGCATGGCTCCTGCAAACAGTGACTGTCTTACTTCCTCCTTTCCAATTTGGATCTGTCTCCCTCCTTCCCTCCTTCCTTCTCTTGCTTGCTTGCTTGCTTGCTTGCTTCCTGATTCCTCCAGCTACAACTTCCAATACAGTGCTGAATAAAGATTGTGAAAGTGGACATCCCTAACTCATTCCATATTTATTTACTCTTATTGTTTTGTTTTGGGGGGGTGAAATAGGGTCTCACTAATGTAGCCCACCCTGGCCTCAAACTCACGGTGATCCTCCTCCCTCAGCCGCCTGAGTGCTGGGACTACAGGTATGTGCCATCTTGCCTGGCTTAGCCTAGATTTAGAGAACGTTTTCAGCACTTCTCTGCCTAATAACATGTTAGCTGTTGCTTTATAATAAAGGGTTCTTGTTATGTTGAGCCCCATATATTCCCTCTATACCTAATTTGTTCACTTTTCATTAGAATTGACGTTAAATTTTATCAAACACCTTTTGTGCATCTATTGAGATGGTCAGACGGTTTTAAAAATTATTTTGCCTGGACTCTGTTAAATTTTGGAAAATTACATCTTTTTAATGAGCATTGCCACTTGGCCTTTTGGCTAAGATCAAGTGTAGTATATTTTTAATGAGCAGAGTTTTCAAATCTTAATGCATCTGGAAGGGGAATTAGGAAACATCTGTAACCCAGGCATCTCTTATTGAAGGTTGTTTGTGTTGTACTGGGGATGCAAGCCATGAACTTTGCACTGAACTACACGTTTTTGAACTCATTCAATTCCCCAGGCTTGGCTCAAGCATGTGTCCTTCCTGCCCCGGCCTCCCAGAGTGCCCCTCCATGCCCACCATATTGAAGGTTTTTATTAGAGGATTAGAGAGCCACCTGAGATCCCTCTGAGACAGATTGTTCTCTGACTCCCAAGATTCATTTTCTTTACATTTTCATATATTCCTGAAACTAGCTTCAAGAATGGAATTGGTAGCATGGGGTCCTCCAGAGAGCTTGAATTATAAACATGGGATCTTTTTAGGAGTTCGGTTGCTTTTTTTCTTCATTAATTAGTTACTGTTGATAAGGTCCATTTGCCCCATCTTACTGAATCTGATATGACCTGAGAAACATCACAAAATGTGTCTGAAGATACCAGGTGTGCGTTGTTTAAGGAAAACATTGCTCATTGACATCATGTAGTTTTCAGCTTCTGGGATGGGTGGGAAGGTTTTCAAACAAAGGATAGAAATGAATGATTGGTAAGAAAGATGTTTGCCTTGTTGCTAAATGGAATATTCTTGATTATATTACAACAAAGGTTAGGTTTAACTTATTCTATCCAACCAGTGTGTTCATTAGGAGTGATGTGAGGAGTGAAGGCTTTGTAAGCTGAGGGGGGGGGGCATGTTTCCTAGCATAAAATCGCCCTCCTTGGGGCTGTTGCAGGGGTCGGGTCATAACTGTAAGATTGAACATAAAAAGGTAGAACATAAAGAACAAAAGTGTATGGTGGGGTGGGAATAAAAATGTGTCATACACATTCCATGGGCTGCCTTCTGTGGAGAAGCTCTTGCTCCTTTCTCCTGATCTCAGTGCTGAATCGACTAAGAAATATGTTGCAAAAATCTTTGTGGGTTTCAACAGTCCCAGAGATAATGATTGGTTTAATAGTTATTCCTGACTATAGCAGGCCTCCTCCTCACTGCCCTTTTTTCCTGGTTTCTTTTCAGCAATCTACAATCTAGCCTACATTTCCAACAATCTTTTTGTAACCATCAAAACTCTCACAACAACCTCCACTGTTTCTGAGAGCACCTTTAGCCTTGAAGTTTTCCATAATGGTTGCAAATTAAGTCAGTTGTTTAGGGGAGAGTTTTCATGCCTTCTGTTTTGTGGCCTTTGGACAAATTCTGTAAATTATGGCTCTGGTTCTGGGAGTGTGAAGTGCACTTTTGTCTGAGGCCAGCCTCCTGGTACAGTGGCTGAGTCCTTGCTGGAGGGTGCACTGGAAGTGCCCCAGGTCCTGAGAGCTTGACTCTATCAGCCAAATCAAAGGCACTCCAGGGGCTACAATATCTCAGCATTGCTGGATCCAAATTAAATGCACCACCCAGTGAATAAGGGCTGGAAGGGCGAAGGAAAGTCCCAGTTTTCAGCCATAGTTGCTCGGAATTGAGCCTTAGCAGTAAGTAGCATACTCCAAGGTGAGAAATGATCATGTCTCGTCCCTCCCAGGAAGATAGTCCTTCAGCAGGGCACTGGGGAAAGAGGGTACCAGTTTGGGTACAGAGATTTTGCGTCACTGAACTAGTCACAGGCAAGGCTTCAATGATTTTTGGTTGAAATATTTTCATCCTTTGTTTTCTCACAGAGTTTCAGTCTCACTGAGGAGCAGATCTACAGAGCCCTTCAGGCATTCTTGCCAGAAGTGGAACTTGGAGCTTTACGCCTAGATTTGATCAGGTTTTATACATAGGTGATCATATCATGTGAGCAGAAAGATACCTTTCATTCTTCCTGTGCAATATCCATGCCCTCTCCTGCGTTCATTGCACTGACGCGACTTCACACACAGGGCTGAATGGAAATGATCGAAACAGACACCCTTGCTTTATTCCTGGTCTCAGGGAGAAAGCTTCCTAGTTTTCACAGTTAATATGATGTTTGGTGTAGATGTTTTCTACATGCACTTTTACAGTTTCACAATGTTCTCTTCTATTGCTTGTTTTCTGGAAGTTTTTGATGTGAAGGTTGGATTGTTATTAAATATCCTTTTTGTATCTATTGTGTTTTTATACTATTTTCTTTATTAGTGTACTGATGTGGTAAAATGCATTGATTGATTTTTAAAAGATTAAATCAGCTTTTGTTATCATCATAACTGTCTTGCTTAATTACTATATAGTATAACTATGCTAGGGGTCCGGGGAGGTGTCTCAGTAGAATAAGCACTTCCCTGACAAGCGCAAGGGCCTGAGTTCACTCCCTGGTTCCGAAAAAACAAAAACAAAACTATGCTAGGTTTCACAGGTGGTCACGTAAGTCCTCCAGCTTTGTTCTTCAGGAGTATTCTAGCTATTTGTGTTTCATGGCATTACTAAATAAGTTTTGGGATCAGTTGATCATTTTCTGAAAAAAAATCTCTAGGAATGAGCATCACATTAGATATATAGGTTAGCTCTGGGAAGATTTTTTAAAAATTTACTAATTCATGTACACAATATGTTTGTACGTTTATTTTGTTCTACACTTTCTTTTAACAATACTCTGGCATATTCACATTATAGATCTTGTGTATTTCTCTTTGATCTATGTCTTGACATTCAGTATTATAATTAAAGCTTTTATATTTGTGATAGCTAATTAGAAATATGATTTGCTTTATCTATTTTTCCTGTATCCAAAGGGCTTATTGTATTGTCTCCTCAATTCTAATACTTGTCTAGCATCTCTTTTACAGACATGTTCATACCCATCTTGGAATAGAACAGAAGAGGCAATAACAGTCATCTTTGTTTTTTTTTTTTCTCCTAATTTCACTGGAAAAGCTTTTGATACTTCCTTGTTTGGTTTGGTCCAATCTTTTTGTCCCCTTACTTGATGGGCTGTACATGTATCTGGAGTCCAGCTGTTTCATTCTTCAGTTTAAGCATTCTAGTTTCTTATTGATCTATTTGGTCTCTTACTGTACAGTGGCTGGCTGATGGGGATTAAGTGCGGCACTTGCTATTTACCGAGAAGCACTGTCTGTATCTTCGCAGAAACATTCTTATCACATTACTGTGTCATGGTGTATTACAGGCCATTCCAGCTGAAGTGCCTTTTAAGTCACAAGATAGTTGGGAACTGGTTACGAGACACAGAGTGTTAACTTTGGAAATGACTTCTAGCTTTTTCTGGACCAACATCTCCAGTACTACAATTTGCCATTTCTTGATATTTAGCTATCTGACTTCTACTTATATATCTCTAGTAAATAGGCTAGTGACCCCCCTTTAAACTTTCTTGAGAAATTTTACCTAAAGTTGGTCAGATTGATTTATGTGGGAGTTGACTCACTTTCTTGCTCTACAAAAACACTCCTGCTTTTACATAGTAAGCCTCTGGAAAGTCCAATCCCTGTGTCTTCCAGTGTTTTTTTTTTTTAATTTTTAATTTTTTTTTGTATTTTAGGGAAGGGTATGCGGGGTGTTCAGGGTCTCACTACTAGATAGGATTCATAGTGAACTGCCTGTTTACAGCCTCCCAAGAGCTGGGATTACAGGCACGTGCCACTGCGCCTAGTCTCAATTGCTGTCTCAGCACACCACAGGGACAGGAGGATCGAACCCCCGGCCCCTGTGCCTGCTTGCAGGCACTTTAATCCACTGAGCTATTTGGCCGGCCCTACTTCCAGTATTTTGTTAGCGTTCTGTGGTTTCAGAGACTCCCAGGCTTGATCACCCTCTCAACCACAGCCTCTCGCCCATCACCTCACATACTGCATTCTAATGAGTGTTAATATCCTAGGAGAAGTGAATATGACCCAGTTTTTTAGTTTTTTATTTTGGTAAATATTTGGGTAGTTTAAAATCAAGTAATATTTAATGGAGAACTACAAAGGTTTCTTTATATGCTAATATTTATGAAGATATAGAAAGCAGTTTTGGTATGTACACATCAGTGACAGTGGGTATTTTTCCCTTCAGAATATGTGTTAGTTAATATTTCTCCTGGAATGTGTGTAGTGTATAGGTCAGCTTAACAAATGCCTCTCTGGAGATGACTTGGTTTATTAAAATCCAGGCGGAAGTGTCTTCTGGTATGAACATAATGAATACTCTCGATGTTTTCCAGCTATCTCAGCTCTAACAAGTTCTCTCACCTCTCCCACTTTATGTATAATAGTTTTATTAATCTAAAATAAGACCAACCTATTTGGTGATGGCCTTATCTTCTTGGCTTACTTTTGCTTTTTTGATCACTTAAAATCTACAAGATCCTTTTCTCATCACTTTCCACCAGGTAATCTCTTCAATCCTGTGTTTTATCATCTTTATATTTGAATATAAGTGCAGTACTTCTTATTTATTGCTAGTAAGTTTCATGTTATATGTTTCACTCTAATAATTTCAATCAACAAAAAACTTTGTAGTTGTCCTTAGTGTCACACCAAGTGAATGGCAGCAAGCACAAAGGTCCACACAGTGCATGATTCCATCGACATAAACTATCTGGCATAAGTAAGTCCATAGCAAATAAAATGTGTACTGATGCTTCCCAGGAATAAGTGGAGGGGGTAGAGACAGAAAGTGCCTACTGCCCTTGATCTGCTTATTTTAAATTGGCTTCAAATAGTTTAGGGTAGATGATGGTTCGGTACTGCTGTCCTACTCACCCTCAGCATGGCACGTTGTCTGCGTACCCTACTTTACTTTCGTTTTTACTTTTTTAGTCCAACCTCCAGTATAGGCAAGAGCAGGAGAGCAGGGAGCGCCCTGGACTGCAGCTGAAGATGTCAGTGTTTGGGATCTGGATCAACTTGAGCAGGTTTCCAGGTGGTGTGAGGCTGACACTTCTGGGGTGAGAATAGCCATGACGCATTTCACAGAATAAGAAAGGACAGTCAGCCGGCGAAGACAGAGTGTGGTGCAGTTGAGCGAGGAGTGTAGTGCAGTTGAGCAGAAAGCATGGAATCGAGCAGGCAGCCAGCACTGAGGTCACGCTGGACACAAGTAATGGTAAAGATAT
This sequence comes from Octodon degus, assembly GCF_000260255.1. Lineage (NCBI taxonomy): Eukaryota > Metazoa > Chordata > Mammalia > Rodentia > Octodontidae > Octodon > Octodon degus. The sequence continues at coordinate 342,437 of NW_004524825.1, forward strand.
GAATTTATTCCAAGTATGTCATAAAGCTCCCGGGAGATTTTAAGACAGAGGAATAAGATCTTACATACTTGTTAATTAAACCATTGTTCTGGAGAATGGACAGCTTGACAGTTTCATTTATTTAATTAATGCACCAATTATTTATTGACCTACTTTTCTGAGTTTTGGGTAGACATGAGTGAGCAAAACATGATCCTGCCCTAGAAAGCTAAATGTAGCGCACAGAGCAGAAACTTTGAAACATACATTCTGATAAGGCTTGATGAAGGCAGCAAGAGAGGTGTGTGCTTAGTGCTGAGAGCAAGCGCAAGGGCAGTGCCTACAGTAACAGAGGAACGGGGAAAGCTTATTCAGAAGATAAGTGATGATACAGAGAAAGGCTCACAAAGGGCAGCTCGGGCTGAGGGAAGTTACAAAGTCAGATATGTGAAACACCATATGTGCTTCTGGTCAGAGGAAGGCTAGCTTCAGTGAACCTTTCTCATGAATGAGCTATGCTAACAGTTATCTTGCCAGTAAGCTACCTTTGAGCTAATTCATCTTTTAGGAAAATTGCACATTATAGTCAATCATCTACATGGTCACACTTTCATAGACCCTTACTTTCACCCATCACAAACATTTATGTATTTTAGTCTCTTTCTTAATTTGATACATGAACCGAAAATCCATGTTAATGCACTCTTAGAATAATTGGTCTTTCAATTGCTTGCCATTTCTATAAATAAGTTATCTGCAATTCTCTTTTATAGTCTTCCTTTTAATAGATCAGAGACCTGCCTATTACCACAGAAGTGGTCCTAATGCAGTGTCTTCCTGCCATAACTCTGCTCGAGGCCATTTGTTTCCTGGGATCTAATTGGTGAGGAGAAGCAGAGAGCTACGGACCACTGTTACAGAAGGCATGGTTCTAGAATGCTGGAACATATTCAAGGTCAGGACTGAAGAGACCAAATTCGATCTCCAACTTTAACACTGTTAGCTGACACAGCTTCAAATAAATACCTTGCATTATAGCACATCAATTTTCGCTTATTACATGAGAAAAATTCTGATATCAATCATAAATAAATAACTTAAAACTCACCTTCACCTAATCGGAAGTGTTTTCCTGTCATGGCGTTTATTTAGGACCCCCAGGTGGGGAACACATTTTCTGCAAATGTGGGCAGAGGAAACAGAAATTATTTAGGGAGGTACTGGGATGGACTTCTTCAGTGTCAAGCTGTAGCCTTATACCACCACTAGTGAGAGGATATGAACATAGGTAAGCTCCTGTGGGATTTCCATTTCGGATTTTTATCAGATTCAACTGCCTTCCTTTCTCCCACTAGACTCCCTTGGTTTAAACTACTGGAAACTAACAATCCAGAAGCCTTCATGGTAGAAATGGAGGGAAGAGTAAAGACAGTGAATGAAAGGCTCTCCTCTTACCACCCTAACTACCACCCACACAGTCCAATGTAACATAATTTGGAAATGGTTTCCAAGAAAAGTAGTTTCGGAGTGGGCAACAGCATGGTTATGTGCTCTGTGTCCTTTCTTCTGGCATGGAGTAGAAAGCCTTACTTCACAACTTTGTTTCAGCCCATCCTGGCTGAGTGACCTTAAGAATGTAACTGACCTCTCTGAGCCTTCATTCTTTTATTTGGCTATAAAATGGGGATGGCCAGCATGCCCTTTAGCTTCTCAGAAAACTGATCCTCTTTTAAGTCCAACCACTAAAAATTATATTACAACTCCAAACACAAACTCGCCAAATCTGACCAACTCTCACCATCTCTATTACTACCAACTTAGTCTGAACCACCACAATCCATCATCTGTCACCAGAATTATTAAATAAGCTTCTTACTCAAGTGTCATCTTTTCAGTGAGACCTTTCTCATGGATGATTCTGTTTAAAATTTTATATCCATTTCAGCTTCATTCTTCTATATTACATCATTACATTCCAATCATTTATTTATCATTGGTCTGAGTTCCCTTCACTTACATGTAAGAAAAAGATGAGGATTTTTTACTATTTTGTTCACTGTTAAGTCATCAAAAACTGCCTAGCCTGTTGTAAATTCCCAGTATTTGTTGAAAGAATGCATATTTTCCTGAACTTTTTGAGGCAATCAAATGAAATGATATGTTTGAGACTATTTAATAAGATTATACATTGCAAATGTGAATTGTAATTTCCCTCTCTGAAAATGGGCTACTTTTTCCACATCTCACTTTTCTATTGCTGAGCTACCTGTAATACCCATCTCTTCAGTTTTGGGGACGTTAGTTACAGGTGAAGTGTCTGTAACATGATTTATCTCTTGCTAGATAAAGGGAGGTATCAGGGTCTCAAACTCACACTGGAATTCTTGGAGTCTGATATAGCTGCAGAATGACTTAATTTTAGGTCACAGAACACAGAGGCGACAATCTGAAAGAATATACTCAGGAGTGACATTGAGAACATGATCCCGGGAAGACAGTTCAGTTGATGCTGACTACAGAAAATCCAGATTCAGCTACCAGGCAAGCATTTCCTGAGTAGGACCTCAATAACACAGGAAAATATTAAGGATCAATAAGTGGGACTGCATCCAATTAAAATGCCTCTGTACAGCAAGGGAAACAACAATGGAGAGACAGCCTACACAATGGGAGAAAAGTCTGTGGTAGCTATTCATTCCATAAGAGGATCAATATCTAGAATACAGACAAAACTCAAAAGTATTCAAAATTAAAACCAATAACCCAATCAATAAATGGGCTAAGGATTGAACAGAGAGTCTTCAAAGAAAGCAGTGCAAATGCGCAAGAAATGCATGAAAAATATCAGTGTCTTTAGCAATTTGGGAAATATAAATCAAAACTACACTGAGATTCCATCCCTCCACAGTCAGAATGGCTGTCATGCAGAATACAAAAAAAATGCTGGCAAGGATTCAGAGGCAAAAGGAATACTTTTACACTGTTGATGAGAATGTAAATTAATACAATCACTGTGGAAATCAGGATAGAGATTCCTTAAAAGACTATAAATAGAACTACCATACTACTCAGATATACTGCCTCTTGGTATTCCCCAAAGAATGAAAGACAGCATACTGTGGTGATACCTGCATGCCCATGTGGCAAAGAACACAATAGCTAAGCTGTGGAAACAGTCTATATGACTATGAAGAGAAGAATGGATAAAGAAAATGTGTTTTATGTACACCATGCAGTACTATTCAGCCATGAAGAAGAATGAACTCATGTGGTTTGCAGGAAAATGGATGGAATGGCAAATCATAATAAGTAAAATTAGCCAAGCTTACAAAGTTCAATATTGCATATTTTCTGTAATTCAAACAGTTCTAAATATGACAAGAAACTAGAAAGTACACTTAGTGATGGAGAAGGAGGTCAGGGGAAGAGCAGTGTCAGGGGGGAATATGGATAAAATGATCACAGCTATGTTACATGTGTGTGCAAATGTGGCAGAAGAAAGCGTATTTTTCTGTATTACTAACACATGCCCATAAAGTTGCTCACGATAAAACTACAATGGAAAGCACAGAAGCAGAGCGGGAAAACTAAATTTGCTTAATTTGAAAATAAGAAAGTTTAAGATTTGGAATTTGGAGTTTCCTGAGCTATTGTCACAAAGCCACACGGATGCACTGTATCACCTTTGGGTTGAACCCGGGACCTAATGCCAGTTTAAGCCAGTTCACACACTGCTTCTCTGATCCTCTTGCCATAAGCAGAATAGTACTCCTTATTTCCCCAGAGGTATTAAACAGAATCTTTGGAATATTGAAAAATCTCTGGAATATTCTTAACTCAGGAGAATTTGTGCCATGACATCATTCTTGGGCATGTTTCAGAATACCACAGCTGGCCAAGACATTGTATGTTGAACATCTTCTTTAAGATGTTCCATTGTATAGATCACCCATAGATAACCCCCCATGAAGGAATAGAATCTTGCAAACGACAGGAAAACAGAGAATGCCCACAAGACAGTGCCAGAGTTAGAAGGCAACTAAATTGACAACTGCCCTTATCTTGAAGGGGATAGAGAAATTTACAATCCTGAAACTTTGAGCACTGTGCTTACAGATAGGCTGCAATCCATATATACCAAGAGAAGAGCCAAGTGTCATCTTGAATTCTACCAAGGTCCAGTTCTGTCTAACATTTTCATTGTTCCAAATCTGGGCACCAGACAGCAGTCCTTCTGGGCAATGTCATTTGTCCAAGGAGTGACTACGTACCATTGGACCCCTTTTAATAGTCATCCTTAGGAACCTGTGCAGGCAGAAGTCGACACTTTTATGGAAAGAGGTGTTGTCTCTGGAGGGGTAAAGTGTTCTGTGAGAATTATTCAGTAGCAAGATAAAGGAATCACTGGTAATATCAACGGGACCAAAACAGTGAAAATATTCTTCAAGGACTCTGTTCTTCGTTCAAAAATCCAGAATGTAGTACAGACAAAAATGAGATTGTTTTCTTGTATGAGGCAGGAGAGGTCTTTCAAAGGAAGCATTAGAATAAGCACCAATGAGTGGTTATCTTATTCCTCATTAGAACTGGAACATCGAGATTCAAACCCCATTAAGAAATGTTGCAATAACCGTATAGGTGTCACAGCTAATGATATGATACAAGGTGAGAGTTCTGATTTGGGGTCAGCAAAGTCCCTAATAGCCATACTCATTGTTGTACATGAGATTAGTTAATCTACACAAAGACTTTCAAAGTACTCACAGACTGCAACATTCTATGCCTCTTATAGAAACCTGAGGCCAGGGATATAGCTCAGTGGCATAAGCGCCTGTCTGGCAAGCACAAGTTTCTGAGTTCGATCCAGTACCACAAAAGAAGAAAGAGGAGGACAAGGAGGACGAGGAGGAGGAGGAGGAGGAGGAGGACGAGGAGGAGAAGCAGAAGCAGAAGCAGAAGCAGAGATCTTATTCATGCCAGACTACTTTAAGAAAATGTAGATTTACACAACTATAAAAATTTCTGTGCCTAAGTCACATGGTGTTTTTTTTTTTTGGTCTTATCATTTTCAAGTTTTTATGAATGGATATTAGGAAGATAATTAATGAAGAAAGTGATAATAAACAAGCCATAGTGAGTATTGGTCAAACCCAAGAATTTCTGGCTGTATTTAATTGAATTAGAATGGAAATCTCTCAGTTTGAAACTATGACACCTTGTTCAGCACCACTTAGATATTGTGACATTTAAGAAGTGACTGAGAAACCTCATTTCAAAACCAGTGCCTATCTGTTTATTCCTGAGACTGACCCAGAGTGCTTGCTGGCAGAGTGGTAAAAATAACCTGAGTCAGATGTTCAAGGGATTTGGTGTTTGAAACAACAAACAGGAGTCTGCTTAAGTCAACTTCCATATTATTCTTTAGGAGACATTTTAAAATATGGAATTTAGGAAATCTCAAATATTGGAATGGTACAAAGATTGTGGCAAGTGTACTCCTCTTAAGTAAGACTTATTTGAAAGACTCCCTTCCAAATTCACTTCTGCAGTGGCTACAATGGCAGAAGCACAAGGGTCTAAATCAAAGGGGTCTAAATCTTTAAATCAAATGCAGTGCACTGTGGAGTTTCTCCGAGAGATGAGATCACAGAATCACTAGTGAAAGTGGGGTTAACTGCACGTTAAGCATGAAAGTTCTCATGAAGAAGGAGGAAAGATATTGATCCCCGGTGGAAGGATACTGAACCTGGGAACAGAGACAGAGGTTCAATCCTTGGAGAGGCCCTGGGCTTTGAAGTGCCACCTCTCAGCTTGGGAAGTCAAGCCTCAGACACCCACGTTACTGCTCTGTTATTTTCATGACAGGCATGAGGATGTGAGAGTGAAGGAAAGCAAGATAGAGGTTTGATGTTTCAAATATTTTGAGATCTCTCCTTTTTTTCTGCATTTAGAACAGGGTCTACAGGGTCCCACTACATAGGTCGGACTCGTAGTGATACTCGTGTTTTCAGCCTCCCAAACACTGGGATTACAGGCATGTGCCACCAAGTCCAGTTTCAATCACTGTCTCAGCATGCCCTGAGGGTGGGACTGGCACACTGGGGATCGAACCCCGGCCACTCCGCTCTGCTTAAGCAGGTGCTTTAGTCTGCTGAGCTATCAGCCTGGCCCTAAGACTTCTCCGTTAGTGGTGCACAGGTATGGGCTTCTTTGCAGTGGTGTAATAGGCAGAGCCGGAATGGTATGGGAAGAAGAAAATGCGGTAGCAAAAGCCCAAAGTTAAGTAGAGATATATACATCTCCCAGGACTGTGCCCCAAAAGGCCAGGGCAGAGAAAAAATGTAAACGTTGAACAACAGATGACATTGTCTTCCCCACATACATATTGTTTCTTTAGCTGTCCCCTTATTGCCTAATGGATATGGCTATCAGCAATGATTAGTTGGAAGGTAATCTAAGGCCAGACACAGAGCAGATTTTGTCAATGTGGCCTCTTAAGATTCCTGAGACTGTCGCTGATTTGACTGGAGCAAAAATTCTATATTCAAGATCTTATACTGTATGTACCACAGGAAGGGAAAAATCCTCTTTCAGTAGGCAGACTGAGTTGTGCGTAATGTGAAAACATAGTCCTAGTTAGAGGAGCAGTACTATCATGGACTTGTGTTTCAGGTAAAACTGTTTTTTCCTCAGTAGCCACGAGCACCTCTTGTCCGCAGGTGATGAGTCTACTGTCCAACTTACATGGCAGAGGTCTTCTGGAGTCCTTCTTGTGGCCAGGTCACTGAACCAGTTTCAATGACTTTGACTTTGGATTTCTCTCTTTTCTGGGACACTTTCCAGCCTGAGTAAGAAGTTTGTGTCTGATGAGCCTGTATTCCTAACTGGAATCTTAAGTAGTATTAATGGCTGTCTACCTGGGTGGACAACCAGATGATTTAGTGGCTATGTAACCTAGGGTTGCATCTCAGCTGACTAGTCCACTTACCAAAAACAAAGGCACCTCTCTGCCTCCGTGGATATGAGGCACAAACACCACGAAGCTCAGTTGCTCTGCACACAAATAGACCTGAAGCAAAGAAAGATGTGTTCTCAATATCATCAGTACTCTTCTCAGGGATTCGTAGTAGCAGTAGTGCTGATGAAAGATACTGGAGCCAGAAGATCCAGTTTCAGCACCAGCCAATGCAACTGGGCTATTCCTAGCTGCAGCATTGTCAAGGCAAGGCTGAGAATGAAGTGAAGGCAGCAATATTGCCTTAGAAACTTGATGGAACTTACAGCAGGCACCTGGATGAATATAGTTGCCATGGAGCTGGATGATAGTCTGCAGTTGTGGGACAGGAACTCCAGATCTAAGAGCCAGGGAGCCCTAAGTAAATGGGCTGGGTCTAGAGGTAGAGACTAGGCTTAAGTCAACAGAACGCAAATCGAGCTCATAGGCAGAGCAAATTGAGACAATTTTTGTAATACTATGCCTAACATGTTGCTTAGCTAAGTGTTGTAGTTAAGGCTCGCAAGGGGTAACAATGCAGGACACATAATTTATAGGATTATCTATGGTAGTCATCCAAAGAATCATATAGAAGAAGAGAGGGCAAGACAGGTGTCCACATGCTGAAGAGCAAAGAATCCAGCTGAGGGCCTGGATGCCAGGCTGCCATGCTGGGAGGGTGCAGCTTGACACCTAGCGCTCCGAAGCGTGCCCCCCACAAGTCCAGCTGGAGGCCCAGAGGCCAGGACAGGGCCTCCTGCAGGCCCGCTTCCTGGCTGGGCGTGGATAGGCCCACAGGTCAGTGGTGCAAGCTAGAGAGTCCGGCCCAGCGGGACGA
>NW_004524825.1:350642-367262 GCF_000260255.1 Octodon degus
CTGACCTCCCCGCCTCCCTGCAGGTTCTCTAGCTCTGCCTCTTAGGCTGCTGGCCAAAAGCCACAGGCAGGCTGCCCTCCCAGCCCCAGGCTAGTTCAGTTCATCTGAGTGTTAGAAGTTGCCCACCAGTTGTCAGTCTACTGCAACAAGTAATTCTTAAATGTTGCTGATTATCAAAATCACCTAGAAGGCTTTCCTAAGCCTGACTGTCCAGATCACCAAATTATGATTTCTATGAGTAGGACCCTCAATTCATGTTTTATTAAAAAATAAAATAAGTGTTCCTTCTCTGGAAATTCCAACCATATGCCCCTCAAATGGCCACCACTTCTAAGAGCTTTTAATGAATCTAAAGAAGATGGATCGTTTTTCTTGACCCATGTATTTTGAAAACTTACAGAGGATACTGGAACAGGTACAGGACATTCTACCATGATGGGTAGGATAGTACTGGTAAAAACTAATTTAGCTTTCCATTTTCCAAGTGCCTTTTCATGTATAATACCTCTAATTATATTCTCGCAGTAGGTCTTTAAGGGCAGATATTGATATGACCTTTACACAGAGATAGAAACTAAGACTCAAAGGAGTCCCAGTCTGCTAGTAGTTCAATGTCAAGGTTTGAGGAAGATGATACATTTTCTGACAGGGACAATAGGACACAGCTATTTCAAAGCTGGAGAAGCTAGTACAACTTGTGGCCTAATGTTTGCATTTTTGCCCTCAATTTTTTTTTTTTTTAGTGAACAGGATTTGTCTTGGACCACATATGAAATAAATTATATGCTAGAATTAGTGTATGTAAGTAACAAAACTTCTATCTTATAATATTTACTATAACATATGAAAGAAGGAAAAAATACTGAATCTGCAGGGAAAATATGATGGTTCCTCAGAAGAAAATTGAAAGAGCAGGTACTGGGTAATATTGACGTGAGAGGAAAGAAATATATGAGTTTTCTGGTTTAACGCTGAGGTGAAGGAAGGACAGCTTGGCAGATATTGTATTTGGAAGATGAAATTCTTCTGAGCAATGTCAAAGTAATAGCAAGCCTGTAACAAAGACCTAGGAAGGAAAACCACTTATTTGGAGTTGAAAAGTGGATATGTCTAATTCTAGGCAGAAGGCCTAGTTTCTACTCAGTTCAGCCAAGTCTGATGCATTAACCCATTCTATGCCAAAGTGAATGAGACCACAACTCAGTGGGAACACATTACCCTACGCCAGCTGCAAGAGTCTGAACTGGAGAGTTCTGAGGTAGACAGGTTCCTCTTTGCTGAAGGACACCTAATTACTACCTGGAAGTGTAAACAGAAGCCCATGTGGGGCAATAAGGGGCCATTTCTGTATGTGCCTCTTTGCATAAACTTTGTGATGAATCCCACCCTATTGGAAACACCTGGATTATGTGGTGTATGTTGCGGAGCTTTTTCAGATATTACTCAGTTGCTCTTCAACATCACTTGCTTGTTTTTGCCCCTCCAGCAGTGTGTAAAAGTACTCTGTTTCATTTTCTTCCCAACAGTTGGCACTAGCATGCCTCTAGGTTTAGGCAAGTCGATGCTTGTGGAATGATATCTCTTCTTAGTTTCCATTTCTCTGTCTAGAGCTACAGGACATCGCATGCTCATTGGGCATTGAGAGTCCTTCTCTCATGAGTTACTTTGCCTATTTAAAATTTGCAGTACTCTTCAGTTAATTTTTATATGTAGTGAGAGAGAAGGGTTTACACTTAACCCCTGGGTAACCGATGGTCCCGGCACATTTTTATGGTGGTACTGGGGACTGCTTCAGGGCTCTTACACTGAACGACATCCCAAGCCTTTTTAATTTTTTTTTTATTTTGAGACAGGGTCCTGCTAAGTTGCCCAGGCTAGCGTCCACCTTAGTCCTCCTGCCTCAGCCTTGTGCAGTGCTGTGATTACAGGAGTTTGCCGCCACACATGGCCCAGCAGTTGGTAATTGCCCATTCTTTTCTTACTAATACGCAGTGGCTATCCTGCCACATCAAATGTCCTGTATATTCCTAGGACAGTTTCTGGATATACAATTCTGTTTCTTTGGTTGAATGCATAGGCTCATCTGAATGGTAGTGTTTGTGCTTGTTTTCCCCTTTGCATTTAAAGTTCTGTGTTTTTTTAAAAAGCATGTAACATGTACAGTATGATTGACCCTTCGTGATATATGTCAGTACAACTATCAATATAATAGATACAGAGCAGCTCCAGCATCGCGCTTTCATCAGCAGTGCCATGGAAGGCTTTCCACATGCTGCTCCGTTGCTGATCACTCATTCCACTTACCACTAGCCACCAGCCCCCAGAAACTGACTCAGCTGCCTTCTGTCCTTTAAGATTTACATTTAGTGACATGCAAGTGGAATGATAGCATTTCGACTTTTCCGTGTGGCTTCCTTCACGTATTAATACACTGTTCTTGCATCTGTATCAGTCATTAATTCCATTTTACTGATTATTATTTCACTGGACTCTTACACTATCCTTTACTGGTCCACTAGTTGAAGGACATTAGGAAGTTTGTAATGTTTGGTGATTATGAATGAAAATGTTATAAATAGTCACGTAAGTTTTGTGTATGGCATAAACATTTATGTTTACATTTACTTGTGGCAAAAACCTAAGGGTAGGATGGCAGAGTTGTATGGAAAAAACACATTTACCTTTTGAAGACATCATTAAAGGATTTTCCAGGTGGTTCTACTACGTTGCACACCCATCAGCACTATCTGAGGATTCCAGCTGTTCTGCCTCCTTGCAAGCGCTTGGTTGTGCAGATTGCAAGCACATGCTGTAATCTAATGGTCTTAAATTGTGGTCATAATTTCCATCCCCTGCTCGCACCTCCATTTGCGTCTTAGTTTTGGTAAAGTATTTATAACTTTCACAAACATTTTCTTAAATGGTTGGATCTCTAATGAATTTCTATAGTTATATATGTATTCATATAAAAGTCCTATATGATATGAAAAATCTTTCCTCCAGTCTTTGACTTTTATTTTTATTCCTTTAATAATTTATTTGAAGAATGGTTTGTAATTTTGATGAAGTATAACTTAATACTTTGTTGCATATTTTGTGTTCTTTTGTCATATCTAAGCGAGCCTTTGCTTGACTCAAATCTCAGATCTTTACAGTTAACGCTTGTTTGTAGTTTTATAGTCAGGTTTTACACTTAGCTCAATTATCCATTTGAACTTAGTGTGTTTAAGATGGGAACTAATGGATTAGAGTCATGTTTTGGCCTATGACTGTTTGGCAAAATTTGCTGAAAAAATTATGCTTTTCACACCGTACCATAAACATTAACTTCTGCCACCCAGGCTACACTGTTTCAATTGATAAACTTGGAGAATAAATCTTGAAATACTGAATGATTGTGTTGGAGTCTTCCACATTAATACATTTTTTATTTCACTTAGCAATTTTCATTTCTTTCCCTTTTCATACAAGTTTTAGAGTCAACTTGTGAATTCCTACCAAGACAAAAAGCACAACAAATGAACCAGAAGAGAGAACTTGCATTTTCTCTGAGACTGATTTCCAGCTCTGTAGATCTGTTCTGCCCATTGCTTGTTCTGAGTGCCTTCCCTCGCACCAAGCTGCTGCTGCCAGTGTGTTTTTCTTTAAATGTTTTTGGAAAATGCATCTCAGAAAGCAGTCCCACAAACTGTGAATGCTCCGAGGTGAGAAAAGAAAAGGCAGTCCTTTGTGCTACCAACTTCCAGAGGGCTATTTGGTTCTTGGAGGATAAGATTAGCATCACTTCTTCCAGCACTAGAGATATGTAGTAGAAACATGAAGACAGGAGCTGGGGGATGGCAGACAGTAAGGGAGTGTACTGTCTTTACCTCAATTCCAGCACTTGGGAGGCTGAGGCAGGATCGCCATGAGTTAAGAGGGCAGCCTGGGCTACATAGCAAGAGCCTGGATCAAAAAAACAACCAACCAACCAACCAACCAACCAACCAACCAACCAAACAAACAAACAAAACAAAACAAAACAAATAATATCTCACTTCTGACAGTTTCCCCAGGCTTGTAGCTATGTTTCCTACTCTGCCAATTTTAGGGGCATCCCTCCTCTTTTTATCATAATATTCATAATTTTTGTCTTTTCCCTTTGTTTTGTGGTCAGTCTCACTAGAGAATTAGAGCTCTAAATTTTTTTTTCAAATTTCTTTTGTGTTTTACTTTTTTTTTTTTCAGAACCAGGAGTTGAACTCAGGCCTTTGCGCTTGCCAGGCAAGCACTTATTCTACTAGGCCATCTCCCTGGCCCTTCTTTTGTGTTTTAGGTGTATACATACATGTCTGCTCTTACTTTTAATGGTTAGAAGAGAAGACTTTAAATGCTTTCTTTCACCACCAAAATAGTAAATATGTGAAATGAAATGACGACTGTGTTGATTAGGTGGATTCGACTATTCTACAATGCAAATATGTGCCAGCAAGAAGTCTTTAATTTCACCAATTTCCTGTTTTTCTGTTTTTGTTTTGTTTTCTAGTCTAGTGTTTCCCTTCTTCTGCTTGCTCTGCTGTTACTTTATTCTTATTTATTTTTCTTATTCTTAAAATGTAATAATTGAATGGCATAAACTTTGCTTCTTCAATTTTGATATGTTGATTTACTGTATTTAGTTTATTATATTTTATAACATCTCTTGTGATTTCCAGATATTTTCATTTTCATTACCACTTTTATTCTTTTAGGGACACTGATCAGAATTTATATTATTCCAATTCTTCAAAATTTATTATGGTTTTTATGACCTACCTTGCTAAATTTCTATTTTACTTGAGAACATTAAATATCCTTTTTTAAGACTTTGTTTTCTTTTAATATTAATTTTATTGAGAAAGAAATAGCATTGAGACAGTTTCAAAACAGGTCAGTAGGACAGTTACAGTAATTAATACATTACATGTTGTCTTTGTGGTGATTACTCATAATACAAGATGCAGACATGATATCCTGTCCAAACACTATTAGTACAAATCTTTCTTCTCATTGAACTAAGAAAAAGTAGCTGTATATCTATCTTAACTATTTTGTATAGACAAATATATAAAATATATACATTTTCACTACAAAATGGTCCTTCATGTATATCCCCCTTAATTGTTTAGTTTTGTCAGCGATGGGTATCCCATTGCCATTCAAATATTGTAGGTGCATGAATTCAGCAAAGTAATCCAATATAGTCCAGTAGTCCATAATAGTGGTGGGTCATCCACAGGACTGGCAGTGTCAAAAGTTGTTGACTTGAGCCTTTTACAGCTCAGCATATTAATATGGCTCTACTTATTATACCTTGTTTTTATACTTTTTTCCTGGATGGTTAAGAACAACATAAAGCAAGACCTATGCAACAAGAGTTGTAACTTTTGGGTGTGATAAGGGCAGTGAAATGCCCTCAGGATTTATCCTGAGATCCTGTACCTCAGATTGTAGAACCTTTGTCAGTGTCAGCCATGTGGATGAGTCACGGCCATTGCTTGGCCAATGTGCTCTCTGTGAAAGCCTGAGAGAATGTTTTCTCTCCATGTGACTCTCCTTAGGCACACTCTACATCATCAATCACTTTCCTCTTTGGCCCAATATTGCGTGGGTGGAGTACTGCATTACTTTTATTTAGGCTCTGTTGCTCGATAATGTTGCTCACATCCTCCACTGATACAGTGCTTCCGTCTGTACATATTCCATCAATTGCTGAGAGTGGAACACTAAAGTATCCAACAACAATTTTTGACCTTTTTCTTCCTACCTTGAATTCTGTTCATTTTAGCCTGGCATAGTTGGAAGCTCCATCATTCCATGTGTACACAATTAGCCTTGTCATATCTTACCTGTGGCTTAATTGTGCAAATCCCTTTCTGGCAATTGTTCCAAAGTTTATTTTATGTTGTTAATATAAATGCCATATGTCTTTTTTGACTAGTGTATATATTTTAAATATTTTCTATTCCTTTGTTTTTTTTTCATATTTACGCCTTTATATTTAAAGTCACTTTCTTGTATATAAAATATAGTTGGCTTTCTTTACATAATCTGATAATTTCTGCTTAATTATTATGCCTGGCCACCTACATTTAATATACTTATTTGTGTGACTGTGCTTATATGCGTCATTTTATTATGCGTTTCCCTTTCATATCCTGTATTCTTCTGTTAGTTCATTTCCTCTTTAATGTCTTTTTTGGTGTATTTGAATATTTTTATTCTTTTATTTCAATTCATCTGTTGCCTTTTATTCCCCACCTTTAAGATTGTAGTTTTTTGTCCTTTTAAGATTGGCCCTGGACTCACTTTGTAACCCAGGCTGGCCTCAAACTCATAGCAGTCCTCTTGCCTCAGCCTCCAGAGTGCTGGGATGACAGGTGTGTAGCAACATGCCCAGCTTAAGAATTGGTTTTAGACATGAGATTTATCTGGTGCTATGGGGGGTTTGATCTTTAGAGAGAGCCTTTCAAACTTCTCTTCAGTTAAAATCATTCTACTTGCAGTAAAGTAGACACTAAGATCAGTCAGTTCGCTATGCATATGACTTCAATAATGCGGGTGTCTGTTATATCAATGTTCATTGAAACATAGAAAACTAAGTTGTAATATTTTATTTCAGCACTCATACATATTTTAATGAACTAAAGAGGGAAAACTTTTGTTTTACTTATACAGAATGTCCATCTCTGTAACCCTTTCTAAAATTCTGAAAAAAGAACGAAAAAATGCTCAGTCACCTAATTTCCACCTGGTGTTATTTTCTTTGAGTTTGAAGAACTTTGTCTAGAATTTCTCTTTTTTTTTCTTGTATTTTAGGGAAGGGTCTACAGGGTGTTCAGGGTCTCACTTGGAGATCAGACTCGTAGTGATCCTCCTGTTTACAGCCTCCCAAGTGCTGGGATTACAGGTTCTCGCCACCACGCCCAGTCTCAAGTGCTGTTTTAGTGCGCCTTGGGAGCGGGGCCGGGACGGCAGGCCCGGGGATCAAACCCCTGGCCCCTGAGCCTGCTTGCAGGGGTTTTAATTAGCTGAGCTATTTGGCCGGCCCTTAGAATTACTTATATATCAAGAAATTCTATTTTCTAGAATTTATTATGTATTTTTTATATAGTGACAAAATTTCCTAGTTTCTCTTACTCAGAGGATGTTTTTATTTTGACATAATTCTTGAAACATATTCTTGATGACATAAAATTCTGGGGGTTATGGTTGTTTTGTTAAGTACCTCAAAGATGTTCCACCTTCTTCTGCCTTCTGTGACCTAAGTTAAACCTATTTTTGTTTTGTTTTGGGTTTTTTTGGCCAGCTCAGCCCGTCCTAGGTGTGGAGCTAGTACAGCATGTGGTGTGGGGGATCGAACCGCAGTCCCTACATTTTGCCTAAGCTTGCCTAAGCAGATGCTTTAGACCACTGAGCTATCTTGCCAGTCCTAGGTTAATCTACTTTTAGTCTTTTCAGATGCAAACTCTTATTTTTCAATGCCTTCATTCTATATTTGTCTTTACCTTGGTACTTAGCAGTTTGATATGATTATGATATTAATAAATATGATTTTCCTTTAATCATTCTCTTTGGTGTTTGCTAAACTTCTTAATTCTGTACTTTTAAGTGTTCTATCAAACTTGGGAAGTTTGTGAGCACTTTTTCTTCAAAACATTTTTTTGCACTAATTTTCTTCACCTTTCTTTCTGAAAGCCCAAAGCTGTGCATGTCAGACCATGTATCATCTACAAATTCTATCAGCCATCCTCTAGGTTCATTGACTCTTTCAGTGTTGATCTCATTTCTGCTATTGAGACTGTCTTTGCTTTATGTTTTTAAATTATGAAATTTCAATTTGGTTATTTATATATTTTTCAGTTTTAAATTTTTAAGTTTGCTGAAAACTTCTGTCTTTCCATTATTTTATGTATCTTATTTATCTCATGGAGCATATTTAAAATAGCAGCTTAAAGTCATGGACTAATCCTTCTAATATCTGGCTCCTCTGTTTGTTTTTTTTGTTTGTTTGTTTGTTTGTTTTTGCAGAACCAGGGGCTGAATGCAGGCCCGTGCACTTGCCAGGCAAGCACTTATTCTACTGAGCTATCTCCCTGGCCCCCTTTATCTGACTCCTCTTATAGTGCGTATTTCTTATTGTGGCTTTTCCCTTTCTGGTTGATAACATTTTCCTAATTCTTGCTAAATAATAAGACATTGTTCCAGGATATTTGATTTTATTATGTAGAGTTGGACTATCTTTTAATTTTTTTAAATCTTTATGTACTTGGTACAGGGTCTCACTATGCAGTTCAGACTCATAGTGATCCTCCCATCCCAGCCTCCCCAGAGCTGGGATTACAGACATGCAACACTATGCCTGACTTCAAGTTGGACTATCTTATAATGCTTTGAAGAATGTTGATTTTTTTCTTGTTTGTTTTAGCAGATGAGCAATCTCAGTTAAGGCCGATCCTACCTTGCCTTCTCTGGGTGACAGTACTCATCTCTTACAGTTTTCAAAACTTTTGGTAGGCAGCATTGGTTTATTAGGAGATCGTCTAGAACTTGAGCCATGTTTTAAATTAAAATTCATGTTTTAATTATCAAAGTTTTTGCTCTGTAGCCCTAAGTCTGCCCCACACTTCTGCTACTTAGAGATTAGCCTAAAATTTAGGTAGCTATTAAAAACTCCTACTGTAATTCTCAAAACATTTGCCATGGCGTCTTGGGGTGGGACCACTCACATATAACTTAAAGATGCATCTGTGGGTTCAGTGGTGCAGACAGAACACATGGCACGGCCTCGCCCCTCTCCACTCTAGGATTCCGCCACATTGTCCATCTATAGATTTTTCCTTTGATTTTCTCTTGAGATGTGTGAAGTGCCACAGTCCCACCTTGTAGTTGTTCCTTTCAATCAAGACTGTGAGGGGAAAAAGAAACATCCTCTTATGAGAAGCATCTTCAAGATTCACTCTCCATTAATTACTTCTTTGCTCATATTTGTCTTTGAGGCTTGGCAGTTGCTTTTTATGTTTTATTCAGACATTGTGTTTATAACCAGTGAAAGAGAAAGGCTATCATGTGTTTTCTCCACCATGATAACAACCAGTTTATCTTTGTTTTTTACCTTTTGTTCTTGGGGTTGTTTTAAGGCTGCTCCTACCCTGACCTCCATCTAAACTCTGACATATAATAGTTCGAAGTTTTTCTCCACCATGACATTGCTGATGCACTTTTGGTTCACCAGGCCACTTGGCTCAGTTCCTAAAGTCAAGGCTATGTCTTGCATGTCATATGTTCCCCTACCTGTGAATCCCAGCTCAGCTTGGAATACAGTGCCCTGCATCCCCAACACAGCTCTACCCTAGGTGTTTGTTCAACTTCACCTTTTCCTTGGCTCTTTACGAGGACTCCTTCAATTCTTTCCATGAACACTGATCCTATATCCACACTTCTCTTTCACATAGATAAGTTTTAGACTCTTTTACTATAAATTTTACTTTTTTCAGAATTTTGACTTCAATACTGCTCACTTCTTTGTTTCTTTTATTTTCAATATTTTAATATTTTTGGAAGCAACTACATCAATTACATACACTTTATCTACCTTTATTGTGTTGTGCCTCTGAGTTTTACTGTTGATTGGACAAAGTACCTGGCAACTGCACCTTGAGGAGAGGTTTAATTGGACTCATGACTTCAGGCGAGTCAATCCACAGTCACCTGGACCTAGGGCAGAAGAGTAAAGCTACATAGCTCATGGCAGCCAGGAAGAGGAGAAGGGGGACAGTGTCGAGAGGAAGCGAGCAAGGCCCAGACATAGACCCCACTATCACACCCCCATGACTACACTGACACCCAGAAGTGTGCTTTCCTAACACCCCCAGTAGCTTAACGGTCATATGTGTGTTTGAAGCAGAGGAGTGAGGAGGAAATATGAAGTTGCCTGTGTCATCTTATCCATAGGCCCTCGACACCTTGGTAGTCTCTTCTAAACTGTTTTGTTGTTGTTGTTGTTGTTGTTGTTGTTGTTGTTGTTGTTGTTGTGGAACCAAGGATTGAACTCAGGCCCTTGCACTTGCCAGGGAAGCACTTATTTTATTGATGTCACTGAGAGCATGAAAAACATTAACAATTCCTGAGAAAAGTCACACAAATTATTTGAGTTTTTCCTCCTGTAACACAACCTTGATTATGTTTTGCCTATTCCTTTACTATATTAGTGCTTATTTCTTGTTTCTTACATTCAGTACATCTTTATTTGTATTTTATTTCAATTCACAGTAGCACTAAAGATTGAAACCAAGACTTTCTCACGGAGTTACATCCCCAACTCTTGTTTATTTTTTATATTGGAACAGGATTGATAAGTCTGATGTCTTTATTAGATTAGATTCAAACTTGTGCTGTCCCTGCCTCAGCCTTCCTTCCAGAGTTCTGGGATTATAAGCATCTGGTTTAGGTACTATTCAGTGCTTCTGATGTATAATGGCCTTGGAAACAAGAAGCAATATAAGAGGAATTGTAACAAAAATTTTACCACAAAGCATATTTCAATGAGGGCCAGAGGGTCTGCCATAGCTAGAGGAAAGTGAAGAGAGGATAACGAGGGCCAAAAGAGCAAAAAGAGGAGAGACACAGTCTAAGAAGGTTGGGCCGCTTAGTTAGAAAAGGATCAAGAGCTGACGTGGGTGTACAATGATCACTTTCTTAAAATCTTTGAAGCTCTTGAGATGTCAAAGGACAGCTTCGGGAGCACACTTTGTCGTGTTGATCCCGAGCGTAGTGCTAAGATGAAGTTCATGTATGCACACTGGAGTGCAGCAGCTAGAATTGGGAAACCCACGAAGATGGCTTTCTGAGCAAATTTGGGGTTTTCTGGGAGAGAATTCAAGGTTTCTTGGACATGCATTTGAACTTAAATTAGAAACACAATTATGGTGAGAGTACACTCCACATGAATACAGTGATTACTTGCTGGTTGGTTGAAAATAGGCTTTTTCAGATCAGCAGGAAGCAGAACTAGTGTGGGGCCTGGTCCCTGTATTCTCCAACAATGGTAATTTTAGTGAGGTTTAAGGGTGCTTGTGTGTGTGTGTGTGTGTGTGTGTGTGTGAGAGAGAGAGAGAGAGAGAGACAGAAAGAGAGAAAGTATGTGTGAGTGTGTCTGTAAAAGTGTGTGTGTGTGCGAGTTGTGAGAGTGTGTGAGACAGTGAAAGTGTGTGTGTGGAAGAGAGTGAAAGTGTGTGTGTAAGTGTGTGTGTGAAAGAGTGTATGTGTGAGTGTATGCACCTACATATTTGGGTGCACATAGTGCATATATGTGTGGGTAATTTTAGGACTATTGAAACACTTCCAAAACTGCAGTACATTTTGAATAGAAAAATTTATTCACATTTTGTTTCTTAAAATTTTATAATTCCCTTAGAAAGTTCTTCTGTGCCTGGTATGTCCTGTCTGGAATATTGGATTGAAATTTAATTGTGATCTCTTTCATTAATTAATTTACTTCGTTGTATGTACTTGGTGGTAAGTCAATTACGGACCATTGTGCCATACAGTAGGCACATAGACATTTGCTGCAGCAGCCAATCAGCTTCACAGTGGAAGGAAATTACATCCCCAAAGTGAATGAAGACATAGGCAAAGACATTATGTCTATGAGCAATGGTGAAGAAGAAGCTGCCCTTATTTTCCATTAATTTATATCTCACCTTCATTTCTATCGAGTAGGCCACCCTATAAACAGGGTGGTCTCTGAATCATGGTCCTCACCATTTTAACCTGTTTCATTGGTCTTTGCATTCAGTTAAGTGAAATGATCAATTCCTAATTTTTTCTTCATGCCAAGGATCTGGGGGGCTATGTGGATGCCATCCTCTGTGCCTGGGACCCAGAACTTAAATTCAGAGCACACCTTCACTTGCACTGCATGAAGGTTTTCTAGTTCCTCTGGCGAAAAAAATTATTACTGCTCTTTTTATCTCTGAGTATTATTTTTCCTTTTGCTTTCCCATTCCCCTCTCTCTTGTTTTTGCTGCTTCTTCCTTCTACAACTCAATGTCTTTTTATTACTTTTGTTCTACTCACTCTGTCTTATTTCCTCCCATGCATCCTGTATTTCCTTCTTTGTCCTCTAAGCAGCTTCTAGTAATCTTTCTCTTATACTTATCTTTTCCCCTTCTTTCTTCTCCCATATCCCTTCACTTCATGCTGCTTCTCCTAATTCTCCTACCTTCCAGACTCTTCATGCATGGGACAGAAATGGAGGAAGGAGTTTAGTGTCCAGTACACCAGTCCAGTTGCTAGAATAAACTTCTGAACCATTGTTTGCTGCTGCAAAAACACAGCTGAAATTAAAAAAGTCTTGCGTAAGGCACTCCATAGGTGAGGGGCAGAGGCCCAGAACCTGTGCCTTTCCATCCAGGCTCAGGCGCTGGTCACCATGCCTTCCTCTTCTATCTGCAGTGCCTGTGTTTTCCCTCAGAATTAGCACAGTCTCCTGCCACTTGACTTTCCTCCTACAGTTGTTAGAATGTGGGCTTGGCTGAGGGGAGGGAGGAGGATGTTGGGGAGAGATCTTCCTTTGTCACTTCACATTGGTTTTGTGGTTTTTTGTTTCTGTTGGTACTGGGAATTGAACTCAGGACCTTGTGCTTGCCAGGCAGGCACTGTGCCACTGAGCTATCTCACCAGCCCTTGTCACCTCACACTTGTGAGTCCCTCCCAGTAACTCTAGTTCTACCACATATATCAGTTTTGTAGGCTTTCCTCATTTTCTTCTCCTGTTCTTCCTGTAGCCTTGTTACCTGTTGGAAATATGCATGACTGTCTTACCGTTCCACAACTATGTGGGTGAAAGTTGTTCTGTGTCTTTAATGTCTTGCTCTGAATTTTGGGTTCCCGTGTGGTTGTGGTCTCTTCCATTGATTGGTTTTGCTTCATGGACTTTGGGGCAGGAAAACTGGAGATCTTTATGCCATCATGTAAGTATGTTCACCTTCACTTTGCTGACCAGTGAGCCTACCCACATATGCGAGAGGGACACATGGTCTCCGAGTGGAGATCATGTTCTGGGTTTGGAGGTGTAGTCCTGCTCCTTCAAGTACAAAAGTAGCTCCAAGGGAATCCCCTGTTCTAGATGGGAGCCCAAGTATTTAAAATACAATTCTAGTTTCAGGGACATGTTATGTGCTGATTAATCTTGGGAGTAGATTGTCTTTTGCTGAATTGATTTTAGCATGGATTATTACTAAATAATTCTGATAATCCTTCCTAAAAATGTGGTTTGTGGATGAGTGTTTGTGGGTGAGTGCAGTGACTCAATAAGGGCACAATATATAAAGCCTTAAGGATAGTTCTAGAATCCAGGGTTGGAGAAGTACAACCAGTGTAGTACCTAAGGAGTAGGCATGTGCCCTAGCTTCATGTGGCAGAAAAAAATACAGTACCTTAGACTGTGGTACTCTGCCCCATTACATACACTGACTCTTGTGTGGAGTCTGTTTGCGATAGCTGTGTTACTAATACGTTCAGTGGGATTGGGTGTGCTGATCTAAAGCAACACTTTCTGATTTAGTGTAGTGAAACATCAGGTAGGCTGGCTGGGATGCGGTAAGATAAGCAGGGGTGGCAGAATCAGGAAAAGAGAAAGCCAGTAGTGGGATAATTGTGCTTCCTGGGAATCTGCTGTGTCGTGTGTGTGTGTGTGTGTGTGTGCGCGCGCGCGCGCGTGTGTGTGTGTGTGTGTGTGTGTTCCAGTAGTCAATAGAATCACTCCTTAATTTAACAGTATTAGGAGGCGGACCCTTTCCAAAGTGAGTGGAATATGCATGGAATTAGTGCCTTTATCAAAGAAACTAAAACACATTTCCTAGCCTCTCCCCTTATATGAAGATACAGAAGACACCAACTAAGAGGAATAGGCCCTCATCTGACATCAGATCTGTCAATAACTTGATCTTGGATTTCCCAGACTCCAGAGTTGTGAAAGATCATTTCTATTGTTTATAAATTACTGACTCTAAGATTTTTGTTGTGGCCACCAAAAACAAATAGACTACTCAGTCTACAAATCCACAACTCAGTCAACAAATAGATTAAGATAATAATAGTACCATTTTCCAACATGGAAATTACATGATGAGATTCATCCATTAACACAAAAATATTTAATGAGCACCATATTAGTAGCAAGCCCCTATTCTACAAGCTTAAAATACAGAGGCTGACCAAAGCTGTTGCCTGTCACAAGCTCCTAGATTAGATGGGAATGCAACTAAGTAAGCAGTACACTTAAGGAAAATGAGTGCAAAGAGTGTACACCAAGCAATATCTGTTATCTCCAAATCTTGGTCATTGAACTCAACAAATGTTTATTAGTGATTGATGCAAAGTCTCTTGTGGACCCAGCCAACTCTCCCAGGAAGTTGTCCGTTGTGTGTTAGTACATCGTTCCCAACTTTTAAAATCTCATGGCAGCATCATGTCAGCATGTTTCCAGGGTCACCCTGACACAGAGGGTCTTGCATTAAACACTGACCATTCCAAGTACAGGGGGACTGATTACTTCTTCCCACAACTAGGACCTGTCACATTACCCTTCTTTCCTTTAAGTGGTCTAGGGGCTGGGAGTACAATGATCCTGTGATCCTGAAAGCTGAGGAGAATTGGATCTTGCAACATTTATAAACTAACACTGTTAAGGTCAGCACAATGTGAGAACCCAGCACAGATAACCATTGAGGGTCTCCAGGGCATTCTTCGAGGTGTGTAGTCTGGATCCTGCTGTGATTTTCAGTCTATCTAGAAGTATGCCTACTTTGTACCTATACCCAGCATATTCTCTGTGAAGAGGTAGCACAGGTGAGAAGTTTCTCATAGATTTTCCTCCAGCTGTGTCAGACTCAGACCTGCTTCGGTGGAAGTACAAAGTTGGCTGTCTTCAGAGTACTGTAGTACTGTGTTGGACTCTCTCTAACTGAAGGCAACATACTTTCATGACACTCTTCTTTTCTACTTTGTTTCATTCAGATGCAGTGACTGAAGTCAAGACGGACATCTATGTGACCAGCTTCGGCCCCGTGTCAGACACTGATATGGTAAGTGTAGCTCCTGAAAAGCTAAAGGTGAAAGATGATGCAAGAGATCAAAGACAACAAAGCTGGGATTTTCCTATGTAGCTGCATTTTAGGAGGACATCTTATCTCATCTAGAATCTCTACTCTCACCTCCCTATATTTAACCAAATCAAGTTTCCCTGGTCTCCTCACTGATTCACATTTAAAGCACCCACACACAGGAGAAATACCCTTCTCTTCTTCAGAATCTGGGCATGGCTCCTTATCTGCTGCTAAATCTTCTCTGCCCATTCCCTTCCCAGTTTCCTGGTACTACACACAATTGGCACACACAGGTCATAAGAGAAGAGCGCCCTCATAGACATGCTTGGTCAAGTAGCTTGTGTTGTCTCAAAAAGTCTGCTCCTTGCAGCTGGCCTCCACTTGTTGGGGATAAGGACTTACCAGATGCAGTCAAGCCTACCTGTAGAAAACTGTCCTTCCATGGAATGTGGAGGGGTGAACTTCAGGGTCCGCTCAAGGGCTATGGCAGAGCACGCACAGCAAACAAGTAGATGGCTCCTGTGCCATGACTGAGGATTGCCCTTTCTTGCTACATTCTCTTTTGCTGCAAAGCAAAGAATGCAGTGGAGAGTTGAGGCCAGAGACTCAACCCTAAAAGGCCACCTGTTAGTATCTACTCATAACAGCTATTAGATTTAGTCATCATATGGAGAAGCAAAGAGGGAACTGCTCTGTGTGCCTGTGAATTTTTGTTCAATGAGTAACTGTGTTGAGAATAGAAATCTTAATACCTGGGTGGATATGTTTCTATAATATAAGATGTCCTTGTTCACCACTTAACTTGTTTCTATACATCTATTTTCAGTAGGACTACTACCTGTCAGAGGAGAAGGCTTCTTTCAACCTGCTGTGTGAATATAGTTGTGCAGGGAAGCAGTAGGTAATACAGAGCCATTAAGTGGATTTGAGTAGGATGGTGACAATATAACAGTGCTGTTTTAGAATGATTTATCTAGTAGTCTGCACCAAATGAGCTGCAAAAGGCAAAATCTGATGGCTGAGAGTTGATTTAGGCATGTTGATTTTATATGACTCTTCAATCAGCAGTGAGGTCTAGGAATCAGTTGGAGAAGCCGACTTGCTTTCAGAAGAGGAAATCATCAGTATGTGAGTGGTTCAAAGGCCAGGCAGGGAAGAGAGAGGCCCAAACTTTGTCTTTTAAGTGGAATAAAGAGAAATGTACAGTGAGCTCCTCTGAACTACTTAAGGACAAATACGAAGTCTCCAAGGCTTACCTGGCTCTTAACAGAGCACTTGACAGACACAACACTCAGTAAAGGGCATGTTTGATGTATGAAGAATAGAGAAGATGGCAAAGAAGCCTGTGAGTCTAGATTGATCCCTCTCAACCTGTTGGCTAATGCCCACAGCTTCAGATGCAGGCACGCATTAAAATTGTTGCCAGCTGGTCACTCAATAAGCACTCTTTAAGAGGCCAGCGTTTCATTAAGGGCCCTAGAGACCTCTGTGG
>NW_004524825.1:367397-374272 GCF_000260255.1 Octodon degus
GAAGAAGGGAGGGAGAGAGAGGGAGGGAGACAGAGAGGGAGGGAGAGAAAGAGAGCAAGCTCATGTACTATTGAGGACAGCCAAATAATCAGGGATATGCAGTACTTTGTACAACTGCAAATTGATGATGGATCAAGTTTCTACAAGATATCAAATTCACACACAGCAATAGACTCACTCATTCTCACTCATGCACTAACATGCAGAAATGTATTCAGACAAATGTACATGTATGTAACACATATGCAAAGTGTACGCTGAGGCCACATTCTACTCCGGATAGTCTATAGCCATGCACACAGGTACCTCAAGACAGGAATACCAGCGAAGCCCATGGCCACCTCCTCTGACTGCCCATCCCCATCCACAGGCAAGCAAGAGGCTCTAGACACATTTCTGACAATCCGGAATTTCTCAGTTTCTTCCACTTGTTTGGATTTTTTGCCTTATGATTAAGCTGAAGCAACAGGATGATTCATTCCCGATGAGGAGGGCAGACTTAAATTGAACAAATTTCATGTTCTTTTTAGCTTCACCTCCACCCATTTAGAAAGAAGAATAACTAAAATTACCCTAGATGTGAAACATATTTCTGGTATTTTCCAAATTTTATTCTCCCTGGGCTTAGAAGTCTGCAGCAACTGATCCCAAGATCAGAGATGACTTTGGATTAATCATCAGGACTTTGTTTGGCTTTAACCTCTAGTTGCAGCAAGAATGCAGGCTCACCTGGGACTGCACACTGCATAAAAAGTAGATGAAAATTAGGGCTGGTGAAGTTCTTGATTTATTTCTAGTCAAAGAAAATTTTGATTCAAAATTCTTTTCTAAGGAAATAGAAGTAGTCTTGTTCCCCAAGAGAGCAAACTGTAGTGTCAGTTTGAGCAGTGACTCAGTACTACCTATAATCCTTTGCACCCATTGTATTCATTGATAGAACAGTCCCCCGCAGATGAGCTTCCTAGTTTGACAGAAAGCATCCAGAAGTCATGGGCATGTCTATTCTGTGCATCCTAGCATCATTTATGACTATTGCTGAATACAAAGAGTGAGTGACATAGAACAGCGATGACGAACATTTTAAAGACAAGTACCCTGAACTGCAACCTGAAACCCATTTATAGTTCACAAAGTGCCAACGCTGCAATTAAACCTAAATATTGCCCAGCCAGGGGAAGGCTCGGATGAGTTGTGACAAAGGAGTCCTAGCTTGTGACATTGCTACCTGACACTGCTACTTCTTTCTGAGCATGTACCTGGCCCCTGTGTGCACTGTTTGGTGATGCTCAGCTGCCATAGGTTCACAACCACTGAGAACCAATTAAATTTAATTATGTCCTGCCAGTTAAGTTCTTCAAAGACAGAAAACATTTCAGGTACTTCTCTGTTGCCCCAGCAACAGAGCTCTATAATCTAGACCTTGGCAGAGGTTCTCCATCTGTGTTTCTTGAAGTAACACACATGTATCTTTTCAAATAGAGTGAAAATAGCCTCCTTAGGAGACCCTATCGAGGAGCAAAGATTGTCTGTAATTCCAAAGTTTGGGCCAATAGTCTTGGCATTTTCTCCAGCCACGGTAATAAGGGCACTAAGGAGAGATGAAAGTTCAACAGTGGTAGATACTTCTAAGGGGAAAGTCAGAAAAGAAAAGAAAAGAAAAGAAAAGAAAAGAAAAGAAAAGAAAAGAAAAGAAAAGAAAAGAACATTAATTCAGAGTACAAGAGATGAGTTTGGAAACCAGCTGTAATGGCAAGTGTTAGAGGCATCATAAATGAAAGGGCTTAATTAATCACTTGCAACAAACAGTGCAATAGTAGCTACTAATCAGAGGGTGCGTGGCTGCTTAGTAGTAATGATAGTGTGTGTCTAGATGATCCTGGGAGAGATACAAGTGATACTATCCTAAATGGAGCCAACTGAGGTCATTGTGATCACCTATAATTATGTATTACACGGAGCATCTAGACCATTTTCTCAATTAGATATATGGAAAAATATTGCTGGGTTGGCAATAAGGGAGCAGCTGCAAAGCCTGTGGTGAGATTCCCTTCTATTGTCACTTCTCTCTCAAATTGAGGCTGCCCATCCTTTACCATTAGAAAATAACTGTTGACAAGTGGAGATTTTTCTGTGCTCACTCAAGATCCTGGAAATGAGAATGCAAAGAGCATAGGACTGTCCAAAGAATAGCGTGGCAGGCATATGCTCAGTAATTGCTACACAAGATAAAAATATAACAGCTGAGAAAATCTTTGAATTGTTTTCTGATCCTAACAACCTTCTTTCTTAGTTTCCATTCTTGATGTAAAGAGACTAAGACCCAAATCCCTTAAGCATGCCACAGGTAGGAACGAAGGTCCTGGATTATCTTTTCGACCAATATCTATCTAAGTATATCAATACTTATAAAACTAGTGAGGCAATAAAGAGGACAGGAGAACTGATGTTAGGAAAGTCATAGAGAAAACAAGTAGGACACTAGAAATGCTAATTCTAGGTATTGCTAATCTCACCTCCCCAGGGTGACTTTAACTTCTCAGATTCTGCTAAGATAACAAGTGCCAGCTCTAACTTGTAAAGACAGTCTTCCTAGAATTCAGTGGACAGCCAAGTAATGTTGCAAATAGACAATACAATTTAGCAACTAACTACCTAGCTTAATGAGAAAAATAAAAATGAATCTGGGGAAATGAAAAACCTTAAAAGACATTATAGTCATAATTCTTTGTAACAGATTCAGGTAACGTACATTCTCGTGTGACAACTGCTTATGAAAATCATGCAATTATCAAACTATACAAATGCCATACAGAAAAATAGTATTGATGAAAAAGAAAGTGGCATAAGGATCTCTTTCTGGGTGGAAGGGGACTTGAAATTATTGTACCTTTTTCCTCCCAAGCACTGGGAAAGAGGCTATATCTATTTGACATCCTGCCTTCCAGGCAGATAGAGGCACTGAATGGGTTGGTCTACTTGAAAATGTCTTATGCTGCCACTTTCATCTTATGTTACAGGATGCTGTCTGTCCTGATGCAGCAAACAAGTTCACACACGTTTTTTCCCCCTAGGTGCCCATCACCAGGAATCTCTTTGGATATTTAATGTAACTTAGGACACAGAAAAACATTAATAAGAATATTTTGAGTTAAATACACCTGAAACATAAGTGTGAATTTCTCTCCAAAGTAGAGAATGATGGAGACAAGGCAGATCTGAAGGAGGAGGGGATAACAAGAATGGGGAGCTGCCGAATGGGAAAACAATGTCTTCAGTGTAGTGCACAAATATCTTGGCCTCTATACTAGGCTAAAAATGAATAAACCTTCAGGCTTTTTCTGAGACTTGATTGGCTGCACTGAGCATTGTTGGAGTGCTAGAGCCATTTGAACTCCAATACCAAGAAGGAAATGCTTCTCCACAAACTGTCATCTTCGCCATGTGTAGGAAATGTACTAAGTGCTTTTCCCAGGAGACAAGCTTAGGCTTATTAGCTAGAAGATTTAATTTCAGTGCTTCACAAAACAACAGAATTCATTTGTCAATTTAAGGGCAATCATCCTTGGAGAGTATACAAGGGCTCAATTTGCAAGGAAGGAATTGATTGCATTTCTAGAATGGTCAAGTCAAAATTTGATTGCTTTTGGCCAAAGGTCATGGGATATATAAAGAGCAAATAATGACCATGTGATTTTTCCTGTAGGTTTGACTGATTAGAGAATAGTCTATAAAAATAATTAGCTACCAATTATCCAATTTTTAAAGAAAAGATTAAATAAGCTAATTAAAATGTTTTTTTAAAAAGTGCCAAATTCATTTTTATACTAAAAGTTACCTGTGAAAATACCTAAGAAGTCCCCTATGTACAGTATGCTGATTTTTTTCTCCATTCTTTCCATCTTGGCAGTTAACTAGAACCATACCTTTTGCCTTTTTCCTTTTGACATTTTCATATATAATTTAAACGCATATCTAACTGGAAAATACTGGTTTTCATCTTTTTAAACTTTTTATTCATACACATTTGCAGCATATAGTAGATACATTCGTCATAATCAGTTGGTATGTATATATAGCATGTCTTAATTCTTTTTCCATCACTTCCTTCTCCCTTTCCCTTCCCAACATTTCTTAGTTCCCTTCCAATTTGCCAAAGATCTCACATGCTATTTCCCATTACCCATCTTTTATTTTATTCTTTTATTCCATTTATACCTTTGGCTTTCTCATATGAAAGAAACTATCTACTTTAAAGTGTGTGTGTCTAATTTATTTCATGTAACATGATTTCAAGCTGCATTCATTTTCCTACAAATAAATTTATTCTTTTTTTACTGAGTTACATTTTATTTTTTATACTTACTTTATTTTTATTAACAAATTTTATTGAGAAAAATAGCAATGACACATTTTTAAAACAGATTAGTAGGGCAGTTACAATAATTAACACATTTATATTGTTGTCTTTGTACTAGTTATTCATAGTACAAGATACAAACATGATATCCTGTCCAAACATTATGAGTACAAATCTTTCTTCTCATTGAACTAAGAGAAAGTAGCTGTATCTCTATCGTGACTATTTTGTATCTACAGATACAACATGGTCATTTGTTTGTATTCCCCTTTTTTGTTTAGTTTTGTCAGAGATGGGTATTCCATTGCCATTAAAATATTGTAGTGTGTGAATTTAGCAAAATAATCCAATATAGTCCAGTAGTCCATAATAGTAGTGGGTTATCCGCAGGACTAGCAATGTTAGAAGTTATTGACTTGGGAACGGGGAGTTGGCTCAGTAGAATAAATGCTTGCCTGGCAAGCACAAGGGCCTGAATTCAATCCCCTGTTCCACCAAAACAAAAAAAAAATGGTGTTGACTTGAGCCTTTTACAGCTCAGCATATTAACATAGCTTTACATTTTATACCTCGTGTTTATTCTTTTCTACTGGATGGTTAAGATCAAGATAAAGCAAGACCTGTATAACAAAAAATGTAACTTTCATATCTGACAAGGTCAGTCAAATCCTCTCAAGATTTACCCTGAAACCATGTATAGCAGTTTGTAGATCTTTTGTCAGTGTCAGCCATGTGGATGAGTCACGGCCATTGCTTAGCCAATTTGCTTCCTGTGAAAGCCTGAGAGAATGTTTTATCTCCAGGTGACTCTCCTTAGGCACACTCTACTTCATTGATCACATTCCTCTGTGGCCCTATAATCTCCTTGATCAGAAAATTTGAGACACCCCTGAGTTACAGGATGTTACAGTACAGGTTATCTTATGTCCTGAGTCATCACTGACCTTGAAGGGCTAAGGCCAAAATGTTGGCTATCTTTGTATTCCTTTTTTTCCTCTAATTTTTTTTGGTCTGCATACTTAAGTTGTTAACCCTCCAGAAGAGAAGCTTAATGATATTATCATCATACAACATAGGCAGTTGAGCTTGACATCACTATGTCTGAATATCAAACACCTTAAACTTAACATGGAACAGGTATTTTCCAACAATCGCTGATATGCTAAATTTTAAATCCCTATCAAATGTGAAGAAAAGAGAAAATTAAAATAAATAAATAAATACACATTTTTACACAGAATTTTAGAAATTTAATCAGATACAACATTGTAGCAGGACAGTCCTATGACATATTTTTCCCTCTCTCTTGTTTTCTTTTATTACCTTTTTTTAAGCATTAAAAGCAGTACACATTTGTAAGGCCAGAATGACAGGCTTTCCAAGCATGGCCCTAGTATTACGCATTGCTAGCCTCAGTGCAGTTGCTTAGTTCACAGGTATCAGCATATATAGTTAGTTGGGGTGAGAAGCCTACAAATTAACTGTTAGTTTCAAAAACCTGATGGAGATTCTCAGGAGTAATGCCTTACCATCTTGTGTATATAAATGTATGGTTTTGCCCCTACCATGTTTCCTAGCTTTTCTCCTTGCCCTCTCTTTGTTGTTTAATCCTTAAGTTTTCGCTCTTCATTTAGTTGTGTTATACCTTTCAATTTTAATTTCTTCTTTTGAGTTCTTATACTAGGGAGACTATACTATATTTACATATGTGCTTGTGGTTTATTTCATTTATGAGTATATCTTTAAGTGGCACCCACTTCAATATAAAGGCTTCGGGTTTATCATTCTTTATAGTTGAGTAATACTCCATTGTATAAAAATACCACATCTTTCTCAACCATTCCTCAGGTGATGGGCATCTTGGTTGTTTCCAAGATTTGGCTATCACAAATTGTGCTACTATAAACATAGATGCACATATATCACTATGATATGAGGTTTTCAGTTCCTCCAGGAAAATTCCCAGTAGGGTGATAGCTGGCTTGAATGGAATTTCCAGTCCTAGTTTCTTAGGAGTCTCCACACTGATTTCCATAATGGTTGCACCAGTGTACATTCCCACCAACAGTGTCAAATTTATTCTTTATAGCAGAATAGTACTCCACTGTACCTAAGTATCAGATTTTCCTTATCTTTTTATTTGTTGATGGACATTTAGGCCATTACCATAATTTAGTTATTATGAATTCTGCTGCTATAAATAACAAAACCAATCTCGAGTAATGAGAGTAAAGCAAGAAAGCCACAGTGATTAAAATACCATGGTCCTGGCACAAAGGCAAACATGTGAGTGAATGAAACAGAAAAGAGGACAAGAAACAACCTAGGTCCATTGAACCACCTGTTCTTTGACAAAGCACTCAGTGATTTAGTAGGTTGTGGCTAATTAAGTCTCTACATGTGTTCATTGGCTCAAGCTTGTCAATTGAGTTATAATTTTTAACACATAAATTGTTGACCTGATTCGTCTTCACTTATTAAGAATGTATGGGTTTGTTGACTTTTCCTTTCTTTTTTT
>NW_004524825.1:374832-412779 GCF_000260255.1 Octodon degus
GACATGATATCCTATTTACAAACTCTATTAGAACAAATCCCTCTATTCATTAAGAGAATGTAACTATATATTTATTTGATTTTCATTTTATGTATTTTGACATGTTATTGGTACTTGCAAAGTCTGAGCTGTTAATATTTTCTCTTTGTGATACTCCATTTTAAAGTGCCAGGGCATTTTATTCCAAAGAAAATTATTTTTTCCTATGGTTCATTCTATCTATATTTTACAGGACTGGCACTGTTATTTTGATTAGGTTTAGCTGAAATGTATTTATTAATTACTTATATTTATGCCCTCTTAATGTCATTTGTACATAGTCATTATTTGTTTAGTTTGCTCATAAGTCTGTCACTGCATATACTCACCATTCATTGGTGCACATTACTGCCAACTTCACTTTGACCTGCATGAAGAAATCATTTTTTTCTTCCATAATTTTATTGATAAACAAATAGCGATGAGATAGTTTCAAACCAAATTGGTAGGACAGTTTCAATAATTAACACATTGCATACAGTCTTCCTAGTGGTTATTTGCTGTACAAGATGCGGACATGAGATCCTATTCACAAACTCTATTAGAACAAATCCCTCTATTCATTAAGAGAATGTAACTATATATCTATCCTAACCATTTTGAATACACAGATGCAAAATGGACATTCATCTGTATCCCCTTTTTTTGTTTAGTTCCGTTATTTGAATATTATAGGTGTGTTAACTCAGCAAAATATTCTAAAAGAGTCCAGTAGTCCATAATAGTATTGGGTCTTCCACTTCATTGGCAATGTCAGAATTTTTCTTTTTGTCAGAAATTGTTGACCTGAGTTCCCTACAGCTCAACGTAACACCATGGCTTTACTTCTTATACTTTGTTTTTATACTTTTCTGCTGGATGCTTAAGACCAAGATAAAGCAAGACCTATGCAACAAGAGTTGTAGCTTTTGTATCTGATAAGAAATTCTTTTTGACTGCACAGCGAGACCCTGTCTTAAAAAGCCAAAAAAAAAATCTTTTTGTAGTTCTTTTCATAAACTTCAATGTACTTATTGAAAATGTTTTCAGAGACTATTTTGCTCATTTACTTATTGGAAATGTACTGTATGTTATTAGACAAAGCCTAGTACTGGGGTTATAACAACAAACAGAACACAGTCCTTACTCTTCTGCAACGTCCAGCCACCTGGAGTGAAAGAAATAAGAAACAGATAAATTTTATCAGTGTATGAAGAAAATAAAAACAACACATGAAGGAAAGAGAGATTAATATTTTTGATAAGGGGGTCAAGGAATGCCTCGATAATGTGGCAACTTTCAAACCAGACCTCAAGGCCATGAGTGACCCAGCAGTAGGAAGGGCTAAGGTAACAAGGAGGACCTGCTAGTACTGAATTCCCTGTGGATGTTTTTTGACTAAAATTGTCGTTGTTTTGATGTTGCTCTGAAACAATGATCTAGTTGGCGATAGAGTTCTAGGTTAACAGGTATCTTTCTTTTGGCCTCTTTGTGTTTTTGAGAAGTCTGTTATCAATCAAAATTATAATCAAAATTATATTATTTGTACATAATATATCTTTTCTGCCGGCTGAAGAGTTGAGCACAGAGCCATTACATTGAGCTGCACCTCCAGCCCTTTAAAATTTTTTACTTTATTTATTTTGGAGACATGGTCTTGCTACATCACTAAATTGTCAAACGTGGGACTCAGCTTGTCACTCCCTAACCTGGACCCCCAAAAGTGCTGGGATTATACCACCTCGGCTTCCCTTTTAAGATCTGTGGTGTTCTCTTAATCTGCTACATGCTGGTTCTGCTTGGATCTGCTTTAATTCACTGAGCTTTCACATAACTAGCAATCTTGAGGCTAAGGATCCATGCACTTCAACAGTTCTGGAAAACTTCATCCATTAGTACGTCCAATATTGTTTCTCCACCATTTTCATTAGTCCCTCACATTAAGAACCTTAGCAGACATGCTAAACCTTTTATCATCCACGAATGGACAGAGATTTATTCTCTCCCATTTCCATCATTAGGTGCCTGAAAAGTAAACTGATTAAGTTTTCATCACATGTGTCTTACAGTTCATTAATCTTGTTTCAGTAACATCTAATCTACTACATAACATATTCATTAAGTTTTTATTTCTACTCATTTTTTTTCTTTTAAAGAAGGCTGCAGTCAAATAGACCTTTTTCAGTTTTGCCATTTATGTCATCCTTTCTCCCATAATTTTAATTTCCCGTTTCCTTTCAACGCTAATTGTACTTTGTTCATAATTTCTTGTTAATTCTGTTGTATGGAGTCCTTGGAGGGAGGCTAATTTGATTATGTGTTGTATCAGCTGACTCTTGCTCATGGCCATTTCCTGAGATGTTTTGTTCTTGTGGATTGCAGTTTATTATTAGCAAGCATTTATTTGTGGCTTGGTCCCTCCAGAGTGTTTTTTTGGTTGGATTTTCAAGTTAATGTGGTGATATCCTCAGCTTGAGATCAATTTTGCTAATTTCTCAGTTTGAAAGTGTTAAATCAAAACACACAATGTGCATTCAAACATCTATCTAAGATGAAGTTTAAAATCGTTCAATCCCAGTTTAAATGGTTTCTCTTCCTCCCTCCCCTATTTTTGAATTTTGGTGTTATGGCTCATTTTTCTAGAGTTAATTTTATCTAGTTTTCATCCTTTTTCTGAGGTTAGAGCCTGTCAGGACCATAGCTCTATGTGGGATCCTTGTTCTAATTTCTCTTCTGGTTGAGTCTGGGTTTATACTTGTTGTCCTCTTTGAACCAGAGAATTTAAAGCAACTTCTTGACAAAATCAAAACATAGATAGATAGATGATAGAAAGGAAGGAAGGGAGGGAGGGAGGGAGGGAGGAAAGGAGAGAAAGAGAGAGAGACAGAGAGAGAGAAGAAAGAAAGAAAGAAAGAAAAGAAAAGAAAAGAAAAGAAAAGAAAAGAAAAGAAAAGAAAGGAGGTCCTTTGCAAAACAGAAGGGAACCAAGAACTAGAAGGATGGAGTAGGGAGGGAAATGAAAGGGATGAAAAGAGAATGAAGTTTTGTTGTGTATGTTTGCCAACTCCTCACAAAGAATGTGTACATTATGTACTACAAACATACACTAATAAAAAGTAAAAAAAAAGAAATAACTGGAGGTGTTGCCTGCACCTTGTATAGGTTAGTGGACAGTCAAACATCTGGGCAGAGTTTGCACTCAGAGTGTGTGATCCATGATCTCAGTGGTTCTTCTCCTTCCAAAAGCTTCCCAAGCATTCTCATCTCACCATCCAGCCCTCATCATTTCCTTTGGTACATGACGCTAATGTGTTTTCAGGCTTCCAGCACCTGAATTGTGACAGAATGTTATAGTTTATGTGTATTTTGTTCCCTCAAAGCCTCATGCAGTCATTGAAGTGCAGTTTCACAGTTTGTGATTAATTCATGTCCCAACTCTGGGATTATGGGTGTGAGCACTGCTGGGATTATGCATATGAGTGCTAAATCCAGCCTGGGGCTGATAGCCTGAATGTAATGTAAGAGAAAGAAAGACAGACTTGCTCTCTGTAGCCACTGCTCCTTCTTTTTTGCTCTTGCTCTTTGCCGCTGCCATGAAAGGTTGCTGTCTGTCATGTGCCACTTTGCCTTGGAACCAGCTGAGTATAGACTGAAACCTCCATTAACTGTGACCTAAACAACCCTCTACTTCCTTCATTTTGCATGCCAGGTATTTGTCCCATCAATGAGAGAAGAGTAACTGAGACACTGAATGAAAATTTCCTTCAGCCAAAACAGCAGCCAACTCACAACCCTAACCTAACCCAGTTTCTTCATTTTCATTCTTCCTGCCTGCTTCTCAGCGGGCCCCAGGGTTACCTCCATTTGTCTGCAGTACCGTGGTCTAGCTCGGATTTGGAGCTGAGACTATCCCTAGCTTTGAGAGCACATCAGTTCTGTGAACCGTCTGTGTCCAAGACTCTCCCCCCTCATATTCTGGCTTTGTTGCCACCATAAGCCAGGAAAGCAGTCATAGTTCCCCTGGGAATTCTATGTTTGGGAGAACACCTTCAGGAAACAACAAACGCTAACTCATGATTCTGATACATTGCTGCTGCTATCTTCTGAGTGAAAACACACTTGAAATTTCTGTCTGCTCTCTGTAATTTTCCATTACTTTTAAGTAATGGGCCTAGTTGTTCCTATTTTATAATTACAGCTACAGGAAGATGTACGGGAGCAATTTGCTGTGCTATTACCAAATCTTTAATCATTTATTGCTGTTTAATCTGTTTATCTTAACACAATTTTGAATTTTTCCATTTTTTATTAATAATTTAATTAATTTTCTGTTCATTTACCCATTTTTCTATTTGTAGCTACTTTTTATCTTGGTTAGCTATAAGATTTAATTGTATATCAAATAAAATATCTTAACCCATTGGATATATTTTTATTTCCATGCTTAGGTCAAATTTGTGTGAAAGTATAAGGTTTGCTTTGATGGTTATTGCTATGTTGAACACTGATGTTCACATGGGATTATTCAACAGTGAAGACAGGGTACCCTGTATCTCCTACTAGGGCTGTCACAGAACAGAGAATGGACCTCTTGCCTTTACACTAGGCAGTCTTGTGGTCAGCTTGTAAGATGAATGAGCCCATGTTGGTAGAGATAGTTCTAATACAGAACTTGTGGTTATATTATTTATATATTCATAGCTCATCACGGTGTTATTTTTTCAGCCATAAACATTTGTCTTAATCATCAATAATTGCCACAACACATTCGTGCTCCTTTATATCAGAGGAAATATTGCAAAGTAATTAATGTTTGCTAAGGAAACTGAGGGTTCTCACCCAAACTCTACTGAAATAGTATTCTCCTTCCCTCTCTTTTTGTCCCTAGGAGTATACCATTGATGTATTTTTTCGACAGACATGGCATGATGAAAGACTGAAATTTGACGGACCTATGAAGATCCTTCCACTGAACAATCTCCTGGCTAGTAAGATCTGGACTCCTGATACCTTCTTCCACAATGGCAAGAAGTCAGTGGCTCACAATATGACCACACCTAACAAGCTTCTCAGACTGGTGGACAACGGAACCCTCCTCTACACGATGAGGTCAGAGAATAAGATACTGAGGCCTTACTCACAGTGTGTTAAGGGTATTATAGGGTTGAAAGTCACAAGTTTTAGGGTATCCACTGAAAATTCTTTTACAGGTTTAGACTAGAAATGTGGATGTATACTTCCTAACACATTAACACTAAATGTACAGACATAGATATGCTAGATACACATATAAGTAGATTTTGAACATATAAACATTCTTAGACACACAGATATATACATATATATTCATATTGCAAAAGTTTGCATACTCAAAAACACATGGAGCTCCTGTATAGGCACTACGTATTCAAAGGCATTTAAATATACAAACTTGCTATTACACATACACAAGCATGAACACTATAATCATCAGAATATACTAGGCTTGACTGCTGCAGCATAGTACTCATATGATATAGTACTTTATGTTATAAATAAAAATACAGCAATATCTATTTCATGCAACATTGCCTGGGGATTCTAAGGAATTTGAAATGAACTCCCCAAACACCTTCAGATTAAATCTGATTCAAATATACTGTACAGAAAATGTATTTTGTACTTATCCGCCTCCATGACAAAACAGATTATCACAATGTTATATATTTCATCACTCATTACTATCATTAGAATCATTAGACATTAAGATTTGTTATAGAAAAGAATAACTTTCAAGTGTTGCCAGTGCAGTAAGATTATATGCCCCAACACTAAAACTTCTGTGGTTCTTTATCCTTTTGATAGCTCCTCTGCTGCTAATTGTCACCTCCTGTGCTCTTCGCCCACATTGATAAGATGGGATAACAGGGAATCTATATTGAATAGAATTTTTCAGTGCAGCTTCTACGCGGTTTTCAAATTTTTTGTATTTTCACTTTGCACAGTGAAACTCAATGAATGTCTGGTAAATAACTGAAGTGTGTTTGCCTGCATAATAGACCTTCGTTAAGTTTCTTATTTATTGCTGTTTTTACTCTAAGAATCTGGGACTTAGGAAGATGTCTAATGGGGCAAAATGATAAAGAAATGAGGAGTGAAGAGAAAATTTAAACATGAGAGAGGGAGAGGAGCAACTGGAGTAGAAATACACACAGAGTAAAATAGAAGCACAGGATAATAGGAGAAAAGTGGATAGATTGAGAAGAATGTTTAAACAGGAAAGGATGATAGAAGATGTGGGTAAGCAAGAAGGAGGAAGGGAGAAAGAACATTCTAGACAGAAAACCAGCTTAGCAGTTTCAGGGCCTGGAAGACACTTTTAGCAAAAGAATGAGTTGATTCATTTTCCGTTTTATATACAGTTATGTAGTTACTGTGTAAGGAGTGGATTTGAAGGAAACAAGACTGAGATTAGGGGAAATGGCTAGGATACAGCTGAAATCACCTAGCACAGAAGTAACAAGGCAATAGTTCAGAGCACTGAATGAATAGGCAGAGTAAGGCGGAACCTATGGAAGAGACGGAGAAGAAAAGCCAGGATTGTAGATAGAGTCACTAGTGTGCTGTAGCTCAGAAGCTGAGTATGGTAGTCGGTGTTGCCACTTTCCAATATTTCTCAGTTCCCCTCCTTCCAGGTCCATGGTGGTACTGTAGCTCTCTTGAGCCTTAAAGGTGGCTGTGAATGAATGTGTTCCTGTGCCAAATCAAAAGTGAGTGTAAGTAGCACATGCCAGTGCTGAGAGAGGAGGGTAAATGATTAGCTGCCAGTATGGGACTTGCCGTGTCGCCTCCTCTGACCACAGTGATAAGCTTTGTGCCAGTGGTCCAATGAACAGTTTTTACGAGCTGGTGTAGTGGCGGTAGAGACAGTTAATACAGAGAATCATTGTCAAAATCATACTTGCAAATGAAAGAAACAAATATAGAATGGCTACTTTCATGGCAAAAAGGAAGTCTGCCCTTGTTTTCAGTGAAGAGACTGGCTCGTGTTTGTTTGACAGCATAAATGAGCTAGCAAAAAAGTGAAGGCTGAAGAGATGGTAGCAATACTATGTTGGTAAGAAGGTTCCAGAGAAAACTGTAAAGGGTGGTGTCAAAACTCATTTGAACTTACCTGTAAAGAAAGATGGATGCATGTCATGCTGCATGAATTGATATAAATGCTGAAAAGGAGATGAGAAGTGCATTGGTCAGTTCTCTCAGTGCTGAGACAAAGTAGCTACTGTACACAGCTTAAGGGGCTAGAGGTGTGTGTGGCACATGGCTTCTGAGGTCCGCTAAGCAGGCCCCAAGCCATGGAGCAGACATTGCAGCTTAACTGACGTGGCTGGGCAGAACATGAGAGAGACACGCATGACAATACATGAAGGAGAATTTGGAGAGAGTAGAGCATGAACAGAGGGAGCCATAGACGAGAGGCTTGCTTCTATCACAGTGAAGAAAGGAGAAGAATTTGGAGAGGAAGTAGGAGTTCACGTATTTGTGTTAAGAATGGAACACAGGAGATGTGCAGAGCAAAGAACTTTGTGGAATGAGGTAGGTGGCGGCATAGAGCAGTGAGGGGGCTGTACAGAAGGGTCAAAGATAGTAACTGCTGGAAAAGAAGCTTGTGAGAGTACACGCCGAACCCAGCAGATAAAGAAAATGGGATGTTTAGACGCAACAGAGTACTGCCATGCCACAGAGAAAGACAAACGGGGGCTAGGAGATGGATACACCTTGAGACCATGATGCTCAGTGACATAAATCATGCGTGTAAGCTTAAATGCTGTGTGGTTTCTCTTACATGAGAAACCCAGAGTATAGCGCAAACTGAAAGACAGATGATTCGAAGCACGGAGACAGGTCTTTTTCAGAAGGGAAGGGGACCAAGGGTTTCAGTTCGGTGAACAAAGAATGAAGGTGTGGAGTTTAGTGACATTCTGTATCATTTCTTTCTTTTCTTTTTCTTATTTTTTCTTTTTCTTTTGCAGTACCAGGGGTTGACTCTGTATCATTTCTAATGTTTTCTCTCTCTCTCTTTTTTTTTTGGCTCTTTTTAATTTTCTTTAATAAATAAATAAAATAGATGACAAATAAAAGAAATACAAATGCAGAAGTGAGAGAGGATGGAGAAGCGGAGAGGGCAGATTATGCAGCAGACCAGATGATTAGCCGTCTGAAAATAGAGCTGCATGAATAGGAAGATGATAAACACTGACCTCTTCATTTCAGTTTGAACCCAACAAAACGACATCCGGTGGTTCGAGAGTCTAAGTGGAATGCCTTGTGCTTATTTTGAAGTAGAGAACAGTGGAAACACAGAAGGGCAGAAGCATGGTGAAACCATTGCTTTCCCCCACAGTAGAGAGTTCACTGTAGTCCCAAAACTCCGTGCTCCGGCCCGTTGTGCTGATGAGAGTCTAGCTGCTGCCTGCCTTCCGGCCACAGAACAATCCCAAACTGGACGAGGTGTGCAAGACGCTCTGAGCTTTTCTAGGAGGGTTATTCTGTAACGTCCCCTTTTATTATTTTGATCTCCCGAATTTTATTTTGGATTCCATGGGGAAACTACAGGACAGCTACCTGGAAAAAAAAAAACTGGCTAAGTGTCGCATGTAACTAGGACAGTTCAGAAAGTTGAAGAGGCAGATGCTGTTGACCTGCTCCTCAGTTCTGCAGTGAGCAGTACGTAGTAGATCAACAGAGCCCAGCCCCAAGTGACACACACATTTACAAAATCTTTTCTATTGTTCAAGTGTAGATATATGAGAAACTTCATGTCTGTATTAATGACATTATGTTTATTGATCAGTATATGAGTAAAAATGTTCATTATATTCTTTATACCTAATGTACATAAATGTTACCTAATGCAATAGAGTAAAAATGCTCGTCACATGAATAAAAGGAAGAAAATAGTCATGAAATTTAATTCCACTTTATGGCACTGAGTAGAAACCTTTATTTAACACATGTGCAAGCATTTACTATGTTTAAGGCTCCGCACTTAAGCACAAAGCCCATACTCGTAGTGTCCTTAGGGTTTAGCAGCTGAAGAGATGCGTGCATGTTCAGCTGCATAGTATGATAAAATACTTCAAGCACAGGTAGGTGCGAACTGTGATGGTAACAGGGTAAAGAGGAAACAGAATTGCATGGGAGCATCAAAGAAAATGGTGAAGTGCAATGCGTGTCCTGTCTCTTGAATATTGAGGAAGACGTAGGGAATTGTAAGCAGATGAGGGATTGGGCTGTGGTACACAGTAGTTCGGACAGGAAATAGCATGTCCAAATATATGTGTTCACTAGTTGGCATAATGCATCAGAAATTTCATGTTGCTGCTAAGACATGATGTAGGAAACAGTACTATGGGAATATCTAGCAGAGACAATAAAATGAGCTGGTGGGACTCATGCAATAAATTTCAGAGGAAATTACCTTTCAGCTAAGACCTAAAAGATGTATAGAAGTAAATGAGATTAAAATCTGGGAAGGAAATCTATACCTCACAGAGCATTCAGCAGGTACATGGTTCTGTTGAGTAAGGGACAGAGGTAGGGATGACACACAGAAGGCACTCCACGAAGGGGAGCAAAGCTGGCCCAGAGAGCCACGCAGGAAAGCAGCCCAGCACGGGAGCGGCAGTCTGAGGTTTCTGGGCAGAAAGACAGTGGAGCTTGTCTGGAGACTTGACTACGGAGGAAAGAGGCAGGTGGAGCTGCATTTTAGCTGGCCGACTCCAGGAGCAGTGTAGAAGGCAGAGTGGAGGAAGGTGCACGTGACTGTGCAGTGATGAGCAGGGACCCTGCCCTAGTCCTCTACTAATAATACGAGAAGCTCCTGTGTGCAGAGCACCTGTCATATGCAAGGCACCTTATGTAGAGCATCTGTGATCTGCCAAGTAACTGCGCGATGTAGATATGTGACACCTACGTTCGTTATCTCTATTGAATGGATTCAGGAGGCAAAACTTAACAAATGGGAATGAGTTGCCTCATATGGTGCTGCTGTTAGGTGAATCAAAGTCTGTGATAGCTTCAAGATCTCGCCACTAAATAAAGTTTGGATAAGTATATGGATATGCGATATGTTCAGGAAGCCGCACTGGTAGGAGCTGACTCCTAATTAGAAGTCAGTGGGGTTCAGGATGCTGTAATCAAAGATGTGTCTTCGGGAAATAGAAGCACGAGGGTGTGAGAAAAATAATGACCTGTGTGTGGTCATTCCCATTTCATGTGAAGACACCAAGCTCTGGGAAAATGGAAGTAGCAAGGAAGGTAGTAGGAAAGCCAGCCGAGCAGTACCCCTAGTTAGAAGGATTTCTGCCTGATGAGTGAGTGGTGATAATCGGGAAGTGATACAGATCACATTTATCCTGTGAATATATTGAAACATTATTTCTAAAGTCAGTGACATGAGAACATATACACTAATACAAATTTCTGAACCAAACATGTGTAATATTTAAACATAAGAGCGGTGGATTTCTTGCTCCTTAAAGCTCAAAGCAAACGACCTTCGCTGAGAGACTGCTCATTTCCAAGTGATGTTTTCAGGGACCCAGCATCCTGTCATCTAATAGCCCTGTCAAATTCAACACATCGGCTCCAACACCACCGTACTTTTCATATCTAATTATTGTGCAATCAGAAGAGGGAAGAGAGTGGAGGATTGGATGAGAGGTGTTTAGACAGCAGCCCTTGAGCAGCGCACTCATTTTACACTAGAATGAGGTCCTACTCCCAACACACCTTAATAGCAAGGCAAACTGGGGAAGGGAATATTGCCAAGAAAAAGACAAAGCAGAGTCTCTAACAAGCCTACCTTTGCTTTACTTTTTGTCCCAGAGCTCTAGGTCCCCTCTTGGAGGATGAGTTGGAAGCAAGGACACCAGGTAGTGGCCATCTCATAGTTGGGGAAGGTGCTAATAGGCATCTTCAGGAGACAGTGGAAATCAAGAACAGCAAACAAAGCATATACACTAGACCGGTTTGCAAAAAGAAGTTAAAGTGTAGCTAGAGTTTCAAAAGGAGCACTGAGAGTATCTCTGACACATCCCCCTTGGACACTGAACCGTTTGCAGTTCTAATAACAAAGTGCTTAGTACTGGAGAAGAAGAAGTAGGTATTCTGTAGAGCCGAGGGAATGTGCTTCTCAGGGACTCAGTACAGCAGGCACTGCGAGTGCTGCACTGACTTCCGACAACAGTAGCACTGTATATCGGTGGCAGAGCACTCAGCCTTGGGGCTGAGAATGTGAGTTCTGCTGTAGGAGTGCTCCTGGCGCTTCCTCTGCAAACTGAAATGAATCATGACACACCCACTTTTAGGACCACTGAGTGGAGTGAGTGTGCTAAGGCGTATGTCCCGGCACGTGGCCCTTCCCTGGAGACTTTATTTTTGTTGTTAACATCCTCGTTGTTATAGTTGGTGAACTGAAGTTTCCATACAGCTGAATCACACCACTAATACATGGAAAGGCTGAGCTAGAGACCCACGTCACACTTGTTCTTCCCACTGCCGCTCAGCCCTTTCTCTAATAAGAGTGTGTTTGGGCCGTCAACTTTAAATAATGCATCTGAGGTGGATGTGATAGATGACAGCTGGAAATGTGGGTCTGGAACCCAGGAGAAATTCGGTACAATGAGATTGCGTAAACACTGAGTACAGTGCACAAAGCATCTTCTTTGTATTGTACCACAGTACCAGTGTTCTATATTTAGCTGAAAACCAGAAGAAATAGGCAGCAGTTTCTTCACGTTGAATCATCAAGAGGAAAGTGGTGTTTGGAACAAATTAACAGAGATTTGCTATTCTATTGAGACTATGACACTTTCCTTTACTCTTTAATTGTATGATTGGGTCAGTTTTGCTTACGTACTTGAAATTTTTCAAAAAGTTATCTAAAGGACAAGGTCTTCATGATTCTAGGAGCTTCTGCCTCAAAATCTTAAAAGCAAAGTTCCCCTCTTAGTTTAGACACAAACAGCTTGCGCTTGAGTTTTCACTTTAGGGAGTACCTCTAAAATGGCCTGAAATCAGGCCGAATATTTGGGCCAGATTGTTAATGCTCTAGCATTTAATATGATCGGGCCAACCAAGCGTCGCCTGAGCTCTTTCACATAGTCTGTTTTTTATGTAATGCTTTTTGCCTAGGGGGTTCCTCTTGTGGTTCCTTATTCATGGAACTAGCTACTGACTCGAGTCACACTTAGCCTCACTCTAATGAACAGAAGGAAGATCATACAAGAGATGGAGTGGCTCATTTTGGGCTCTGAGAAAGTTTAGGATGAGTTGAGAGGAAAGAAAGGGGTTAAGTCCTCAGTAAACCACAAATTAC
The DNA here is from genome assembly GCF_000260255.1 of Octodon degus. Lineage (NCBI taxonomy): Eukaryota > Metazoa > Chordata > Mammalia > Rodentia > Octodontidae > Octodon > Octodon degus. The sequence continues at coordinate 387,212 of NW_004524825.1, forward strand.
TCTGCATGCTTTGTGTAGTGACAGCCATTTCTTGCTGGCTAAGAGTTCATATTCTGGGAGAAAAGGTAAAAGACGTCTTCTACTACACTAGGAGGTAGAAGGCATAATGGATGTTTCAAAAAATTCCCCAGTGGCATGCTGTGAGCTGGACTTTATGGGAGTCCCTGAGACACGGGGCCATAGGCACAGGTATGAGAGTGCTCCACAGGGAAAACAGCTCTCTGCACAGTATAGGAGGGGGAGCAAAGTATGCCTAGGAGTTTTTCCCACACTTCTTTCATTTTTGCCAGTTCAAACTGGAAAGCAGTGGCTTGGATTATAAAGGAGTATGTTTTTTCTCAAGAGAAGGTGGTCTCTAGGAAGATTGAATATGTTAGAAAATTAATTTTAATGCTGATCACTATTGCTCTGAAGTACCCAGCTATTTTACATGGTGCCATGGGTAGAGAGGAGACCCTGTGCTGTAATGGAATAAGTGTCAGGGTAAGAATCAGAAGCTCCGCACGAGTGCCAGTTCTGACACAGACCAGCGGTGTAACTTGGGGCAAGACATTTCGTCTGTCTGGGTCTCAGTTTCTTCTTCTGAGAAATGGAGATAATATTAGACCAAGAAGGAGTCATCAACCACTGCGCTCTGTGCCAACTCTCGTGTTCAGGATGGATCACAATGATGAACAGAGCTTTGTCTCTCGAGTTGCTCAGAATCCTAGGCAGGAGACACACACACAGATACTAACAATCTTACGTGCTAAGAACTAGGATGTCTCTGTCAGAAGGGCACAAACAGCATGTGGTAGTGGGGATAGAGCTTTAGCAAAGATGTGAAAAGATGTGCCTTGCACAGGAGGTGCAACAAAGAGCTAAGGCGGGGCTTTAAATTAAAACAACCTTGTTACAACAAAAGACATGTTACCATCAATCTCATCTAAACACCGCCCCGCCCCGTTTTTCCAAACACACTTATTCAGTCGCTCTTGCCACTTTTTGAAGTGCTTCTGGAAATCCTCTTTCATGTCTTTAGTTGCATTGTCATGACTGCTTCTGCATCTGGAATTGATTCAAAATGTTTGCCGGTCGTGGTCACTGTGGCCTTGGTGAGGAACCAGAAGTCCTGTGCTGCCGTATCTGGGGAACAAGGTGGATAAAGACACACCAGGACATTTTTCCCAGCCGATCTTTCTGTTGGATGGCACTCACCAGCAGTATTCACTTTTTTAATCATATCTCTGGAAGACACTCAGGAAAGAAGACTTGCAGGAGTACTTCAGAAGGTGGTGAAGACAATGGAATAAGTGTGTTGAAAGCAAGGGGGGATCTGGTGGGGATGGCAGTATTTTACAGTAATAGAAATTGTAAAATTTAAATAAACACTGTATTCATTGATCAGTTCTTGTATAAAGAGGAAAGGACATGCGTTGGAGAACAAGGACAATGTAGATGAAGACAGACACATGAGAGCTTCGCGCGGTGAGGTCACAAGTGCCTGCCGACAGACGGGAGTACAGGAAAGTGAGTCACAAAGGGAGGCGATAGCCTCTGAGGTGACCCTTAAAACCCAGACGTGCTCGCTCCGAAGGGTAAATGTAGCCAGGAGTCACACTCCTCTTCTTTGTTTTGCTCGTCCTGAGCCTCTTGTCTGGAGCTTGAGGATTTAATGGGAAGTGTGCAGACAGCCGAGCTTCTGTGACTAATGCCCTCCTCGGTTTGGGTTTTTGCTGGTGGTATATTGCAAGTGACTCATCGTGTACTGATAATGGCTGTAGGTGATTTATTACCCTTTCTTTTTTGCCGTAAATCCCAAATCCTGCCCTTTACTCCATGATTAAACAAATAGCCTGCCTGGCACCTCCACTGCCTTTAAAGTGGTGTGGTCTGTAGTTTGAATTTTAGAAAGAACATCCCTCAGAGTATAGAGCACATTGCTCCATTTCCAAAAGGCCTACTTGACAGATTCTCTATGGTGGGCCTCACACCGAACTTCAGACAGTCTTATTCTCTTCAAAGCTTAAGCTTCTGCCTCCTGTATTCCTCTTAAAGGTGTGATAGCCACAGTTAATCACCAGTACATGTATTCAGTAGCCTTTACCCATTAGCACTGTGGAGATGGATTTCCTCTGAGGGCTTCTCTTAGTTTAGGACCCCTCCACACACATGACAGAGCTCACCTGGAGCAGTACCCCAGTACCACGTGAGACGGCAGACTTGTGCCCCAGCCCACAGGAGAGAGCAGGACTATAGGAGTGGCACTCTACTACTAGGGGACCACAGCATGGGGCAGCTGAGGTAAAGACTAGCCAAGCAACTTATTTCTGGATGGAGACAACACCCCAACAGAAGGGAGAAAGTAGAACCACAACGTTAGACATTAAATCCAACATCCCACTTGAACCCTGACTTGTGGCCTATATCCAGGAGAGAAGTGAGGGCAGATCATGTTCCCCCTCTACCAAGGACAGTAAAGACACACCTTGGCTTGAATGGCAGCCACAGTCTAGGGAGAATGAACAGGAGGGCTTTTAGTGCAGGAAAGGCACTGCAAAGACCCACGGGCTCCAAAGCTAAGATCACAAGAGTGCAGACTGTGACAAATAATACAGTGGGCCGGGGAGATAGCTCAGTGGAATAAACTCTTCCCTGGCAAATGCAAGGGCCTGAGTTTAATCCCTGGTTCTGCAAAAAAAGAAAAAGAAATGAAAAAAAAAAAGCAACACAGGAATTTTTTTCTTTAACTCTTTTTTTGATTTTCCTTTTTGTTTGTGTGCAGGGTCTCACTACGCAGTTCGAACTTGTAGTGATCCTCCTGTTTTCAGCCTCCCTAGTGCTGCAATTATAGGTGTGCCCTACCATGCCCAAACTCCATCACCAGCTCAGAGTGCCTGGGGCTGGGGCCAACACAGCATGCGCTGGAACCCTGGCCGCTGCACTTACCTAAGCAAGTGCTTAGTCTGCTGAGCTATCTTGCTGGCCCTTCTACTTTATATGTTTTAAAATCTTTCTTTCATTATTGTCTGCTTTTCAGATTTTAGAGTCTTTCTCCCACTTTTGTTTCTCTTCTTTTAGTTTCTGTTTTGGCTTTTATCTTGTTTTTTTTTTCTTTTTTATGTATTTAGTACAGGGTCTCACTGCACAGATTGGACTCATAGTGATCCTCTTGTTTTCAGTCTTCCAAGCACTTGGATTATAGGCACACGCCAAAACACCCAGTCTCATTCTCCATCTTAGTGCACCCCGGGGGTGGGGCTGGCATGGCACACTGGGAATCGAACCCTGGTCCCTGAGTCTGCCTAAGCAGGTGCTTTAGTCCACTGAGCTATCTGGCCAGGCCGCTTCCAATTTTTTTATCTTCTTTCTTTTTTATCTCTTTTTCCTACTGTTTATCTTTTTTCTTGCTCATTCTTTCCAGTAACTCTTCTCTATCACTATTAGTTCATTTCTTTTTACTCCTTAATAGGACATCCTGGCATTTTTTCCTCTCCTCCTTCTCATACCCCATCAGCTACTTTTTTTTAAATTTTAATTTTTTATTCTCTGGTTCCCCACCCCCTACATCTTTACTACGATATCTCTTAAGAATCTCCAGATAAATATTTAATTTATACTATTACTGTTGAATACCTTGTTAGTTTTAGTAGTAGTTGTTGTTCCATTTAGTAGACACTTACTGTAGGGCAATAGTAGGTCTATATTTGGATAGTTCTAATGTTCTTACTTTACTTATGGATGTCTTTTTAATGAAGGATGGTACTTTTTTGATCCTTATGATCTGCCAATATTCAGTTTGTATTTAATGTAATTGATGCTAATTTAATTACTATAGCCAAGATGTCATAGTTGTTGTTAATTGGTTTTCTTGAGATGCCAATATCTGGATTGCCTATGGCTCATTAACAATACTGTGGACTAGGCGCTGGGGAGAATAAGTGCTTGCCTACCAAGTGCAAGGGTCTGAGTTCAAGCCCTGGTTCCGCCAAAAATAAAAAATAAAAACAATACTGTGGACCACTTTGGGAAAACTAGTTACCGGGCCAAACATGCTGCAACCTTCCATCCCAAGTAAACACAGGTGGTTGAGTCCTTGGGCAGAGGCCACCACTGAAAAGTAGACATTAACTAAAGAGGTCTCCTCAACCCACAAGCCTCAATATAAATAAGCTAACAGAAATAGAAACATTGGCCGGCGAGATAGCTCGGTGGACTAAGCTTCTACCTAGGCAAGCACAGGGGCTGGGATTTGATTCCAAGCACCACATGCTATGCAGGCCCTGCTCCTGGGTGTGCTGTGCTGGCCACAGAGACTGGGCGTGGTGCTGTGGTGGCTGTAATCCCAGCACTGGGAAGGCTGAAAACAGGAGGATCATTACAAGGCCCAGCTGTGTAGTGAGACCCTGTACCAAATACATAAATTTTAAAAAAGAATGTATGGAATGCAGAAGTGATCAACTTGAAGACAGAATCTCCACACCAGAAGATAGAATGAGAAACAATAAGAGAACATGAAAAATGAATTCAACATCTCCTAGATGATGCCGAGAGGATTAATCTAGGAATAATTGGAACTGGTAAAGAATTGGAAGATGGCACAATAGCATAAAGGACCTATTTACTGAGCTGAGAGCTGAAAACTTTCCAAATAACATAAAAGAATTATGTGAGACATTTAGAACCCCAATAGCCATTATCAGAAAAGAACCTCTCCATGATACACTGGTAGTCAAAATCCCAGAAGTCCAGCACAAGAACACAATCTTAAAAGCAATTATAGAAAAACAATGAATCACTTCTGAAGGAAAACCCATTGGAATTACAGCAGACCTCTCATCATAAAACAAACACTAGGAGAGCTTGGAATGAAAGAAAGCCCTTAAAGAAAATAATTTTGAACCTAGGTTGATATATCCTGCAAAACTATCTTTGAAAATTGATGGAGAAGTAAGATACTTTCATGATAAATAGCACCTCAAGAAATTCATGACTACAAAGCCAGCACTCCAAAAAATTCTCAAAGATACCGCAGAAAAAGACAGTGAAATTAGCTTCACTGACAAAAGTCTAATACATCAAATATACGAGGTAGGCAGAGCAGTTAAGTAGAAATGAAATAGGGAATCAGTAACAAGAAAATAAGGCAAGGACAGGAACACGTCAGTACCTGTTGGCAATAACACTCGATGTTAATGGTCTCAATTCCTGAATCAAAGATCTAGACTGACAGAATGGATGAAAAACAAAACACAATAATATCTTGTATATAAGAAACATACTTACTACAAAAAGAGGCTCATACACTAAAAATCAAAGGATAAAAGCTATTCCATATAACAGGAACCTGAAAAAAAATCAGGTATAGCTAACTTATAGTCAGGTGAATTGGACTTCAAGCAAAACTGATAAAAATGGGAAAAGAAGGTTGCTATGAATTGGTTACATAAACACTCCAACAGGAAGAGGTAACAATTATTAACATATATGAATCAAACAATGGTGCAACCGATTTTGTAAAATAAGTACTACTGGACATAAAAGATCAGACAGATGCAAACAAAATTATAGTGGGGAGCCTGAACAACCCACTGTCACAAGTGGATACAACAAGGAGACAAATAATTAAAAAGAAATATCAGAGTTCAACAAAACCTTTGAGCAAATGAACTTAAAAATATTTACAGAAGGCTCCACGCAACAACAGAATGCACACTTTTTTTTCGGCAGCGCATGGAACTTTCTCCAAAATAGACTATATTCCAGCCAGTAAATCAGTCTTCAGTAAATAGAAAATAATTGAAACTATACTATGCTGTTATCATATCCTAGAATAGTGATAATGAGCCTTTTAGAGAACAAGTACCTAAATGCAACCACAACCTGAATTATATATTGCAAAGTGCCAGCAATTAAACCTCAGCACTGGGATTATAGTTTAGAAACAGAAGCTGGTATCCAATAGTCAGCTTCCGGGGTAACTTGTCTTGCATGCCAACAGAGGGTTCCACATGTCCTCTCTGGCACACATGCCATATATTTGCCCCACTGGAATGAATTTAGAAATCAACAATAAAAGAAAACTGAAATGTTTATGCAAGCCAACAAGAAGTAAACAATACCTTAACTAACCAATGGGTTGCAGAAGAAATCAAGGATGAAATCAGCCACTTTCCAGAACTAAATGAGAATGCCAGTACAATGTCCTGGGAGGGAAGGGATGAGAGGCGAGAAAAGGAATGGGGGGCATGTTGTGTACACGGAGCAAGTGCACACAGTGTAAACACTGTACTGCAAACATGGGTTCATTAAGGGAAGGGGCCAAGACAGCATGGGGGGAGGGGAGGGTCTGAAAAGGGAAATCAAGACGTGTTATGTACATGTCCCAACTTCTCACAAGGAAAGTAAACATTACGGAGTGAGTGCATGTACTAATAAATTAAAGCAAAGGAAACAAATTTACTTTCCCACTTCTGGAGGATTGGGAGTTTAAGATCAAGGCTTCATTGTCTCTGGAGCCATCTACTTCAAAGACAGTACCTTCTTGCTTTGTTTTCTGGAAAAGCTAACAAGCTCCTTTGGATCTCTTATGAATCCCATTCCTGAAATCAGAGCCTTCACAACCTGATCGTCTCCCAAAGGACCTACCATTTGACGTTCATCACTGGGGATGAGATTTCAGCATGTGAAGTTCAGGGGGATGGAAGGGCTCAGACCATACCAGAAAACAAAGACCTGGATAATAGAGCTCCTGCAGCGGGCTCGTTTTTTCAATGTGTTGGCACATTAGGCGGATTCCCATCTAGAAGCCAATGATTTACATGTATTTAGTTAATCTAGTTCAAGAGACAAAGTGTACCCACCCTCCAAGAAAATCCTAAAGTTGAAAAGCACAGTGTAACAAATGCAATGTAAAAACTTGGCTTTTATATGAATGAAATGAAAAATAGAAAAATAGTCAGCAAATAGCATAGTAAGACTAACCTCTGATGGATGTGCTCATTTTGAAAATATACTGAGATATTTCTAGTGCCACTGAGATAGGGACACCAAATAACCAAATAGATACTTTCCAAAGAAGTTGAAAAAATATTTTCCTTGTGATTTTCAGTCAATAACAGAGATTCTTAATCTTGTGATATGGAATAACATAATTAGTGATATAAAAACTGAAAACAAGATTGTAGGACAGTAAAAATGGCTAGTGTTATGATTTGTATCTAGGTGACCCTCCAAAGTCTCTTGCAGTCAATGAGGCTGCTTCTAGAGTTTGTGATCAATTCATGATCCAATGCAGGGATTATGGGTGTGAATGCTACCCCAGCCCTATGGTGGGTAATCTGCATTACAATGTAAAGGGGGGGAGAGAGGCTGGCTAGAAGCTTCAGCTACGGTCTCTTCCTTTGCTTTTTGCTGCTTTCTACCACCACGTACTGCTGCCCTTTACCATGTGCCACTCTGTCTTGGAGCCAGCCCAGTATGGACTGAAACCTCCACTAACTGTGAGCTAAATAAACCTTTCCCTCCTTAATGTTGGGTATTGGGTATTGTCCCAGCAATGAGAGAAAAGTAACTAAAATAGTACATTTCATATTGTTATCTTCAAAGTAGTTGCTCATATTACAAGATACAGGTATGAAAAATTGATCAATCAAACAATATAGGAATAAACCTTTCCTTTCAATGAGCTTATAGCAATTAGTAGTATTACTGTCCTATCATCTATACACTACATATACAATTTATGTACTACAAATACATAATATTCCTGTATATGTATTTCCTTTTCCCTTCCTTCTTTTCTGCTTTCCCCCATTCCAGTTTCTCTTACCTTTTGGGTACTTTCTTTCCATTTCATAGTATCTATTATACATTTGGAGTCTTATTTACTGTTTTAGCTTCTCACACCAGAAGACAATACAGTATTTGTGTATGTAAGACTGATTTATTTCACTTATGAGTATGATCTCAAGTTGCATCTGTTTACCTATAAATGTAACGTTTATCCTTCTTCATAGCTGAGTAGTACTCCATTATATAAAATACTGTAGTTCAGGTCATAGGAAATGGACAAAGTGTTAAATATCACTCATATTGTGTAAACTTCTGGAAAGACATTAACCCAGCTTGATGAATCTCCATCCTCAGATTACTCATCTTCCCAATATACTATTACTCTCTTCATAATATCATTCAGTTTTGAGGTTTTCATTAGCATGTGTAATATGTTAGCTGACAAGATACAGAGAATTTAAAGTAACTTGCACACACCTGCTAGGTGATAGAACTGAGTGCTAAATCTGTCAGTCTGCCATTGGAATCAATGTGCTTTTTAAAAATTTGACAGGTAGGGGCTGGGGATATAGTTCAATGGCACAACGCCTGCCTGGCAAGCACGAGGTCCTGAGTATGATTCATGGTACCAAAAAAAATGACAGATAAAACTTACGTTCATTCGTGGTATACAGCATAATGCTTTCATAAATACGTACATTGTGGAAAATGTAAATCAAGCTTATTAACATACACTATCTCTTGTCAACCTTCAATTATAAACTACATCATAATTAAGTATAGTACATTGTAAAGAAGTACCGCTTAGTTACAATAGATCTCTTGAGCTTGTTTTTTATATTTATTTGATACTTTTGCCCTTTAACTAATATTGACCACGCTCTTACTCTCGTAGACCACTTCCTATTTGCAAAAGATGTTTTTGTTTCATTTCTTTCCATCCTTTATTTTGACCTTAGTTTATACTTTCGTCTTGCTCAAATAAGAGATAGTGTGTGCTGTTTGAGTTTGTATGCCTGATTGATTGCACTAAACATTTAGTTTTTCTGGTGCATTTGTTTTCCCACAAATTTCTTCAGTTTGTCCTTCTTTATAGCCAAGTAGTATTCCATAAATGCTATGTATAAATAGGATAAATACAGCATTGTCTCTACCCATTCATCGGCGGACAGACATACAGGCTGTGCGCCAGCCGCTGCATAGACTCACTGGGGTTTTCATTTGCGTTTCGCTGAAGCTTCTCACTGTGGGGCACATTGTGTCTTCTTTTGAGGTTCTTTATGCATGTTTGTGATGTTTATTTGCTGTTACTGAGTTGTGTTCCTTACATGTTTCGGGCTCTGATCCCTAATTAGATATATGATTTGAAAAATTTCCTGCCATTCTGTAACTTGTTTCTTCAAGCTGTTGTTTGCTTTCTTTGCCATGTAGAAATGTTTTAGTTGTATGTAATACTATTTGTCCATTTTTCCTTTTGTTTCTTGTGCTTTGAGCTCTAATCCAAAAATATCATTGCGCAGACCAATGTTATGGAGCTTTTCCCTATGCTTTTTCCTGTAGTTTCATAGTTTTAGCTCTTGCATTTCAGCTTTCGATCTATTTCGCATCAGCTTTTGCCTCTGCTGGGAGGTCAAGGACTTTGTCTCATTCTTCTGCATATAAATATCCAGCTTCATGTTCTTGTATCCCCATTGAGAAGCAATTGACTGCACGTGTGATCATTAATTTCTGGGCTTTCTGTTGCTTTCTGGTCAACCATGTGTCCAGTTCTGTACCAGCTTCTTGTTCTTTTCATTATTGAACATTTATAGTATCCTTGAAGCCAGGGCATGCGATGCTCATGGCTTTGTTTATTTGGTTTAAAGTGTCTATCTATTCAAGGTCTCTTCTCATTATACAAGAATTTAAAATGTTTCTTTAAATTTCTGTGAAAATAAGGGTTGATGCAATAGCTTGGTGGACTACATGCCTGCTTAGGCAAGCCCAGTGACTGGGGTTCAATCCCTGGCACCACAGGCCACACCAACCCTGTCGCTGGGTACACTGAACTGGCTGTCAAGACCAGGCATGGAATTGCATACCTGTAATCCCAGTGTTGGGGAGGCTGGAAATAGGAGGATCGCCATGAGTCCCAGCTGAGTAGTGAGACCCTGTGCTAAATACATTAAATAAATAAATAAATAAATAAATAAATAAATAAATAAATTTCTGTGCAAATAACACTCTATGTTGCTTGGGCTTGCATTAATTAAATCTATGAAGCATTTTGTGCAGCATGAACAATTTAACAATATTAATTTTTCCAACCAACAAAGATACAGGGTATCTTTCTGTTCATTTGCAACTTCTTCTTCTTCTTCTTCTTCTTCTTCTTCTTCTTCTTCTTCTTCTTCTTCTTCTTCTTCTTCTTCTTTTGTATTTTATGGAAGGGTCTACAGGGTGCTCAGGGTCTCACTACTAGATCGGACTCATACTGATCCGCCTGTTTACAACCTCTCAAGCACTGGGATTATAGGCACGCGATACCATGCCCAGACTCAATTGCCGTCTCAGGGAGCTCCGGAGACAGGGCCAGCACAGTACGCTGGGGATCAAACCTCTGACCCTTGCATCTGTCTAAGCAGGTGCTTTAATCCGCTTAGCGATTTGGCTTACCCTCTATCATTTTGAACAGAAGTGATGAAAGTGGGGATTCTTGTCTTGATGGAAAAACTTTGAACTTTTCCTGGTTGGTTCTGTGAGCTGTTTATTGTGGATGACTTTTGTTGCATTGGAATACATTCCCTCCATATCTAATTTGAGAATTTCATATATTCTTGACACAAATATTTTATCAGGTATGTTTCCCAACTACATTCACCCACTCTGTGTTTTGTCTTTTCATTTTTTATGGTGGTTTTGATGATCAAATTTTTTTTTTCATAATTTTGTTGAGAAACAAATAGCAATGAGACAGGTTCAAATCAAATTGGTAGGACAGTTTCAATAATTAACACATTGCATACATTCTTCCTAGTGGTTAATTGCTGTACAAGATGCAGACTTGATATCCTATCTACAAACACCAATAGAACAAATCCCTCTATTCATTAATAAAATGTAACTATATATCTATCCTAACCACTTTGAATACACAGATACAAAATGGACATTCATCTGTATCCCCCCCTTTTTTTTAAGTTCCATCATTTCAATATTATAGGTGTGTAAACTCAGCAAAATATTCTAAAAGAGTTCAGTAGTCCAAAAAAATATTGGGTGTTCCGCTTGACTGGCAATGTCAGAAATTGTTGACCTGAGTCCCCCACAGCTCAACATAACACCATGGCTTTACTTCTCATATTTCGTTTTCATACTTTCCTGCTGGATGGTTAAGACCAAGGTAAAGCAGGACCTGTGCAAGAAGAGTTGTAGCTTTTGGGTCTGAGAAGGTCAGTGAAATCCCCTCAGGATTTATCCTGAGATCCTGTACCTCCGATTGTCGAACCTTTGTCAGTGCAGCCATGTGGATGAGTCACGACCATTGCTTGGCCAATGTGCTCTCTGTGAAAGCCTGAGAGAGTGTTTTCTCTCCATGTGACTCTCCTTAGGCACACTCCACATCATCGATCACTTTCATTTGATGAAGTACAATTTATACGACTTTCATTGTTTTATACACCATGCTTCTGCTGTAGTACATAATATAACTCTGCCTAACTTGAGGTAACAAAGATTTTTCACCTATGTTCTCCTATAGAAATTTTAGTTCTTAAATGTATGTCTATGATCCATTGTTGGCTAATATTTGCTTGTGCTTTCAAATAACGGTCTATGCTCTTTTATCATTATTCCTAATTAGTACATGTTTGCCATGCCTAATTACACTGACCATTGGGAATTTGTATCTGCACATAATATATGATATATCTTAATCATTTTTCCCATTCTCCTTCCCTCTTACAGCCTTCTTCCCCTCCCTATTTACAAAATATTTTTGCCATTTTTCCTTCCATTCTCTCTTTTTAAATTCCCATTCCATTCCTTCCTTTCCCTCTCCTCTCCTTCTTTGTTCCCCTACCATGTTGAGCATGTTCTTTCTACTTCCTAATAGCTGACCTCCATTTTTTTCTTCTCATTTATACATTGTGTTTCTCATAAAAGAGAAACAGTGGGATATTTCAACTTCTGAGCTGCATTTATTTCACTGAAAGTGATGATGTCAAGATGGATCCATTTACCAAAAATGACTAAGGTTTACCTTTCTTCATGGCAGAGTAGTATTCCATTGTATATACATACCACATTTTCTTTATCCATTTATCTGTTGATGGGTACATGGGCTTTCCCCAAGATTTAGCTTTTACCAACTGTGCTACCATAAACATGGATGCGCATGTATTACTGTGGTTTGATGGTTTTAGTTCATTTTGGAAGATACCTAGAAAGGGAACAGCTGAGGCAAATGGAACTTCTAGTTTGATTTAGTTTTGGAGGAATCTCCATACTAATTTCCTTAGTAGTTTTATCAATTCATACTCCCACCAACAATAAGATGTGAATATTTCAGAAATATATTTGTGTCACAAATATATGAAACTCTCAGAGCCAGAGATATAGCTCAGCAGCATAGTGTCTGCCTGGCAAATGCATGAGGTCGTGAGTTTGATTCATAGCACAAAAAAAAAAGATAGAGGTAATCAAAGAATACAAGAAATTCTCAGAAAATTAAAATGGTTCATTCCTCCCCCCCCCCCCCCCCGCCCCCCCCCCCCCCCCCGCCGCAGCCTTGCTAGTATTTCTTATTAGTTGACATCTTGATGATAGCTATTCTTTCTGGGGTGAGATGAAATCTTAGTGTTGTTTTAATTGGCATGTGCAAACTGCAATACAGGAGATATTGAATAAAAAGGCCTATATTCTTTATAAAAATATTCTACTACTTTTATTAACAGCTACTATTGGCGTATTTTAATAGGAGTCAGTGTGGTATTCAGTGCATAAAGGTGAACTCCAGCCTCCCATTCTTTACCCTTCATGCCTCTTCACCTCTAGAAATCTCTACCTTCAAGTGCTCTGTTCATTAGTTTTCACTACAGAACACGTGCTACTTGTATGTCTCTTTCTGGCTTATTTGCATAACATGATGATTTCTATTTCTTTCTATTTTTCTGGAAATGACAAGCTTTCAATCTTCTTTATTGCTGAATAATATTCTACTGGGAGATGTACATCACATTTTCCTTATGTATCAGTACCATGATGGACGCTGAGGCTTCTAACATACCTTAGCTATTGTGAGTAGACCTACAATAAACATGTGCAAGCTTTTTTTTAATATGGTGCCTTTGGAATCTTTCAATATATACACAGAAGTTGGCTGACTGGATCATAAATATCATTTTCCATTTTTTTGTGGAACCTCCAAACTGGTTCTCTAAATTAGCCTTACTAATTTACATTTCAGCCAACCGTGTCCATTGGATGTTAATTAGTTGTCAAGAATACAACTTGCAAATATTTTCTTTTGTTCCATAGGTTGTTTTCCCCTCTATTGATTATTTCCTGTGCTGTGCAGAAGAGTTTTTAGTTTGATATTTCAACTATTCTAAATTCCTTGTGTTTCTGTATAAATTTTAGAGTCAGCTTAAACTTAACAGTTTTGCAAAAAGAAAAAAGTGGAATTTTTGAAAGGCAGTGTTTTGAATTTCCAGAGCAATTTGGTTCACACTGGCATCTCAAATCTGTATCCCACGGTGTCTGAACGTGCCACTGCACATAGAGATGGCTTTGATTTCTGCTTTCAGACTCCAGTCTTACACTGTTTTGCTTGCCTAATTTTTGACAGCTTGGTTGGAACACAGTTCACACATCATACAATTAAATTTTTTAAAGTCTACAATTAAATGGTTTTATTAACTTTATAATTTTGCAGCCATCACCAATAACTGATCTGAGAACATGTTAATCACCTCCAAAGAGAAACTCCATACCCCTAGCATTCATTCTAACTTATTTTCCATCTTATAATGGCCAAATCATTAATAAAAATTGAATAAAAGGCAGCAGACATCCTTGCCCGCACTTAGTGCTAAGTAACTTAATCTTTTACTATTAAATACTGGCATGCATGTAAATTTTCTATAAGTTCACTTTGTCTGTTGAGAAAGTTGCCTTTAAGATTTTGGAGAGTTTAGAATTATGGTGTTTTAGATTTCATCTCCCTGCTTTTGTTCTTGCCCTCCTTTTATTTAATTCTTCACACAGCCGCCAAATAATCCTAAAATATTAGTCAATTTAAGTCAGGCTTATGCTGATAAAATCTTGCAGTGCCTTCCTACTTCCCTGGGAGGAAATGCTAAAGTATCCTAGAAAGCCGTGGAGGGCACGGCCTGCCCTACGATTGCCTCCTAGAACTTGCTTTCTGTTACTGCTCCTCCTGGCTAGCTGCGCTCAGCCGCGCCACATGCACTTCTACACCAGGGCTTTTAAAGTTGTTACTCCTTCTGCTTGTAACATGTTTTCTCCATGTTTCCAGCGGCATCATTCTCTCATTTCCTTCAGGTCCTTGTTCACATGTCACATGTCCCCTATTCAGTGAGGTAATCCCTGAACACTCTTAAAAATTTCAATGCTTTCCCATTACCTTTTCTACCTATAGTTCCTTTTTCATTTTAATAATTCTATAAGTTTAATTTTTTACATCTTTTTAAAAAATGCATTTAGTACAGGGTCTACAGGGTCGAACTACACACATCAGCCCCATAGTGATTCTCCTGTTATCAGCCTCCCAAGAGCTGGGATTCCAGGCACTCACCATCATGCCCAGTCTCAATCACTGGCTCAGCAAGCCCTGGGGGCGGGGCCGGCAAGCTGGGGATCGAACCCCGGCCACAGCTCTGTGCCTACGCAGGCGCTTTAGTCTGTGGAGCTATCTTGCTGGCCCTGTAAGTTTCATTTTAATTTTTTTTTTATTTTTCAAAGAGAACAAAAATATTTTTAAAAATTAGAAATAATACAGAATTTCACTAAACAAGATGATAAGAATTCAACATTTTTAATACTGCATATTGTTTTCTTCAAATTAATTTTTTAGATTGCCAGATATAAGCATCCTAAGTTGGTCAAAAAGTTAAAACAAAATAAATAAATGTAAGCATTAACTGTTCCTTTCAATAGAGCAGTAGAAATCAGCAGTACAGTTAACCAAGCTATCCTGTGTACATACATATGTATTTTTCTCCTTGCTTCTTTCTTTCCTTTCTCCTTTTCGTCATCTCAGTTGCTCCTTCCCTTTGAACAGTTTCTTTCCCTTTCCCAGTATCTGTTGTACCTTTGGATCTCATTTACTCTTTCAGGTCCTGGTACTAGCTAGCCAGTATGATGTTCACACATGCGGGTCTGATTTATTTCACTTGTGGGTATGGTCTCTAGTTGCATCCATTTACCTATAAAACCCTCCTGCCAACCTTCTAATATACTATATAATTTGCTTATTTATCTTGTTTTTTTTGTATTCCTCTACTTAGATATAAGTTTTAAGTAGAGAAAAATCCTAATAGACATTGCTTAAAATAGTACCTTTGTACATAGCCAGTGATCAATAAATATTCATTGACTGCGTTACCGAGTCAGGAAACTGAACCTGAGGCCTTTGCACTGACTTGGGCCTCCATCCTTTTTGACTTTTACTTTTTAAAATTTTGAGACAGGGTCTAGTTCATTTGCTAAGTTGTCCAGGCTGGACTCAAACTTCAGTCCTCCTGCCTCTGCTTCCCAGCATGCAAGAATGGCAGGCATGACCCACCGTGCCCCACTTCGATGCTTCCTATAAGGTTCTCAAAACTCTGAAATTGTAGGAAAGAAACTATATACCCAAGAAAGGAGAGAGATTGACATACTTTGATATTAATGAATCCTATTAAGATGCCTCTTTGTGGGAGCCCTGGGAATACTTGAACTTGATGTTACCCAACTGACACCTACTCTTTTCAAGCTTCTCAGAGAAACATATGTCTTTAGGAAAGAAAAGTCATCCGGTAATTGACTCATTCAGTGGCGATTCATGGAAAACCTATAATATGTGTGGTACCTCACTGGGCTCTTGATACAAATCAAAAAAAAAGTGAGACAAAAATCTGTAACCTTATAGAAAGGGAAGAAAAAAAATACATGGGGATGGGAAAGTAATTTGTATGTCATGTTGCATGTCAGATACGATGAAAAAAGATAGAAGCACGGTAAGATTTATTATGCAGAGGGTGAGTGGGAAATTGAAGGGAGGTCAGAACAGGCCTCTTTCAGAATATGTTAATTAAGCAAGGACCAGAGAAAAGTGCAGGAATTAGTCATCCAGGTATTCCGAAAGAACATTCTGGGCAGAGAACACAGCGCCTACCTAGCAGTAATGTCACGGAGCCTGCCTTGTGACAGTAGTGATTGCTGAGGGAGCCCGGGAGGGTGCAGTAAGAGACAAACACGAGGTATAGGGACCGAGATCGTGTCAGATCATGTAGGCATTGGGCTTCATTCTGTGTGTGCTGGGAAAACAGGAAGCGCTTGTGTAAAGAATGCGCTGGCAGCCTAGAGACAGTCAGGAGGCTCTGGCGATAATAAAATGTTAGCGTTTTGCTGTAGTGGTCTGAAAGAAAACAGCCACTGAGCAACAAAGCACATGATGACAAAGCAATTACCCAAATGAGCCAGAGTTGTTTGCAAAAAGGCATTTGTGCATTAGCATAACTGATACTTATGTGTTCATAATATATTGGCAATGAGTTACACCACAAACACACATAATATATGTCTATTATATGTATATATTGTATGTGTGTTTTTGGAGGAAAAGATCTGGCGAATTGTTATATATGTCATTGTGATAATTTTTACTCCACCCTCCCCCTCCCTACCCTCCTCTCTCCTTTATTTTGCTCTTTATTTATATTTTGAATTTCTCATATAAGAAAGGCCACGTGCTACTTAACCTCCTGTGTGTGATTTATTTCACTGAGCATTATGTTGTCAAGCAGATGCACTATTCTTTAGAATGCCTCTCTCTACTTCGCTTCACTCACCTCTGAAGCTTCCTTCATCTGAGGTGCTTTCGGTCCTCCAAGGCCTTGTCTGATGGCCACATGATACTTTTTCTTTCAACTTCTCCACACCCACAGTGCCTTCTACAGAACTATGTCAAGTTGCACGGGGACTCCTTGTGCCCACACACACTGCTCTTCTTTGGCAGGAGGCTCATCTAAGTCTGGGTGAAGAACTCACTGCTAGACTCACATGTGCACACAAGGTCTTTCCATGGAGATCAGGCAGGACAGTGGGCCTGGCAAGAGTAGGAAAACGTGACTGTACTGAATAAAGAAATAAATGTAGTTTAGCATCTGTGACTGACAACAGAGGTGTAGTCCCTGCACCTCTAGATATAGGAGGTTTTAGACATGTTGAATCTCTAGGGTTAGACCCTGTTTTGTGGTAGATACTCTTTATTCTGAGTGACAATGCTTTTTGTCAATAATCTGTTCAACCTTTAGGACTAGGGAAGAAAACTATTTTACAGAGATTAGAAAGTGGACTATTTGGAAGAAAGCCATAGATGTTGTCAGGCATTGGATACGTGACAAAACTGAGACAAACAAACTCTGTCAGGAATGAGCAGGAAAAATCAAACTCGATTGTACTCCAGGCAGCCAGACTGGAGGTGGCTAACTGGCCAGCATCGCTAATCTAGGCTCATTGTCTAAACTGATGGACATCGAACAACTTCACAAATGATCAGAATGGCAGCAATCGACATGGCTCCAAGTAGGCTAACTAGAGCAAGTGTGCTCAGGTGTGCATTAGCAAGAGCTCAAGCCGGAAGGAAAAAAACCAATTGTGTGCCCCTCAGCAAATGAGAGATTGGAGCTGGATGACAAGTGCCCTTGAGGTTCTAATTAATCCCTTGGATATTTACCAGGTGTCCCATGTGTCTTGAAAAAAGCTCGATTCTCAAGCCAGCCAGCCATGCCACCAATGTGACCTTTACTTTTAAGGCAGAAAGGGGGCTTGATGACTCAAAGAACTAGACACAAGAGAGACATAATTCACTGAGAAACCTGCAACTTCTTTTATATACTGAAAGTGTCCATGAGAATTTAATACAGAAAACTGTGTTCCCTCTCAGTACTTATATTATTATTTCTAAGATGCTGCCTATTATGTGTGATGTCAAGGGAAAATTACTTTACGTCTCAGTAATGGTCCTTGGGAAGTGGAGAACAAGACCACAACAAAGAAGTTAGAAAGGCAGCATGGAAAGACAGTGATTTCTATTGGGAGCAGGCCTGATTCATAAGAACTTTACTATCTGCCTTTCTGTGCACTCCAAGCCCATCCCACCTAAGAACAGAGCAGAGAGGAAGGAGCAGATGTTTGTACGGGCAGGGAGCTTCAGAAGCAAATTATGGTTGCATTCTCCCTGGTGCTCTCTGACATCTTTGTCGTGTTGTCCTCTCTTCCTCCTTCCCTCCCTCTTACCTTCTACCTTGCTATGACTTTTAAGATCCCATCAAGCTTTCTCTACAACAGAAAGAACCCTGACTTGACCAACAACCACCTTCTACATGGGAAATGTTGGCCCAAGGGGAACATAAGCAATTGCAGCATCTCTCACATGATTACGATTCCCAAGGAGCAGAAGAGACATTGACCCTCAGATATACAGAACACAATTGCCATAGAAAAAACTCTGGATTTCCACCCCAGTTGTGCAGGTCATGTGATGGAGACAAACACTTCAACTGAAAAACTATTTATTTACCTACTTTTTTATTTTTATTTTTAAATGTATTTCATTGTTCCAGGGTCTCACTATGCAGCTCAGACTCTTGGTGATCCTTCTGTTTTCAGCCTCCCCAGCGCCGGGATTACAGGCATGTGCCACCACACCCAGACTCTGTGGCTGGCTCAGCCCACCCTGGGAGTGGGGCTGGCATGGCATGTGGTGTGGGAGATTGAACCATGGTCTCTGAGCTTGCTTAAGTTTGTCTAATCAGGAGCATTAGTCCCCTGAGCTATCTTGCTGGCCCTGAAAAACACTTAAATTTCTGGTCTCTACAACAGGGTTTACAATAATGCCTGTAATACGTTCCTCATGGGGATAGTATGGAGAGCAAATGGACTAAATAGCATCCTTACTTGAAGGCACCCAGCATCGCCACAGTACCAATGCTAGGGGCAGACTTGAACGGGAGTGGTGAGTGCGAATGTGCCTTCGAAACTGTAGCTGTGTTGTACATCTCAGATGATATTAGCGATGATCCTTGCAATAATCGCAATTGTACACTGAACTTGCCGTGTCTTCCTAGACACATGGATGTCTATAATTTAATGATAAATAAATATCCTCTGGTACCTCACTTGCATCAACCAAAGAGAAGCAAAGTGGGGCAGCAATGGCCTGGGGACTCTCTTGCCAGGATCTTGCTACCAGGTCCTGATACAGCAACACTGCGGGTGAGGAGAGTGAGAAGGGAGAGCGTGCACATGGGACACCTCACAGAGCTTCATTTATTGCTTCCACTGGACATTTTCCCAGTGTGCATCTTTGGTAGTTCCTAGAAATGAGAAGTGTTTCACTCAGCCTATTGTGCTGACGTTCTACTAAATAGGAATTCTGAATCCTGAAAAGAGATGAGCAGAGGTGCTCGTCCAATGGAGAAAACTGCATGCGGGAACGAATGGCACTATAACTGATGACCAGCGTCTCAGCTTATTGGAGCTTCAATAGCATGGCAGGAATTGGGCTCAGTGTGGGAGGTATAAAAGCTCGCTAGAAATAGCTCCTTCGAGCTAGGTTCTGAAGAATTCCATATTTTTTGCTGTGCAGGTACCATTTCTACATAAGAGACTATTTTCTAAGCCAAGCAAAGTTGAGCTTCAAAAACTTGAAAGAATTCAGAAGTAAAACCTTGACAAAGATTATTTATACAGGTTGGTGTGAATAGCTGTGTGGATATGGCAGGCCATGCCCTATCCATTCAGGAGCTCATGCTACATGTATGTTGGAGCATGAGCTCTTGGGATTTGAACTTTCTGATGCCCTGTCATATACTGGGGTTCTTTCTGAAATGCTTAGTTGATGTGTGTGTGTGTGTGTGTGTGTGTGTGTGTGTGCATGCGCGCTCGTGTGTATTTGGAGACCCATCACTCCTAACAAAGCTGGAGCACTTCCTATGAGCAGCAGAGCTGTATTTTGTGTCTGTTCATTATCAGAGTGAAGATATTCTTTCTACACATCTTTCCTCTTCAGTGCAATCTTTCAATTGCTTCACTCACATAATAGCCTGCTGAGAAGAATTATTTCAGATACAATTAAACTGCGGTTACGAGTGAATTAGCCAGGACCTAGGGCCTTCAGGCTGCTTGAAGAATAGCTAAGGAAGGAACAGAAGGCCAGATGAAATATATATATATATATATATATATATATATATATATATATATATATATATATATATATTCAAAAGATGGCACCGTGGAATTCAGATGTGATCTAAAAATATGAATACTGAATGAGGCTTTGATACACTGTCTAGTTCATTTAATCCATCTTTTATGTTCAGAAAGACTCGAATCTCAGTGAGCCTAAACAAGCAGACTGCCTTGCCAGTCTTAGGGGTGCTGTTGGGCGTGATCTGAACCTTATGCTTAATAACATTTATTGTAGTTTACTTGATTTTCTGTTTTCCGTTGTCTTCTCTCTCAGGCTCACGATTCATGCTGAGTGTCCCATGCACTTGGAAGATTTTCCCATGGATGTGCATGCCTGCCCACTGAAGTTCGGAAGCTGTATGTATTTTCTCAGTTTTCTTTGCTTGGTCTCCTACCAAAAGAAATCAGTCTGTCCTATTTCTCCTCTAGTTGTCTCTGAAGCTAAGGCCTATAGCTCTGGCTACTATGGACGCAAGTACAGAGAATGTGGGAAGTACGAGTGGCCACGACGAAGAGCCTTAGCTCTTCAGTTTTCTTCCTCAGAGCTTAACAGTTTTCTTTTTACATGCTAAATCTTATGTCACCATTTCAGAATAATTTCTGTGTCTTTAAAGTATCAACATCTGTTTGCTAATTTTCCCAGAGGACAGAGCAGGTTAGAACTTATATACAGTACAAGCAGCAGCTTCTGAAAGAGAAGATCACTGAAGGACACTATACTTACACATGTTGTTAAACGTCCATTCAGCCTGTACCTCTGTATACTTCTGTCTCATTCTCAACAGTAAATAGTACAGAGGCAGCCACTGAAGATTTGCTCAGTTTTTAGGACATTACCTTTCCCAGTAGTTGTAAATTTTATAGAGAAGAAAGTAAACACGCAGTTTGTTTCCAAATGAATTAGAAAAGTCAAAACTGAATGGAGGGGCCGGGAAGATGGCTCAGTGGAATAAGTGCTTGCCTGGCAAGTGCAGGGGCCTGAGTTCAATTCCTGGTTCCGAAAAAAAAAAAAAACTGAATGGAGTTTGGAAGTGTTTCTAAATCTAAGAATTTCAGTGTATGTTATGTAGCAAATCACCAGAGTAATATACCAAAATGTGTGTGAGCCTGTCTGTGTTAGATTTACCTCTGCGTTTTTGAAAGAATATTTGAAAAACTCCAAAAATTATATGTGACATATTTTTCATTCATTTATTTGTCAAATATTTACAGACTGTCTTCTGTGTGCCAGCCTCCATTCTAGGAGTGGGAATGTGTCCATGAATAAAACAAACTCCACAAGCCATGTGGAACTTGTATTAGAGAGGAGAGAGACAGTGAAAGATCAACTAAATAATGAATAAAAAGGGAACATGCGAGGTAGAGTGTAAAGTGAGGAGAACCGTGGGAAGACGTAGAAGTACTATGGACTACGGAGAGTCAGCCAGGCCTAGGTGGAGGATGCTGTTAGTGCTGAAACTGAAAACATACTGATCATGATTACCCCATTTTATTCGAAAATAAGGTAGATGTGGGAGGCTAGGGACAGCAGGGATAACAACTGTCAAAATAGCTGGGTAGGAGGAATATATTCTACTGCTCCATAACATGTAGGGCGCAGCAGATAATGACACTTTTCTTGGGCTGGCAAGATAGCTTGGTGGACTAAGCTCCTGCTTAGGCAAGCGCAGGATCCAGGGTTCGATCCCTAGTACCACATGCCGCACTGGCCCCAGCCCTGGGCACCCTGAGCGGGCCACTGAGACTGGGCATAGTGGCACACACCTGTAATCTCAATGCTACGGAGGCTGAAAACAGGAGAACCACTGTGAGTCCAATCTGCGTAGTGAGACCCTGCACCCAATACATTTAAAAAAACCCCACTTTCCTTTGTATTTCACAATAGTTAAAAGTTCCCCAAATCCTCCAAGTAGGGAGATGATAGAAGTGGCATCCAGTAAGTGAAATGTGATGGAGAAGAGGGGGCTATGGAAGGATTTCAGGGAATGCTTGATGCTGGCTTAGCTCGCAGTGACAGTGGTAACGTGGTGAGAAGCGGCCTGATTCTGGCCCCTGACTCCCCTGATGGATTAGATGTACGGCACAGTAACTGACAGAACTTGGTGGAGACTTGTAGATCTTTGTTGCAGTGGATTTAGTATCAAATGAGATGGGTGTCGCTTCCATTCTAGGTAGGACAAAGTTGTTTGTTGGTGGTCACTGCGCTCATTATAAACTGCAAGGAGCCCTAGAAGTGTAGAGACAACAGAGATTAAAGAGACCAAAGATTTGAAAAGCAGGTGGACCACTCTAACATTAACCTGTGACCTGTAGTGTTCTGGCCCAGGTTCACAGCTTGCATCGAAGTCTGACTTTGGGACCAGAGCATGAGGTCAAGAGCCAATATGAAAAGTACATGCGACACCACGCTGGCTACATATCAAGAAAACAATGCTAATTCTAAAGTTTACATGTAAATATTAAAGCGCTTTTCCACACATGGCGGCACATGCCTGGAATCCCAGCACGTGGGAGGCTGAGGCAGGAGGATCATTGTGAGTTGGAGGCCAGCCTGGGCCACAAAGTGAGCTCAGGGCCAGCCTGAACTGCGCAGCAAGACCCTGTCTCAAACAAACAAACAAAATTCAAGTGTCAAGAATAGTTAGGGCAATCATGAAGAAAAGTATGTCTTTGGCCCATTAGTCTGGCTGTTAATCTGTATAAGTAATAAATAACTTTATAAAATAAATGAATCCAATGCTGGCAAAGAAGTGAGAGAAGGGCAAGGACAAAGAATTCAGATGTGTTACGTACACGTACCCGTTCTCCACAATGAATGTACTCATTCTGTACTGCGAACACAGGCTGAGAAAAAGAAAACTTATAAAAAGTAAAAAAATAAAGTTATAGCAATTTATACAAGAAACTATTAGTGGAACAAAATAAAAATGAGAGAGGAAGAGGGAAAGAGAGAGAGAGACAGGGAGACAGAGAGAGAGACAGAGAGAGAGAGAGAGAGAGAGAGAGAGAGAGAGAGAGAGAGAGATCTTGGCTCATCCCAGATAATGTACAAGCATAAATCCCATATGAACTCCAGAGCTAAATGTGAAAAGGGTAAAGTAGAACTTTCAGAAGAAGACATAAAAAAGCAACTTCAGAATCTCGAAGGTAATATACGTTCTTTAAATGCAACATGGAATAGAATGGACCACAAAAATGAAAGAGAAAAAATTGGAATACATTAAAATTCAAGTATTCCCCTCATCCAAAGGAAAGGTGAGCCATGAGGTGTGGGGAAATATTCATACTGCTTCAATAGAAAAGTTGCCAAATCTTGAGCTGTGTCTTAGTCACCTGCCTTATTGCAGAGACAAAATGCCCGACACCTGCAGGCTAAGCGGGGAAAGGATTATTGAGCTCACAGTCTGCAGGGCTTTCAGTTCACAGTCAGCTGACTCCAACGTAGGCCGGTCCGGCAGAGGGGCATCGCAGAGGAGGAACAGGTCATGGTGGGCCAAAGGCAGCAAAGCAGCGGGAGGGGTGGCAGCACCCTCTCTGCCCCTTACATTCTGTCCAGGCTTTGCGCCCTTAGGGCGGGTAGCACTCACACCCAGGTGGGTCTTCGCGTTATGCACACCCGGAACTGTACAAAGCAATCAGTGACTGATTGAATCATTACACACCCTTGATCCCGGTGTCACTCACGCCATATCCAGCCACCTCTGAAACAGCCCCCTCTACGACTTCATGAGGCTTTAGGGGGACATCTAGACACAGCCGTAACAAACTGCTCCCTTAAGAAGGAGGGCTTCCCAATTTCTGTTTGTCTGTTTCTCATTTCTTTCTCTTTCTCTCAATCTCTCTCTCCACTTACTTTAGTAGAGAAATATAAAGTAATATAAAAACTACAGCACTACATACTCAACTAAAATGACCAAAATTAAAAACATAGAATATATCACCAATCGTTGAGCATAATGTATCTGTATTGTCATGACCTACTAATAAGCCTGTAAATTGCTATGAAGATTACGAACTTGTTTGGGGGCATTTAATAATGCTGCACATACACATATCTCATAACTTTGCGTCTCTAGTCCTGAGCATATTTCCAAGCATCAACTAGTGTTTTTCTTTACCAAAAGACATATAAATTATGTCGCTAGCATAATTAATAGAGATATGGTGAAAACTACCCTGCTGTCCATCAGAAAGGATGAAAACTGTGATGTGAGAGTGCAGTAAATACCACAGAATTGTGACAGTTCCATAGCACTCAGCAATGCAAATTACATCGTAGCTAGAATGCTGACCAGAAGAGGTCAGAAACGTACTTATATAGAGTGTGGCTCACTTTTTATTATACATGAAAACAGGCAAAACTGATCTGTGGCGTTAGGAGTCGTTAATCATTTTTCTATCATTGCTATTGGCAATATTCCCAAATCCCTGGCATACTGAATGACAGGGTTCATAAACAAGAAGTTGGAGTTGCCAGAAATGCTATAATTTTATTTGTAAGGTAACTTTCTTTTGATGATTAATGCATATCTATGACACATAGTTGCATTCATTTTGAGGACTTGGAATGCGTGCTTGTTGCATCTTGGAAATGTTTGCTCTTCTTTCCCTCGTCATGCCTCCCTTCTACAGATCCCATTCCCATATCCACACAACTGACCTTTCTGACCATATTCCTTTTATTTTATACTTTAAATTACTTATATTTTGATTTCTAGTATTAGAGAAACCACATAGCATTTAACCTTCTGTAACTGATTCATTTCACTTAGCATTATAATTTCAAGATGCATCCAGTTTCCTTTAAATGACTGACACTTATCCTTTTTTATGGCAGAGTAGTACTCCACTGTGTACAGATATCACATTTCCTTTTCCGTTCATCTGTGGATGGGCAGTTAGGCCACTTTCATAATTTAGCTATTGTAGGTAGTGCTACAATAAACATGGGTGTGTGTGTGTGGACCATTCTACTATGACCTCTTTATAACTTTTGGGGAGAGTCCCAGAAAAGGTATGATGTATCAAATGGAATTTCTACAGTATTGCCAGTATTTGTTCTTTTTTAAGTCCTTGACAAGCCATTCTTACTAGAGTAGGATATAATTTCAGGGTTGTTTAGCTTTACACTGCTCTAGTAGCCAAAGATTCTGAATACTTTTACGTGCATGTTGTATATTTGTTCTTTTTTAAGATAATCCTGGGGCTGGTGAGATGGCTCAGTGGTCTAAAGCACCTACTTAGAATCAAGCTTAGCTAAAGCACAGGGACCGAAGTTCAATCCCCCAGCACCACATGCCAGCCAGCCCGCCCCCTGGCGGGCTGAGCTGGCCACA
>NW_004524825.1:413069-414110 GCF_000260255.1 Octodon degus
TACATTCTTTTCAGAAAATCCGTGCTCATGCCTGTCTTCATTTTTCCCTCTTTTTTATTTTATTTTATTTTTTAGGTGCAACAGGGGATTGAACTCAGACCCTTGCGCTTGC
The DNA here is from genome assembly GCF_000260255.1 of Octodon degus. Lineage (NCBI taxonomy): Eukaryota > Metazoa > Chordata > Mammalia > Rodentia > Octodontidae > Octodon > Octodon degus. The sequence continues at coordinate 413,182 of NW_004524825.1, forward strand.
CAGGGAAGTGCTTATTGCACTGAGCCATCTCTCCACCCCTCCCTCTTTCATCTTCCAGCACTCACTTGCAACAGGCTTAATGGGATTGTTCTAGAAGATTGGCAGTCTGCAGAGTATAATTAAACATTGGAAACTGTCAGTAAATTTTATTGGATAGCACTTGCATAATATTTCGAACTCCTAGAAAGTTAAATTTGATAGCATTGCACATGGAAATGACCAGATTAAGGATTTATTTTACTCTGTAAACCTGTTATTTCTCTGAAGAATACTGTCAGGGTTTGCAAGTAGGGATATATATATATATATATATCAATTCCACCAACCATAGGCTGAATTGCCCCCAAATTGTGAGCCAAAATAAAACTGTGCTTATTGAAATTGTGGGTGCCAGGTATTGTGCCCAAGAATGGGCAAGTGATTAATACACTTTGCCTTTAGTTGCTTTGCCAAATGCCTTCTTTTTTTGCCTGAGACTTGCTGTGTGACAGATCTTAGGAAAATTGGAAGTAAAAGAAAAAATCCATCCACAGTAGCACCAATAAGAAATCATGTCTTTGAATCCACATTGTGAGAGACTGATTATTTGATTAGTTAATTCCGTCATTCAAAAGTATTATGGCATTATATAGAAAAGCATCAGAGGTCAGAAGAAAACTGGGACTAAAACACATGGTCTAATACACAAAATGGTCCACATATACTTAAGAATAATGTACATGCTGATGGTGGGTGGAGTGCTATGCGAAAGTCTCTTAGGTGCAGTTGTCTTATGGTGTGACCTAAAACCCCTATTTCTGTAGTGATCCTCTAGCATCGTTGCTCTATATGTTATGGAAAGTGGAGTGTTAAAATTTCTAGTTAGGCCGGCGGGACCAGTCCCAGCCCAGGCGCAGCGTGGGCCGGACCCTCTCCCAGCCACTCGGGCC
>NW_004524825.1:419941-422100 GCF_000260255.1 Octodon degus
AAAAAATAAAATTTCTAGTTACTGTTGCTGAATTGTCATCGATCCCCTTTGCATATTTGAGGGCCGTGTGGGTAAGTGCATATATCTTTCCAGTTGTTACATGTTCCGGGTTGGCTTTTTAATCATTACAAAACAGTCAACACTTACACAGAATGGGGAAGAGGAGGATAGGCAAAAGTCTATCTGATCTCACTGATGAACCCCTCCTCTTTTGAATGACACTTCTCATGTCATTAAGAGGATTTGGCTGATTTTCCAAGTTTGGACCAAGTTCATTCTAACATTTTTCAAAAATCATCTCATTGCTTTTCTACAGAAGTAGAGTTTTTCGAAGTCTTTACTCTGTCATTCCAGAATTGCTTCCTCGCTACCAATTTTTAAGGTTACTTTTAACTGTCCAAATACAAATTTAAAAATTTAAGTCCCACGCTGACATCCTTTGTTTGGCTCCTAGATAATGCCCCAGTAGCTTCACCGGCCCCACCCATCAGAGTCACTGAATTACTCTCTTTTCTTTAGCTTCTATGTCATCATGACTGAAGACAGTTTCTGCCCTCTTCTCTGCATATAGTCATTGCCATAGCTCTTTTATCCAGCCTTGTGGCTTCAAATACCATCTACAGGTTACATTTCCAACCCAAATCACTTTCTGGGCACTTTCTATATTTTCTGAGCAAATTTTATATATCAAATCTGGGGAAAAGTAGTTTAGAAATTAACAAACTTTTTTTTGTTTGTTTGTTTGACGAAACCTGGGATTGAACTCAGGCCCTTACACTTGCCAGGGAAGCGCTTATTCCACTGAGCCATCTCCCTGGTTCCTTAACAAACATTTTTAATGCACAGAAGAATTACCAATAGATGTAAAGATATAAATCTGTTTCTCAATTTAATTTAATCTAATTTTGGAGAGTAAAAACAAAAACAAGAACAAAAATCAGAAACAAAGACAGAAACAGGGTAACATACAACAATACATATGTTACAGATTTTCAAAACAAGAATAGCTGATTAACAATAGTTGATATATTATCTATTTTTATCAGCAAATCTGTTGCTCAGATTAACAGATATAGTTATAGAAGATTTAAGTTTGAAGGAATCTATTGATGTTAAGCCCAAACACTGATATATCGGAGTAAAAGTTGTGAAATTTTCAGATGTCAAGATAAGAGTGCATAAGACTTTAGTGTACAATCTCATAGATTGATTTTAGTTAATGTAAGTGTGTGCTGGGGACTCTGTGTGTATATATAATTATCATATATATATATACATGAGGGTGTGATGGGGAGGAAAAGCTGATGACCCCTCGGCAGCGGGAAGGGGAGGGAGAATCTGGGAGCCTGGAGAAAGACAGCACCCTTGCAGCTCAGACTCCTGTCACCTCCTCCAGCCAGCTGCCTACTCTGGCCACGATCCAGTCACCTTCCAAACACTTAGGAGACTTTGGAGACTTTTGGGATACCTAAAGCATAACACAAGGCCATGCTTATGTCATCACAGGCAATATGAAATATAGTGAGGGATCCATTCTGGGCATATAAATGTCTAATTATCTGATATATAGTCCTTCTGAAGTATTCTATCAGCGCATACCCTTCCCTGGGTCCTCAATGAAAACAGAATAATGAGAGGAGAAGGAGGAGGGCCCTAGTGGAGGAAAGCCTAGGTGCTAAAGGAGCCCAAGGCCCATGCAGAAAGGAGAGAAGGAAAAAAAGTATAAAACATGAGAATTCTGCTTCCCAGAGGGTGAATGAATTCCATCGTTACCCATGTGCTTGGAAAAGGGGCAAACTCCAAGTCATGTGGAACACTTAAAATTCTTTCTTTTCATTTTTAATCACCATGAAAAGCTACAGTTATCCCTGTCCCAATTCTGAAATTTCCTGTTTCACTCAATTCAACCCACTGCCTAATGCTAAGCAGTAAGCTGTGGGAGTCACCTGGCTGAATACTGGGGTGCTCTTGTCTGTGCAGTCTTGGCTTCAGTTGCACCTCGTCCTGCCATTCACTAATACTGCAGTGAAGGTGATGCTTCTCAGGCACACTGCCTGTGCTCGAACTCGCACTCTCACCGTTGGGCTCCATCTCCTTCAGCAGACTGCATGTGCTCGGACTCGCACTCTCACCGTTGGGCTCCATCTCCTTCAGCAGAC
>NW_004524825.1:422305-433893 GCF_000260255.1 Octodon degus
GTTGGGCTCCATCTCCTTCAGCAGACTGCGTGCTTTGCTGAGGGACACGGTGCCTTATCACCACTTGTTTGCCTTGCGAGGTTGGGCTTTAAGGAGACATTCAATCAAGTACCTTTTGATTTGTTTTCTTTGCTTTATTTTATGGAGGCAGAGAGGTGAACCCAGGGGCTTTAGCATGCTGAACACATCCCTCCCCCTGAGCTATACCCAAGCCCTCAGTTTGCTTTTGAAAAATTTATTCCTCTTCCTTCATTTGTTCATGCCTTTTCTGCTTTGATGTCTGTGTTACAGAGTGTATCTTTCACAAGTCCTTGTTCCCATATATCATTTTCAAGGATGTTAAAATTTGGGGCATAAAACAAGTTGCCATCTAGTCCTCTTGAGGTTCTAAGGCACTCTAGTGCAGGGCACTGTTACACCTGCACGGAATCCCCTACGATTTTTAGGCTAACATTTGGGGATGTCTGTTCAGGGTATTCAGCTTAACTTCGGAAATCCTACAAGAAACCTTTTTTCTTTCTTAGAGGTAAAGAAAAATTATTTGGCCATTTACTCTTTCTCCGAACAAACATGTAGTTTTTTTTTTTTTTTTTTTTTTTTACACTGTCAAAACTCTTGGGTAGATTAGGTGGAACACTGCCTTGCCCTTTAAACACAGAGCATTACAAGCGTTTGGTGGCAAAGGTAGGAAGGCATAGCTAGGTGCTCCTCTGCACAGGAGTAAGGGGATTCCAAGCATATATATTAAAGACTGAAAACACTGGATGGGCCTGGGGGTCAAGTGTCTTGTAAAATCACATTTCACTGATAGCACGGTGGCATTCATCACATTTTTTTTTCGAATGAACGATTGAACTCATGCCCTTGCACTTGCCAGGCAAGCAGTTATCCTACTGAGCTATCTCCCCTGCCCCCATTCATCATATGTTACCAAAACAAATTTTAGGTAAGGGTTTGGGAATATTCCTGAGAAGGGTTATCTTTCTCCTTAGTGATATTAGTTTAAAGAATTACAATCCCAGTTGGAAGTCCAAGATAAACAGTGGCCAGGAAGGATGCTTTTGTTGCCAAGAATGAATCACAAGAACCTGTAGCCATCTGTAAGCGGAAGTCTCTTGATGAGAGGTTGTAAATTGGGGCTGTAGATGCAATATGCTCATTATATACACTGTTAATCACTTTTCAAATTAGCTGCCAAGAGTTGAAATTTTGGACATGTCACTTAAGACTCCAGATTTGTTTATTATTTTATGAAATCAGATGGTCTGACAAGAGCAGTTTCAAATTTTCCATAATCATAATTAGCTGAGGCTGATTACTGGCTATCCTTGTAGACTGGCGCATACTTACCAATTTCTCCTGAGCGCTGTCACTTCCCTTGCTTCTCCTGTTGGAGGAAAGAACTCCAATATGAGTTGCCATGATTAAGTTCATCTGCAGTCCTATTTACTTATAATTAAGAGTTCCAGTACAATTAAAAGGAATGTTTGTGAAATAGTTCTTAGAGCTGTATCTATCATTTAAAGACAAACTAAAAGATTGAGATGGTTGTGTTTTCTAACAGATGGGACAGTTTGCATTTCCTCATAGAAGTGGCAAATATTTCAACATCTTTACTACACATATAAAGTATGCTTTTGTTGAAAAACAAAACTTCAGATATCAAAAGTATGCAGCCATCATAGAAAGCATAACTGATATACCTTAGTATCCTTTATCTGCACTTTTTGGTAGCAAGGGCAGGAAGGATGTTTCAAGGAATACGGAAGATGTTCCAGGACTTCCTGCTCTTTCTGAATCTGTATATACAGTGTTTTCCCATGTGAATATACATCTATGATGGAATTTAATTTATTAATTAGGCACAGTAACAAACTAACAATAACTAAAACTAAAACAGGACAATTCTGACAACACACTGTGTAAGAGTTATGTAAATACGACCTCTCACAGACTCTCTGAGTTTCTTATCCTGCACTCACTCCTGTGATGGTGTAACCAGACGCCGTGCCTATGTAATGAGATGATGTAACATGAAGGATGTTGGCATGAGGACGGTGTTAGGTCTGATGTAGTAGCTGCTTGAACGTAAGTAGTGTGCTATCGCAACAGCCCATCTGACAGCTGAGATGGTCGCTACGTGACTAGTGCACAAGGAGTGGATGCAGCTTGGTATGCTGGACAAAGGGATGATGATGGTTCCAAGCGGGGAGGAGGAGAGCAGCATGATTTGCCATTATCTTGCTCAGAATGTCATGCAGTTTAAAACATTAAGTTGCTTTTTTTCTGGAACTTTCCATCAATATTCCAGGACCAGACTGAGCACACATAACTGAAATCTTAGAAAATAGAGGCACAAAGAAGAGGCAACTACTGCATAGACAAGATGTCCAACTGGAATCTTAAAGAAAACAGATGGAAGGGTCAGTGGACTTAGGTTCTGAATGTCTACATTAGGTGTTACTGCTGGAGAATGCAGTATACCTTCCTAGGCGTCAAAGCACCTTCTGGAGGCCAATTTATAAAGTATCAATTGCGTCAGACGTGAGATGTCAAGAAGCACTGTTGGTGTGTTGAACACATGACTGAGACCTTATCTAAGGCAAATTATGTGCAAAAGTGAATTTCTTGTGAAAGTTTCTTTTGCAGCTTATGAAAACAGAATAAACACTGTAAGGTTATACATTTCTTTCATGAAGTTAAGGAGAATTTTGACATGAATGAAGAATTTGGGCTGGGGGGATGTGCTGCCCATTATAAGCAACTCAGGAATTGGCTTTCTTAGCTGTATTGAAAGAAAGTCCTAAATAGTATAATGTAAGCACATGCCTATTAGTACACTAGTAAGCATTGATGTTAAGATTACAAGATATGTATCAGATTTATTATAAAATGTGCACCCAGAATTACAGACTTTTCTGACAAACCAATATTTTACATTTGTTCATTGATACATTCACTAGAAATGATTTGCTTTTAGCAAAAAGTTTAAATAGAGCACCTGGGGCCAGCTAGATAGCTCAGCAGACTAAAGCACGTGCTTAGGTTCAATCCCCGGCATGCCATGCTGGCCCCACCCCCAGAGTGCACAGAGATGGTGATCGAGAGTGGGTGTGGTGGCACGTGCCTGTAATCCCAGCACTTGGGAGGCTGAAAACAGGAGGATCACTATGAGTCCGATCTATGTAGTGAGACTCTGGAGATCTGTACTAAATAATAAAATAAAATTAAAATTAAAAATAAATAAATAGAGCACTCTATGGGCATAGCAGTTGTCACCACCAGTTGGAAACACTCCTTACCCACTTGAACAAGCAACTCCAATACTAAACCCATTGTCCAAAGTGGCGATTGTGGTCAACTTAGTCCTCTGGGAAACTGAGTAGAAGAAAATCACTCTGCCTTGTTTCCCCAGCATTTCCCTTACCTGCACTCCCGTTAGTATGTACAACATTCCTAGGTGCACATTGGAATTCTGCACACAAGATCTAACGTTAACACCCAGATGCAAAAGAGAAATTGTCAGGTTTCTTGTTTGCACTTTGCAGTGGTAATAAGTAAGTTGTGAAAGAAAATGGTGATCATTAATTCTTGCTGTTATTAATTTGGACTTCTCATTCTTTAATTTAAAATATCACTGTTCTGACTTTTGTTTTGCTTTATCCCATATGATCACCCCATAATTAATTAAAGACAATTTGATTACATTTCTGGCAGTTTACTTTCCTCGCAACTAAGCTGATTCACTCATTTAAGGTACTATCTGGGCTCTGAAGGCATTTGACTTTGTGCCGTCTTCCTGAGATGACATTTACTCATTCTTCCCCTGCCCCTACAGTTGAGCCTTCAAGCGAAAGAAAAATTATTGGCAGTGAGTCACTGGAGGAAGAGAGTACTTTGGGTTAATTTCTACGTGTGTGATATATAAAATAGTAGCAAATAAAAGGGTGTTTGTCACCTGAGTGGATGGGTTTCAATTAAAGATAGAAGACATAACCGGATTTGAGGGCTGGTAAGAGGTTGTACTTAGACTCATGACCATCGCTTTCCTTTCTTCTCATCTTGTGCTTCCTGACCTTTCTCTGCCTTAGATGCCTACACAACAGCTGAAGTGGTTTATTCTTGGACTCTTGGGAAGAACAAATCTGTGGAAGTGGCACAGGATGGATCTCGCCTGAATCAGTATGACCTGTTGGGCCATGTTGTTGGGACAGAGATAATACGATCTAGTACAGGTATTTACTTATTTTATTCAACAAATGTTTGTGTAACCCGTACCACATGCAGTCACTGTTCTAAGTGCCCATAATTGTGTTGTGAGAGAGGTTCTGCTACAGTGAGGAAAAGCAGACACATACAGACACTCAATGTTTTTTTCCCACAAGCCGTAGCTGTGTAATGGCAGAGTCAACATCTGACTCAGGCCAACTGGTTCTTAAGTGCCTCTGAAGCACAGTGCCTGCTCCCTCTCAGGGAATCGAGCAAAGGGCAAAGTAGTTATGGTAAAATCAATAAGAGAGGGAGGACATGCTCATGGAAGATAAGAGTTTTGATCCTAAATATTTCATTAAGACATTGGCTTAACTCAGCTGATGCTGAGGAAGCAAGTTAATAATTCCATCTGAGGTCAGTGCACAGCTGGGTAGTAGTCATGGAATTATTTTCTTAAATGCATCACCTACTTACTGTAGAAACATACATTGCATGGTAAAACCTGCCAGGTCTTAGATACAGACAGATGTGGCTAGATACTCCTTTTGGAGCCTTAAAATGTGTCTACTTGTAAATTGAGTGGTTCTAGGAGCCTAAGAAAGCCTAAGGTGGCATCCTGAAAACCTCAACAGATTTAGAGTACATGGCACAATGAATATATTCTGGGGCATACATACAGCATGCTACTTTTGCTGTGTGAAGATGGAAACTTTCAACATTGCTTTTCGAGCAACCCTTGTCTCTGGGAATCTGTGATCATATATGGAGTAGAGCACCCATGCCCTTCTGTCTCCTCATCGAGATGTAGAACCTCATGGCACGTCATCTTGTCTGTCTCTTGTTCTGTGCGCACCCTAGCACTAGGGCTGGGTGCCTGAAAGTGGTAACATTTAAAGTAGATGCGAAGGACAGAAAGGACTTGGAAATCTACATCCCTCCTCTGCACTACCCAAATCACCTTCTGAGATAGGTCATTGGCCCATTTTCCTCGCTCAGTTAAACCAAAATCCCATCTTAATCAAATGGGCAACAAAGGACATTCATGATAGGAAAATCAAGAAGACATGGATGAATTAATAGGGAAAATTAAAAAGTTAGTTTTCTGGATCTTACTAAGTGCATATTAAAGTATGTTTTAAAAACCTCCATTTGTATTAAACATGTACAGGCTTTTATATTGTCATTATTCCCTAAATGATACAGTATACAAATTATTTATCTACCATTTACATGATATCAGATATTAGAAGCAATTGGGAGATGATGCGAAGTATAGGAGAGGACATCCATATCTTCCATGCGAATGTTCAGCCATTTCCTACGAGGGTCTTTTTTTTTTCTTTTTTGTATTTTAGGATGGAGTCTAAACAGGGTGTTCAGGGTCTCACTGCATAGATCACTCAGTGATCCTCCTGTTTACAGCCTCCCAAGAGCTGGGATTACAGGTGTGCGCCACCACACCCAGTCTCAATCTTCATCTCAGCATGCCCCGGGGGCGGGGCCAGCACTGCTGGCTGGGGATCGAACTCTAGGCTCCTGCCTCTACTTAAGCAGGCACTTTAATCCACTGAGCATTTTGGCCAGCCCCCTACAAGGGTATTTTTTGTATTAATTTTATTGAGAAAGAAGTAGCAACGAGACAGTTTCAAGACAGGTTAGTGAGACAGTTACAATAATTAATACACTGCATATTGTTGACTTTATATTAGTTATTCATAGTAAAAGGTGCAGACATGCCTACAAGGGTCTTGAGAGCTGATGGATTTGGTATCCACAGAGTTGCTGAGACCAAATCTCCAGGGAAACAGAAGGACAGCTATACTCTTTAATTTCCCTTTCTAGAAAGTCTTCCGAGAACATTTTGGTGCATTAACGAATGACTGAATACTTTTGTATTTATGAATATTCTTTCCATTTTTGTACAAATATGTTTTATATAAATGGAGCTATATCACTGATGCTATTTTATATATTAGTTTTATTTAATTTAACCTGAAACACATTTTGTGTCACTATATTAAAGGATCCAACTATAAGATACACAAAATTTAATAACGATGTGTTAACAATCAGAATGAACACACATCCATTATTACTTGTTTTGGTTGCTTTAAATAAAACAAAACAACATTAAAATGCATTCCACTAAGCCCTGAAAATTCCTAACAATATGTGTGTTGTTGGTAGTGGGAAGTACAGCATTTCATTATGAATTTTAGCAAAACATCATCTTCATTTTAATGGCCTCATGTATATTTATCATAACCCATTTAGCCAATTATGTGCTTCTGTGTTTTGTTTTAATGCTATAAACAAAGCAGTGAATACCTTCCTTATTCACATAGCATTCTGCCTCTGTGTAATTATCTGTGGAGTATGCAGACGGAATATTGAGATTGCTATTTCAGAGTAGACCTACTTTTGAAATTTTAATACATATCGACAAACTGCTATTCTGACAAGTTAAAGAATTCATGTCCCCATTCGCAGTGCGTGAGCATGCCAGCTATTACCATTGAATTATGCCTCCCTGCAAGCCACGTTGCATTTCTGACCCCAATATCTCAGAATGTGATCTTATTCAGAAATAGTGTCACAGCAAATATAATTATGGAAGATGGGGTCATACCGTAATAATGTGGCCCCTAATCTAATATGACTGTTGTTTTGTGAAAAAGTAAAAACTGGAAACACACACACACACACACACACACACACACACACACACATAAATCCCTTAATTTCAGACTTCTAGCCTCCAGAATTGTCAGGTAACAAGATGGGTTTGCTTTAACCCATCCACTTTGTGGTACTTTGTTCTGGAAGCCTGAGCAGACAAATGCAGTTGGATACTCCTTTTCATTTTCTTTTTCTTTTTTAAAATGTATTTAGTACAGGGCCTACAGGGTCTCACCACGCCGCTTGGACTCATAGTGATCCTCCTGTTTTCAGCCTCCGAAGGGCTGAGATTACAGGTGCTGTCCACCACACCCAGTCTCCTCTCAGTGTGCCCTTGGGGTGGGGCAGGCACCGCAAGCTGGGTACTGAACCCTGGTCCCTGCGTCTGCCTAAGCGGGCGCTTTAGTCTGCTGAGCTATATCTGGCCAGCCCTTCTTTTTCGTTTTCTTGAGAATAATCAAGCTAATATGTGGGTGTGGTGATGGAACTGAAAATGATGAACTTTGAAGTGTGTAATACCTAAAATGATCTCTGTTCTGAAGACAGGTATTAGCTCATTGAAAACTTTAGCAGCACTCTCTGGGGGTCAGTATTATCCCAGATTTACATATGAGGAAATAATGGCTCACACACGAAACGATTTAGTCCTCTAGGTTTACATTCCAGTGGTTCCCTCCACAATCATAAATAATGAGTTGATGCTGTTATTTCTTAGTTTTTCATCTTCAGATGTTAAACCTAGATACTCTGTCTGAGGGCTGGCCAAATAGCACAGCGGATTAAAGCACCCGCAAGCAGGCACAGGAGCCAGGGCTTCGATCCCCAGGATTGCTGTGCTAGCCCGACCCCTGGGGCGCACTTGAGAGGGCAATGGAGACTGGGCGCGGTGGTGCACGCCTGCAATCCCAGCTCTTGGGAGGCTGTAAAAAGGTGGTTCACTATGAGTCCGATCTAGTGGTGAGACCCTGAACACCCTGTAGACCCTTCCCTACAATAAGAAGAAAAAAAGAAACTGTCTGACTGTCTGAGGTATATGAGTGTGTTGCTCGCTCCATTTACGCCCTACTGTCTCTCTGCTCTTTCAGTTCCATTATAAATTGTGATAGCTGGCTATTATAATTACCTAAGTTTCTTGTTCTATCACCCTTCCATCCCCATGTCTTCATCCCTTTCTTGCTTGCTTAGGCTACCAGCTAAAGTTTTTCTTTCCATTGTCAAAATGGGCTAACATTCATATTAAAATTCACATTTTGGAGATAGAATAATGACCATCCAAAGACATCCATATTCTAAACCCAGAATTGGTAAAATGTTAGCTTACATGGAAAGGAAATTCAAATTACCAAAGGAAGCAGGCTTCCTCGTCTTCTGACTTCAAACTAGCGAGAGTATCCTGAACGATACAGATAAACCCGACATAATCACCCACAGACTTCGTAAAGGAGACGCAGGGAGACTACAGTCAGAAAGCAACGGATTAGAAGATGCGTAGCTGCTGGCTTGAGAGATGACAACTGCAGCAAATGCAGGCAGCCTCGTCCCAGGGAGCATGAGAAAAGGATACAGCTCTCCCAGCTATGTGGATAGGTAGCAAAACGACATGTTTCCTCATCAATATGGAAGTTTTCATGTTTATGTGTCATTTTTTAAATTTAAAAACCTTGATTTTAACACGAATACCATTTTAGAATTCTGACTTTCAAAAGTATAAGAAATAAATTTGTTAATCAGTAGGAAACAAATACAGTTCTATGCCTATAATTAAACCTTCAATATTTGCTCTATAGATTGAGTTTAAAGTTGACAGCCCTCAAAGTGTATTTCTACTAGCACAGTGTGTAAAAACGCTCTTCGGGGGAATTTCTTTTCTCACCTAGGGGCTAGCATCCACTGAAATTGCCCTCATTGTCTACAGAAAGACTCTCCGGTGGCTTGCAGTGAGCCCTTGGCCTTCTTTCTTTTGCTGGGAGGAGAGTAAGTTTCTTACAGTCACATGTCTGTGGAGGTCGGAGGCCCTAACTATGCTATATAGAGATCTAGAGGTCAACTGCCTGCTTTCCCTCTGTGCTCGACACCTCCCAAGCCTCTCCAGTGGCTGCAGCCTCTAGATTTGGGTGCCGCTTGAGGCCTGCAGGCGGGCTTCCCCCATGTGCTGCCTCTGCAGGCGCCGCCTGCACCCCACGCCTTCGCGGCCTCTCACTTGCAAGAGACATGTCTTTCTCCTTCTGCCATTTTAACTGTATCTTCTAGCAGTTTTTGTTTCCTCATTAAAAAAATTTACAGTGTAACTAAATTTGGAATTTGTTTTGATTTGCATTATGAGGTGGGGTGTCCTACTGTACTAATATTCACTAGTGAACAGTGTTTCCTCATTGAATGAAAATGCTACAAGCTGGGTGTATGGGTGCCTGACTATTATCTCAGCACTTGAGAGGCTGAGGCAGGAGGATCACTGAGAGTTCGAGGTCAGCCTGGGCTGCAAAGTGAGCTCAAGGCCGGCCTAATCTGCATAGTGAGACCTTGTTTCAAAAAGAGAGAAAAGAAAGATGCTACATTTATCATATCCTAACCTGCCCGCTATGAACCAACACATAGGTTCATACCTAAATGTCTTTCCTTCCTTCCCTTCTGTCTCTGTCTGCTTTCTCTGTGTGTGTCTCTCTCTGTGGGCCTTTACTTCCTGGAAGGCAACTGCTGTGTCATGGAGCTACATCCCCTGTTTTGATGTTTTTGTTCATGGTATCTCTCTTCTGCATTTCCTTTATTTATTCATTTATTTATTTATTTAGTACAGTGTCTCACTACGCAGCTCGCACTTACAAGCGTGCACCACCACACCTTGTTTCTGTGGCTGGCACAGCATGTGGCACCGGGGATCGAACCTGGGGCCTTGCACTTGCCAGGCAGGGGCTTAGACTACTGAGCTATCTCCCCAGCCCTCTTGTGAATTTTTACCACATTATTTTAACTAATGTAGACAAATGTTTTCAAGCCAGTTTAGAAACTAATTATATATATATATATATATATATATATATATATATAGAGAGAGAGAGAGAGAGAGAGAGAGAGAGAGAGAGAGAGAGAGAGAGGAGCCATCATATAACATATCGCATGTGGCATAAATATATGATACCCCAAGAAGAGACCGAGCGACTGCTGTACGCTCTACCTTTTCATTTCGGAACACGCCACTATCATTATCTCACACATACGCATATTGTTTTCACGGAGACTATACATTTTGGGCGTTTGTCCATAAGAGGCCCAGAACGTGAATGGGAAGCTGGCTGCGGAAGGACCGGCTTGCTCTCCCAGCGCTGGCACTTCTCGGCAGGAAGCAGCTGCCGTCGCAAAGCGCTGCGCCTCGCTGGAGGCTCCGATGATGGTCCGCAGATCGCGGGAAGACCTCGCAGCCGCGGCTACGTGTCCAAACCACGCCCGGCCTTCAGCACACACTCCATTTTCCTTTATTTGACAAAGTAGTGTATGAATTTCTAGGAGGGCAGTTCGAAATGTACGTTCCTACTTAGCCCTCATTCCCAGAAATACGGTCACTTGTTAGCAAGCAGTTTTATTATTGTTGTCCTTGTGTGTATAATCTGTAGATGCATAACATAGGTTAAAAAAAAGACAAAATAGAAAGAGAGATCAGAGAGGTGGCAATTGAAAAATATAGCAAGTAAGATGTAGAGGAACGAACAGACACAGAGAGATGGAAGTGTCGAAAACATAGGTTTAAAAAATATCTTCACTTTGTGTAATGAGTTAATTTGCCAGGCTATTTTCACACTCCTCTAGTGTGTTTCATAACCTCAGAAAGTAGCTAAGCTGAGAATGTGCTTTTCATTGTAACCTCCAATACTCCACACTCGACGCAGATGAGCTTACTGGGCTGGAGCTGGAGTGCCCAGGCAGCAGAAAAATCCGCACACCAGTTCAAGGGGCAGGCTGCATAATAAGAAACACAGAGAGGCAGCAGTAGAGGAAAGGAGGCACGGGACACAGCGATCTGCCTGCGAAAAATATACTGTTATGTGCAGTGTCCAGTTGCTAAATAGCTCTGCGTTTTTAATCCAGAGATAGTACCTACTGCGTCACTTCATGTGCAGAGTGTGTTGTGTTGTACATTCTACCCTCGATTATCTTAAACACAACACATGGTACCTAAGAAGCTTAATAAGCTGGTTCACAAGCATGAAAACAGGACAAGAGAAGTTGAAAAAATCTTCCAATGTGATTCAAGTGTCAGTTCTCACACTGGTAGTGATGAAGCTTACAGACATAACAAGTATCTCAGTTGTGTTCTTTTCAAAGAACCCATTCAGTCAGCTGATATAATGAATTAATTTGCTAGGATATCTAAAAGCCCAATTATAATTTTTCACCATAGAAACTATCTAGGCTGTGAATGCCTGTGAATACACAAAACTGGCTTTTCGCTGTCCTTTTGACTATTTCCCTTGGACACAGACGGTCTCCAATAAAAGGGCAAGGACAGGGGCCATCTCTCCAACCAGGTGAAAGGCTGCAGTTCTCAGTAATGTGAATTTTCTTTGCTTCTCTGACGCAAAGGCGGCAAGGCTCAGAGATAAGCAAAAAGGGAAGGAAGGAGGGGAGGGAGGGAAGGAGGAAGGAAGGAAGGAAGGAAGGAAGGAAGGAAGGAAGGAAGGAAGGAAGGAAGGAAGGGAAAATGA
>NW_004524825.1:435328-439160 GCF_000260255.1 Octodon degus
AGAGGTCTAAGCATCTGCCTGGCAAGTGCAAGGTGCCAGGTTCAATCCTCAGTACTGCATACCTTGCTGATCTGGGTCCCCAGGCATGCTGTGTTGGCTCCAAAAGTGGGCATGGTTGTGCACTCCTGTAATCCCAGAACTGGGAAGTCTGAGACAGGAGAATCACTATGAGTACAAGCTGCGTAGTGAGACCCTGTACCAAAAGAATAAAAATAAAAATACAAAAAGAATAAAATCTATTATATTTTATATAGCAAATAATTTACATAATCAAATATAGGATTAATAATAGGGATTCAGGATTATGACACTAAGATAAGGAAAGAGAGAAATTGCCCAAGCTAATGAAAGACTGACACTCAGGAAAAGTAAATGCTCAATTTTTTTGGACTGAGAAGAGAGGGAAGGAGAGGAGAGAAAGGGGTAAATGTGAATGAGACCAAAAGACAAAGAGACTGAAAGAAATGCAGAAAGAAAGCGTAATAGAACTACAAAGTTGTACTGACGAAAACATATGAGATCTTTTGCTAAATTATACAATAGCTTATGAGTCTTTCTCACGATCATGTAAACAAAATGTGAACACACACAGAAGATGGATTAGACACTAAGCCTTGGGTGGCCAGATGGTGCCTCGCAGGCTGAGGTACAGGGGAGTGCGTGGGGTAGGAGCGGGAATTGCCTCATTCGACTGCCTCATTTGGGAATCCTGCCCAAGCCAAATGTGGGCGGAGGGAAGAGAAGTGAAAACCAAGATCTGATAAGTATTCCAGCAGTTAGATATCTTGGTCCTTCAAGATTATTTGGGAGAATTTGGCTATTAGGCTCTGAGAAACAGTAAAGCAGTGGAAGGGCTTCAACATAAAGGATAGGGTCAGAGTTAAGGTCCCTTGAATTGACTAAGTTTATTGGTACATTTTAGGTGCACATAGTGATCACTTTCATTATAGGGAACTGGCCTGTACATAATATAACTTGTTTCCTTTTCTTGTCTCATTCCCCTATCCTCCCTTCAACCTCTCTTCCCTTCCTTAATAGCAAAAGCTTTGGCTCTTTTCTCATCATTTTTCTTTTACTGGATTGTTTGGGCTACTGGACTAAGGGTATGTTGAAGAGGTGACACAGGCAAGAGTAGGAGAAGCGGGAAGAAAGCTGCAACCATGCTCTAGGCGAGAGAAACTGACGTGAAACTGGTCAGAGTGGTCGAAAGTATGGATGCATTGTGAAAACCAGTAGCAGGAAGAGTTTGCTGGTTCCATTTTTGTGTATGCATGTGTATGAACATGCACATGTGTGCACATACAATCAGGAAGTGATGTCAAAGAAGTCAAAGACTTTGATTTGGGCACTTGAGAACTGTTATTCTTGAGATGGGACAATCTATTGGTGGAAGCAGTTTGGAGGATGATAGATGGTAGGGGCAGTGAAAAGCCAAAAATTTGGGCATGTTACAGAAAGATTCTTACTAGATCCTACAGTAGTGATGTCCGGTGATCAGAGCTCCAGAGACTTGTGGTTCCGAAATTGAGGTACTGGTAGGGTCATTTCTTTCCAGAGCCTCTGAGGGAGAGCCTGCCCATGCCCCTTCCTGGTGTTGCTTGACTTGTGGACCCATCAGCCCAAAGTGTGTGGCTGCTATTCCCCATATTTGCCCCCTGTGCTTCTCTCCTTGTGAGAGTCTCAGTCATACCTGATTAAGGTCCGCTTCACTCCAGATGGCCTCATGTTACTTACAGTGGTGTCTTGGTTCACAAACTTGATTCTTTCCATGATTCTAGGGAAGTTGGCCATGATTGTGTTCATCACTGAATGTGGAATTCACTAACAGAAGCAAGATTTGCCAATGCTTCTGTTTGCAAACTGAATCGTTTGAGAAAAGAAGTATTCCTAAACTGAGGTGTTACTCTAATTACATCTGCAAAAATCCTCTTTTCTAATAGATCACATTCTGAAGTACTGTGGTTTGAGAGTTTGCCATGTGATTCAAGACACAGTTCAACTCAAAACAAGTAGGAAGTTCAGGCACAAGATATTCCTGGGGGTCGTCATAGTGTTACATGTGAAAGACACAGGTGAGAGATAAAGCTCAAAGGAGTAGACAGAGAAGGCTAAGCCTCGAGTCTGGATGTCATCCAGCATTTAGAAATTAAAAGGACTCAGCAAAGGTGACTGGGGGCAGTGGAGTGGAATGAAGCCAAAAAGAGCACTGGTTTCTAGAAATTTCTGTGAAGAGTGACTCCAGAAGAATGGAGGAGCCAACTGCAAAATACCACCATTCAGAACCCTGAGACTTGACTTTGGGATCCAACAGGGCACTAATTAGTACATAATGTGCCAGGCTGCTGCTGTTTGGCACACTTTAGACCTCAGTATTTATTCCTTTATGAGAAGTAAGGTAATGTGGGTCCGCCGGCATTCTGCTGTGGGAACATTTTATTTTAACCAAATAACTGCATTAGAACAGCAGAGCATAGTGGTAAGAAGCACATCCCAGGGAGCCGACTTCTCTGAGTGTGAATTTGGGCCCCACTCCTTACTAACTGGGTGACCTTGTGCAGGTTGCTTTATCCCTCCTTGCCTGTATTTTATAAAATGAGGATAACAGCAGTACCTACTGCATGGGACTGTTATGAAAATTAAATATTTTAGTAAAGGACAACATGAGTATGTGTCACATAGCAAGGGTTCTAGAAGAGACTGTTATTTCTTATGATTTAAGTAGAAGTCAAATTAATGTGAATATACTTATGTCAGAATTGGTTACATGAGCTCGGGAGGTTCCAAAGTGTCTCATGGTGAAGATAAGATTAGGGAGTCTTGCGGGCTGAAACAGGCCCACTGGCTGTAGCGATGCTTGTAGGACTATGTCCTGACACATTTTCCTCTCTCTCACCAGGAGAATATGTCGTCATGACAACCCACTTTCATCTCAAGCGAAAAATTGGTTACTTTGTGATTCAGACCTATTTGCCATGTATCATGACTGTCATTCTGTCACAAGTGTCTTTCTGGCTCAACAGAGAGTCTGTCCCTGCACGCACGGTCTTTGGTAAGTGCTCTTTGGGGGCAGTGGGAGCAAGGTATCTGTGTGGTCAGCCGAGAGCAGGAGGGCAGAGGGAACAGAGGTGGAGAAACTATCCCCGGAGGTGCAGGAGCAGATGTCGGAGCCCAGACGTAGGAGCTAACCGATCACACTGCGAGATTTCAGGCATCTGGACTCTTTTTTAAAAGTCTTTTTTTATTATATGTTTTCCATACAGAATAATTGCATTCATCTTGGAGAATTAGTACAGGTACCTATTGTGCACTGACCATTTTACTCCCTCTTCCCTACGCATTCTTCCCTGGAGCTCCTTCTCAGTTCCATAAAGTTTTTCTCACCATGTCCTACCTTCTCTCTTTTATTTTGTCTTTAAATTATTTCTACTTTGGATTTCTCATATAGGAGAAATGTGATATTTAATGTTCCATGTCGGATTTGTTCACTTAATATTGTAGTCTTAAAGTGTAACCATTTTTGTACAAATATCCTTTTCATGGCTGAATAGCATTCCATTATGCATACATGGCACTTTTATCTCCACTTATCAGTTGATAGGAATATGAATTGTGCCACCGTAAACATGGATATGCATGTCTCACTGTAGCATGATGACTAACGTTCAGGAAGATACCTAAAACAGGTAAAATGGGGTCAAATGGACTTTGTATTTTCAGTCTTCTGAATAATCTCCATACTGATTTCCATAGTGCCTACCCTACTTTCGTCCTCACCGTCAACGTGCAAGTGTTTCTTTTCTCATACCACCTCGCCAGCATTTGTTGTTTTTCC
>NW_004524825.1:439590-441800 GCF_000260255.1 Octodon degus
AGAGAGACTTTCTATGTAGACTGGAGAAGGTGAAGGGAGGAAACCTGACTGACCATTGGGGTTTTTCTATGAGTGTCTGGCTTTGTTTGCTGCTTTTGAAAGTAACAGCTGATACTTAGTAAAGGCCGCATGCAATTTGAAGCGTTCTTCAGCTCTACCTACAGTCAGTGAGAGTTACCTCAGTGCGAATTCACTGACGTCTGCAAAGACATTTGCATATCATTAGCCCTTTGTCCTCAGAGGCTTAAAGCATATGAAACATTTTCTGCTGGTTTTTCTCACTGCATGTTGTTAAGAGATAAATATTAATTCTTTTAGGCTGGTGAGCTGCCTCCTGGTAATGGAGGCTGTGAAGTTTAGAGTTGGTGTACTAGGTACCCATGCAAAAGGCATTGCCAATGTCCCAAAGCTGTACTTTTGTCATTAATTAATAAACAGCACATGATGTCTCATAGAGAAGTGATACTTGATGTCAAGTCCAGGAGGAGACAGCAGTGGAGGAAGAGCAAGAATAACTTGAAAAGCAGGAAAGAAACCCCTGAAGAGTATGACCTCATACAAGTCAAGAGAGGAAAGTGTTTAAGGAGTGGAAATCATTATTTGAGGCGAAGCCTATTGTGAGTTCATGGCGGATGCGGCCAGAAGCTCCTGTGGGGTGCTGTGATGTATTTAGATGTCAGTGATCTTGAAAAGAGCAGGTCCAGAAAAACGCAGGAGCAGAAGCTATATGGCAGTGAGCTAGCAGCGTCACCTTTCAGAAATATGCAGAAGTAAAAAGCTTGAAAAACCTTCCTCTACAGAACCCTAGAAAACCTAAATAAGAAAACATTCTCTACCTCTGAGCTCCTAAAACATAAAAGGAAATGCTCAGGAGGCCCAAGGGAAGAAGCAACTGAAAACATGGTATCATTGTCACAAGATGAGTGGATGGATTCATTTACTGGTTTTGGTACACAAAAGTTTACATTTTAGGGCTTTACAGAAAGGCATTGAGCCTGATTAAAATTGAAGGTTGCAAAAGAAAGAATACTGTGGTACACTAAGTACTGGTCATAAGTCCCAGGAACTTGTGCATGTAACCTTGCCTTGCAACATAACTGGAGGTGGGATTAGAGTGAAGACCTGGAGCTGGGGGAATTATCTTGCATTATCTGGAGGAGCCCTACCTGGAGCCACAATTGTTCTTCGAAGGGTGAGGCAGAGGAGTGTATGAATACAGACAAAGCAGATGATGATAGAGGCAGAATAAACCGGAAAATGCTCCGTTGTTCTCTTTGAAGACACAGGAAAATGACCCAGTAGACAAGAAACCCAAGTTATGTAGCTCCTGAAGTTGGGTTACTGCTCTGCTGCCCCCAGTGAAAGTGATTACAGGCTTCCAATGTCGGCATTGGTGAGAACAGATTGGTGTGCTTTGCCACCAAATTTGAGTTCATTTGTTTAAAAAGCCACAATGCAAAGATCTTTCCTGTAAGTCCCGTACTACTCAAGCGCTATGCATAATGGTCTCAATGTAAGAGAAAAATCCACTTATCAGTATGAACTCACAATAAGACATTTTGATTTTGGCCTGAGCTCTGTATGAAATGTTGAATTCCTTGAGAAATTATTTATTAATTCAAATTTGGCCTCGTAATTTATAATTCATACTTACAGTGATTGTATAGATGTGAAAACCTCTAACTTCAAGTGTTAATTTCAAAAGTGACTACAGAATTTTAACATAATAGAGCCAAGAATAGCCACTATCTGCCTAAAGAAGAACAAAGTGGAGGGATGTATCCCACAAGGTGTCAGGCATTATTAAAAACCTGCAGTAATTAAGACAGTGTGCTATTGGTATAAAGAGAAAGCTACATGGATGAAACGCCACAGAGAGCCTAAAAGTAGTAAATAGAAACTTTATCACAAATGGGGCTTGGAGAGAATTTGAGATTGATTGTGGACTTCAATGCAAAAACTAAAATTATGATGTTCATCGAGGAAAATATAAAGCAATGCTCTTGCAACTTTTGGCAAGCAGAAATTTCTTAGTGCACAAAAATTAACAAACCAAGGAAAAGAACTAAGAAAATGGGCTTCACCAAAATCAATAATTTCTGCTTATCAAAAGATGACACTAAGAAAATGTATTGGCCAGCCCACTGTATAAGACATATGAGCTTGCCAAGAGATATATATTGTAAAAAATGCAAACAGCCCCTACAGTT
>NW_004524825.1:441900-454223 GCF_000260255.1 Octodon degus
TATATATATTTGTTTGTTTGTTTGTTATAGGGTCTCACTCTGCAGCTCAGACTCACATTGATCCTCCTGTTTTCAGCCTCCCCAGTACTGGGATTACAGGCATGCACCACCACGCCTGGTCTCGGTGGCTGGCTCAGAGCCCAGGGGAAGTGGGACCTGTGTGGCATGTGGTGTCACAGATAGAGCACCGGTCCTTGCGCTTGGTCCCCTGAGCTATCTCGTTGGCCCCTAAGAAGCCAATTTTTTAAATGGACCAAAGACATGAGCAGAAAGATCCCCCGGAGTATATCCAAATCGCCATAAGCACATGAAAGATCTTTTAAGATACGTTTCGTCAGGGAAATTTCAGCTACAGGCTCATGGAGACATCACTCTGAATGCTACAGCGGTCACAACTAATCAGATGAATTTCTCAAAGCTTGAGCAGCAATGGAACTCGCGCACGACTGGGGCCATAGAAAAGCGCACTTCTGTTTTAGCGAAAGTTTGACTAATTCCTATAAAGATGAAGCCTGACTGACAAGGACTAAATAGCTTTGCCCATGCGGGGGTGAGGCGTGATTCATTCTCATTACCTTCGGGGAGAGAATGGGCGCTCGCTTTCAGTGCTGCTGTCTGAAATGTTTTAAATTTTGTAGCCCTGCGAACTAATTGTGTGTACGACAGAGAACAGGTGGTTGCTAATGGGACAAAAGGAGGCAAAAAGAATGATACTGTTGATAACTACAGTACAGTTTCTGTAAGCAAAGTGCCCCGAGGAGCCTGCAGGGAGGGAATGGGGTGCGGTGCCATGGTGTGCGCTGAGGTCTCACAAACTAGCCTGAGTGCCCTTCTTATGCCTGCAGTGTTGTAGGACAGACACCTGTCATCAGGCAAGTGTGCTAGCAGCGTACAGCGCAAGCATGGCTCACCAGTGCTACCTGACCATGTCAAGAAAGTCTTCAAAGAAGAGTCCTGAAAGAGAAGCATTGGATGACAGGCAGTCTCTTTACAATGTGGAGCATTTCTTTGTCTCCCCATGAGCATACCGAATGCTTGATTGAGAGGCTCACCAGTTCTGGGCACTAAGAGCTCTCCAGAAGATGACAGGCCTAATTAAACCCTAGAGGCCAGAGCTCTAAAGCGCTCCTGAGATGGGGCACTGGCGCGCTCGCTGGCGTCGCAGTGCAGTTCTCTCCAGCTAAGCCCGAGTGCTGTATGTGCTCCTTGCCGTGAGGAAGAAGCATGTTTCTCTCACAAGTGCAGTCCCTGGCATGATCGGAGGGTTGGTGACCCTGGGGTCCATTCTCAGATCTTAGCAAGGCGCAAATTCAGATCATGTACTGACAGCTGCTCCATAGGTGACTGCTTCCCTACGTGGCTTCAAAGTGAACTTGCTAATCAGCTTTGATGGCTTCCTGCTTAGAGTATGCATAGGTACTCCTCAGGGTCTCTGCACTGCACCGAGTTCGTTCCAGTGTGGACATTCATGTATGTAGCCCATGTAAAAGGAAGGTGCTCAGTGCAATGCAGTGAGACAGGGAAGAAGCCTGAAAGCTGCAAGACACAGGGGTGACTGGGCAGCGGTATCCGAGCAGTGTTTTTCCCACTTGCTTTGTACCCAGGGTCCCTCGGTGCTTTAGGCTATCCTGTGCCATTTGACCCTGGCTCAAGAGGTTCACATTGCCCCCCTTTTTCAGCATTTCAGTACTCAGAAAAAGGATCTGAATGTGCCTTCTCCTTCCCATACCTGGGAGGGGACTATGGGAATCCCAGGAGAGAGGGACAGCATGTGATGCTGATAAATGGGCTAGTGGTAGGGAGAATGGGGACTCAGAGCAGTTGCTGATATTGCTTAGTGCAGAACAAGCCAGCGGCTGCACTCAGAACTTCTGGCTTCCAGTGTGCTACTCATTAAGACTAGCTTTGTATTGCAAACGTTCCTAAAATTATGATACCGTAGTGTGCTGTTAATTATGGCAGTACTATTAGAAGTAACAACAAAATAATATCATCAATTATTGATGCTATTTATGGAGTACTTGGCGTCAGGTATTATGACATAGACTATAAATATCATCTCATCCAATTCTCCCAACAAATCTCTTTACTGTCTGGTATTATTAGACTATCCCCATTTTACACATGATGAAACTGAGGCCTCACAGGAGAAAATGGCTTGTTCGAGGTCATATTACTAGTTAGTGGGAATTTCCCAATTTCTGTTGAACGTGATCGACTGTAAAGCTTAGACTGTTAACCCCAACACCATATGGCTCATATCTATATCTAAAACATGAGACGTTTTTAAAAGAAACCAAAAATAAAAGTAATTTAATGAATGAAATAAAAGTGAGATGGCAGGAAACAGAGAAGAAAGATGAGAGGACAGGAGCATGAGCGGTGCGTATAGACACTAATTCCCCAAGATAAATGTAAATGATGAATCACAAATGTTTACTCATAAAGGTATATATTTAATAATCGACTTTTAATGGTAAGTTAAAAGTGAAGAAAGGAAAACATAAGCAATTGATCTAAAAGCAAGCTCCACTTTCCCAACCCTTACATGACATACATTGTTGGAATATTTTTTTTTGAGGAAGGTCAGTTGAGTCCTAGAGGGTAAGGCAACTGGTAAATGCACTTTCCACTTTAGTGGGCTAGCATTATTGGAAGAGCATTCAGCATGAACCAAGTCAAGCTCCTGCTGAATTCAGACTATCCTGAACTCTCGGCTGTTCCAAAGAGAACTACTAGGACGGGGACAGCAATGAACAAGGGAGTTCCTATTTGGGTGAGGTGGCACATACCTATAGTCCCAGCACTCTTGGGAGGCTGAGGCAGGAAGATTCCCTGCAGGTTCAGGCCAGCCTGGGTTACATATCGAAATACTATCTGGCAAAAACAGATGAGGAGTTCTGAAGGAGTGCATTGATTTCCATGTTCTGGAGATGAACAGAGGCACAAGAAACTATAGCCACCCCTCTCGGGTACCTAAAGGCCTGTCCTGGAGAGGAAGGAGCACAATTTTTCTCACTGTGCAGTCACAAAAGAAATTTTGATATCATTTAATGGGCTGATAGTTAGAGAAGTCAGATTTCAACTGCAAAAGGTTTTTCTGATTTAAAAGCAGTTTACACTAAAATGGCTTACATACTTCTTGACACATGGTTAAGCAGCGGCCAGAGAAAAACTGTTTGAAATGCAGCACCAGAGGTTCCTAGCCCTGTGCCCGCCACTTTCTCTTTCTGTTCCCGAGCCAGCACGAGTAGGCAGCCTGGACCCACAGTCCCGAAGCCTACAGAAATATATGCTCTCTTTTTTTTGTCTTCTAGAGTCATGTGAAATAATTTCTCTCATGTAGTAAATAATACTGAGCTTATTTCCTTTGGCTTCCAATTTAGTCGCTGCTTTAAATTTTTTCAATTTTTATAATTAGGAATTAAAAGTTCGATCTGTAAGGAATATTCAGTGAAACCTATTTTCAATTCTGGTCTTCCTACCTGTTATGGCTTGTGCCTAAATGTCCCCCAAAAGCTTCCTGCTATCATAATTTGAGCTTTCCAGGGTTGGCTGGATCTAGAGTTGTATGATGTAAAAATAAATTGTGTGATGCTGGGAAAAAAATATATATATGCTCTCCTTGCAAAGCCCAGGTGCTTTCCAGGGATCTAGCCTGACCAACGTGTATCAGGTCTTCCTAGGACACCATCTTGCCCTTTAAGTGTATAGACTGATTACCTTCTGTGTGTCAGGAAAACTCTTTTGAAACCATTGTCTGTGGAGTGACTCGGTGGATTCCTTCAACTTTGATGTTCTCTGTATTTTGCTTTAGAGGGGCTGTGGGGAATGGCATGAAATTTCTTGTTCCACGTGGAAAGTGGGTGATTGTAATAAACATATGCTCAATGCCTTCCCTTTTCAACCACTGTCATCTTTTCTCTCCCAGGGGTCACCACGGTGCTCACCATGACCACCTTGAGTATCAGTGCCAGAAACTCCTTACCTAAAGTGGCGTATGCGACGGCCATGGACTGGTTCATAGCCGTTTGTTATGCCTTTGTGTTTTCTGCGCTGATTGAATTCGCCACTGTCAACTACTTCACCAAGAGGAGTTGGGCCTGGGAAGGCAAGAAGACTCCAGACACCCTGGAGGCGAAGGTGAGAGCCAGCAGAGGAGGGGCTGGGAAGCAGTCCCCGAGGGAGCTGTATTGGGACCAGGAGTGAGCAGCTCACGGCCTGCGGCAACTGGGCAGGGCTGTGTGCTCCTCACTGGGGTCAGCAATCCAGCTCTCAACGGGACTGTTTCTTGGCAACCTGGAGCAAAGGAAAGTGCAAGCCTCACCGAGCGTTCAGCGTCTTGCGGTCTAGGCTGAAATTCAAGTGCAATGCTGCTAGACTCAAGACAGAATCATTGTTACTGCAGTGTCACCCAGAGCTTGGATTCTCCTTCAGTCCAGAGAACAACCTCTTGGGTCGTCTCTGCCCTTCGCTTCCCAGTACAGTCACGTTATGCTCAAGGCCACATGGTCATCATTCTTTCTGGGGTTTTCCTTATTTCACATCCTCCACTTGAAACGTTTCCTTCTCCTCCCTAGTGAAAACTCATTCTTCACAAACTAAATGAAATGCTGCTTTCCCCAGAAAACATTTCTGGAGTGACCCAGATGAATTTAGCTTTGATGTAGGCACATGCTCCTGATATTAGGAAATGCATTTGTATTAGAGTTATTGGTCTGCCTCCTTACTGGACTAGGAACATGTTGAGGGCAGGGCTTCCCCTGCATCCCTGAAGAGCATCTGACTCAGTGAAATCTCAACGAACATTGGTTGGATGGGTGCATGAATGGGAAGGAAGAGAGAGGAAATAAACCAATAAGAATGTCAGAATGAACTGTGAGCACTACGAAATCAAGATTGTGCTTCCCGGGTGCTTCAGATGAGTTCAGGTATCTAGATAGAGAGAAGGATTATCTGATGTGATAAGAAGAACTGGCAGATATGATGCCAAAACTATTCCAGTAGTCTTCAAAGAAGTGTGGAGAAATGCTAATGACGATTTTTCAATCTAGTTGAAAAGATGCACTCCATAGAGTACAGAATAGTGAGTTAGAAAAGCTTGGAATAGATTTGAATTACTTATTTAAATAGACCTTACTTACTCTTCTGTAAATTAAGAAGAAAAATGTGAATCTGTTTTCTCCATATACTTTACTTCTTGGCATTTCTGTGCTCCCAGTTTATATCTACCACTCTATACATTGATTTATTCGCTATGAAGAAGTATCACCCATCTACTACATGATGTAAGGAAATCAGTTTATTTGCCCTATCTTATCTCTCTACTAGTGCCTTTTATTTCTTAACTTTGTTCTATTGTTCTTTATGCCTTGTCAAGATTTAGTATATTTATAGCCCTCTCTGCAACCAAAATTCCTATAGTTGCTTAGTCATTAGTCTATTTTTAAATAAGTTCTTCCCCTTTATCCATTGTTCTAATCATTGCAGAGTTATTTCAAGGCTCATGTCTGGTGTCTTCTTTTAGCAGGCCTGTGGGAGCTGTATTTCCTATTATCTTGCGTGTGTTCCCAGTGTGTCTGTTAGGCTTGTTCTTGAATTATAGTTTGGCTCTTGTACAATTAGTCAGTCAGATTCTTCTTCTCTGATGGTTCTGTATGATTTTTGTACTTAATTCTGCCACTGAATGTTGTCTTCCAGATAGTTAGAGCCAGCCTGAACATTTCTCACAGCCTAGGAGACTTGTTTCAACGGTCTAGGAGTCCATGTAAAATGCATCTTTTATTTCGAAAGACTAGTTACTTTACAAGGATATATCCTGATCAACATGTATCATTTTTTAGCATACCATCTTACCCTTTAAGTCTAGATTAATCACCTTTTATATGTCAGGAAAGCTTTCTTGGAAACATATTTCTGTTCTTTTACCAGGAGCAGAGATTATGCATATGCTAGACCTTGTTTTGCTCTTCCATGCCTACCATATCTTCTCTGGTAAAATTTACTTCTTTATTTTATACTTAATTTCCTCCCAAATTTAAGCATATCTTCTATTTTCAACCATGTTTATCCCTCTTAATGTATATGATGCAATTATTTTGTCTTATTTATTTTGCCGTTCATGACTTCATTTTCATACATCCCTTGCTTGTTTTGTGTTGTCTCCCATAATCCTTTGTTGGCCATTTTCCTCCATTTGTACCTATTTTGCATTAGCGTCCCATAGTCTGTCTTCAGTTACTACTTGAAGTTACATTCGGAGTTGTTCATGAGCCCCATTCTGTGTGGAAACATTGTTTGAAGGTGTGGCAGAGACTGAGTGACATACTGGTGAGAAGTAGAGAGTTCATAATTTGGTCCTCACTTTGTCTGTATAAACTGTTCCGAGCCCTGATCCCTATAATGATTCTGCATCTACCCAGCAAGAAGTTTGCTTGCTCATAGGTAAGTGCTTCATGTGTGGTACAGGTGTGTGTATGTGTGTACTTTTGGGGGTTACGTTGCTTCATTTCCCAGTCTCTACGTCCTCTGCCATTGTGTGTTGTTCAGATGACAGGATGTTCTCACCATGAACCATACTGAAACTGATTTGAGTTAAAAGTAAAGATGGTGTTTTCCTCACAGGCCATGCCACCTACTTTCTCAAATTTTATTCTTGGCCAGAATCCCAGAGCAGCGGGTGTTCTTAGTGATTTCTTCATCCTGATCTTAGTTTCACTGTGTTTGGAATAAAATGTTACTTTGGGGAATCAGGGTTATAAAGGCATTCCAGTTCCAGCAAGGAGCAAATTTCAAGGCTGTGGGTGTAGCTCAGTGGTGCATCACTTGCTCAGCATATGCAAGGCCTTGACTTGGATCCCCAGCACTAAAATAGCAGGTACAAAACGACAATTTTAGTTTTTAGAACTAATTTGCCTTACTGTTTTGGGCTAGTGTCAGAGAGGAGAAAAGAGTGAGGATGTGCTGACCCTGACATAAGAAACTGAAAGATCTCTAGAATGCATTATTAAGTGGATATTTTAAGAGCAATTAGCAGCAATAGCAGATATATACAGGTTGAGTTCACAAGGAAGAAATTGTGCTAAACTATTCTCATGAGCTTTTATAAAAAGTTTAATGAACTGGCAGACCAGGAAATGATTTTATCAAAACATTTAACTAACTTTTTTATTATGTGCCCACGATGAATAGAAAGTAGTTTAAAAAGAGTACAATTGGGCTGATGGAGTCAGTTGACCAACTGCAGTCAAATAGAATTCATTGATGGATTGACATCTACCTGAAAAAAAGGTCTCCAAGGATAATTCATAGGGCTTTCTTTTTGACCTTTTCCACTCAAATCCTGTCATCAGTGACTCAAATGAAGACATATAAGGTAGAATATTCAAATTTATAATCTAGTATTAATGAAGTTTGGTTGGCAGAGGAGTGTTATCTGAATTAGGATTCAAGCAGGATTTTTCAAGTTTGAAAAGACAAAGTGAAATTAAAAGATTAACATTTGCTAAGTTGAATATAAGTTCTCATACACAGGTACCACAGTTAGCTGTGGTATGTAGAAGCTTATCAACAACTGCCCAGGATGAACCTAAACCTACCTGGGGTGGACTCCTTCAAACACCCAGTTCGATTTGGTCTAAGTTAAGAGTGACCTATAAAAGTGAAATCAAGGTCCTTCATTCTGCACTGGTTGACTCTTGTCACATATACTGCTGCCACTTGCTTACTACCATAGAGGAGGGACAAATGTTTGAAAGAGAATTATTTTTGCTATTTTTCGGTATCTGAAAACTACCATGGGTGTCTTACGGAAAATGAAGTAGACTCTTCAGGTCTCAACCTTTTGTTTTGGTGGTCAGGAGGAAGTACGGGATGGTTTGCAGACAGGGAAGAATGAGAATAGATTGGTAGAAATTGTTCAAGTGCATGTCAAAATAATGACCATTTACCTACCCAAACAGTGCTGAAAATAAAATTTTCAGAAAAGAACATAGAGGATATCCTACAACTCCTCTGAGAAGATAATGGTCTCAGTACTTCTTATCCATTCCCCAGGGTCAGTCTATGTAAGTAACCAATAAGAAGCAGATTATGAAAATTTGAAAACTAAACTATCAGATGCGCAATAATGATCCATAATGTGAAGGTCCTGTACTTGGTCTACACTGCTATGACCTGCGAGATGAACAATGAGACTCACAAGAAAAGAAATTAAAATGCATTGAAGTGAAATATTGAAGTTTAACAATAGCTTAGTTTTCATTTCAAAAGGCTTCGTATGCCTTATTTACTTTACAAAGATTGAATGAGTCAGCAAGAGCTTTTTAAAATAAGATAAGTGGGAACACAGAGATAGCTCAGGGGTTTAAGCACCAGTTTGGCAAGTGCAAGGATCGGGTTCGATCCCTGGTACTGCATCCCCCACCCCCACACCCTGAGCCAGCTGCAGAAACCTGACATGGTGCTGTATTCTTTTAATCCCTGCACCAAATACATAAATAAATAAAATAACATTGGTGACTTAAAAATTTATTTCTAATTAGTACTGTGGCCAAGAATTAAGTACAATGTTAGGAGAAAGATAGTAGATAAAGAGAAGGATGGAAGAGATGAAAATAAAACCTCAAACTGTAGGTTTTAGAGGATACTACATGTGTTTTGGAACTGTTTTCTCTGAAAGTTCCACTAAAATGAGAGTAAATTAATAAATAGAAAGCCACAAATACCAGCAGAGCTGGGGAAGAAATGTCAGATGAGAGATGTTAGCATTGCCTTAGGAAGTTGAATGCGAACTGAGAGGATAAGAACCGATTTTTCACCAAGTGCACAATTAACATATATCAAAAACTGAACCTGCCACTCTCACGACAGCAGTCCATGCTGAATATTTAGTGGTTTATTATACCAAATCATGTCTTTTCAGGAAAAAAAAATAACCAAGATAAGTCACTGGAAGACATTTAGTTTGAATTGTGTGCTCATACTTTTTTCCTTAGAAACCAAAAAGTGGAGCAAGAGGTGTACTTTGTGAATTTTAATTTAAAGAAGGCAACTGGGGTTGAAATCCTGAGGGCAGTTGTATCTATTAATGAGCCTTATTGCATTTCCTGGTGTTCTAAGAAAAAGAGACACTGCCTTGAATATATGAATGCGCTTGGAAAGCACACTTAGCTCGTAGTGTTGAGTTCCCGTACAGGAATGCTTCATTTTTCGATCTTTTAAGTGCTTGGCCTTATTTGAACATTTAGCAGTGCCCTTTCCCCAGACCTATACTGTGCTGTATGATTTTGTTTGCTATAGGATTTTAAAATTGTTTTCATGTGAAATACTCTGATTTAAACATACATGTAACTTATGTAGCTGTTAAGAATAACAGTCTGATTTAATAGCTGATGTATTTTCAAAGTAAAATAACTTGAGTTGCTGAAGTGGATTAAAGTAGAACTGTGTAAAAACTCTGAGGCAAGACATGCTATGTGGAAGAGAACGAGGCACTGTGGTCTGACTAGGGATGCTGGCTACAAGTCTGGCATGGAAGAGTCAAGACCAGAGCTCAGTGTCCAGAGAGAAAAGTTGTTACATCCCAACTTCTGAGAATACCTCCCCATAGGGCTTGCTTGCAGCTACTGATCATAAATCTTAGTCCCCCAGTCAAGAAATGTAGCAGAGGTACACCGGAACACAAACATATTCACTCTTACCAAGTAGAGCTGGGATGCAGAGACCACTAACACAAATTTCAGTATGAAAGAGAAAACCAAAGATTATAAGAAAAATAGAGAGAAAATAGCAATAAAAAGGAGCAATTCATCTTGCGAATAGAAGAAGAGATAATCTAGGGAATAATAGAGAATTTTAAAAGGGAAAGTTGGCTTCTACTCTAGCTTTTTATTACAGTTATATACACCTTTTCCATAAAACAAGAGCAGGATGCTATATAATGTACAATCAAAGAACAAGCATTTGAAATTAACTTTAGCAAAGTAAAAATTTAATAGAGAAGTAGGAAAATAAACTGGAGAAAATTATCCAGTAAGTAGAGCACAATGAGAAAAGAAGCATGTCGAGGTAGAGGGAAGAGACTTTGGATTACACGCACACAACGCAGAGTTGCAGTCAGGCATGGAGAACAGGGAAGAGAGGGCACCAACAAAGGAGGCGCACAGGCATTTTTACAAACTAAAAGTCCTCAATTCCCAGATGGCAGGCATTCTCTGTGTCCATACAAAGGCATATCAACACAGAAATTTCAGGGAACCATGGATAAAATGATGATTTTAAAAAGCCTATGAGGAAAATAAATGTTACCTACAAAGAAATAATGAAGTGTGGCATCACCCTTTGCAAGTCCATTAGATGTTGGAAATGAATAGAGAGATACGTCTCATAAATCTGGGAAATGAATGACTTTCAACTTATGCATAACCAAGTATCACACAAGTGGAGATGCAAACTAATCGTTTTCAAAGCTTCAAGTGTACAGAAATGTCCTCTGTCTCAAGTCATGTCCTAGGAAAATGGCAGGTGTATTCTATTACAAGAGAAGAGAACATAAAAAAGAAATTCAAAGAAAGAAATCTCTGCAAGAATCAGAGACATATGGGCTACTTGACAGATAATTTATAACAGTTGTTATAAAATAGCTTGGGGTGCTTCAAGAAAACTATTTAATATTAAATATTGATCAAAATTATCAATTTAACAGAGATTGAAATTTCTAAATGGAACAGAAATTCTGAAACTGAAGGATAAAATGAATAGAATGCAAAATGAAATAGAGATCGGTCACAGCAGAGTTGAAGCAGAAGAGAGAATCTGTGTATTAGAAGATAGGTTATTTAAAAATATATTGTCAGTAGAGGAAAAGATTAAAGACAGAAGTAGTGAGGAAAGCTTGCGGGTTTTGTGGAGCAGCATCAAAAGAGCAAGCAGTAGAGTTACAGGAGTTTTAAAAGGAGAAGAAAACAGCAGGGTGAGCAGGTTATTTTAAATAAAAGAAATGGTAACAGAAAACTTTCCGAATATAGGGAAAGATATTAATATCCAATTAAATCTGACTAAAGTCTTCCAATCAGACTGGTATTAGAATTCTCAGCAAGGACTGTATAGACAGAAGAGAATAAGATGATATTTTCCCTGTGCTGAAGAAAAAATATCCAACCAACCAAAAATACTGCATAAAGCAAAACCTTCCTTCGAAAAGGAAGAAGAGATAATTCTTTCCCAGACAACCAACAGAGGAAGTAGTTCATCGCACTTCACCCATATTATAGGCAATGCGAATTGGAGTTCTTCAAGCTGAAGGAAAAGAACACCACTTAGTACCTAAAACACGGATAAAAGGAGGTACACAGTCAAATTTAAAATATTATGCTAGTGGGATGATAGCATGTAGAACACACACTGAGTACGAGTTAAGAGACTATTAGAATGAATACTTACAACACTTTGTTAAGCAATAAACAATACAAATTGTGAAACCTAAAAAACTATGCAGCGAAAGTATAGAGAAAGCAGCACGTTA
The DNA here is from genome assembly GCF_000260255.1 of Octodon degus. Lineage (NCBI taxonomy): Eukaryota > Metazoa > Chordata > Mammalia > Rodentia > Octodontidae > Octodon > Octodon degus. The sequence goes on from NW_004524825.1 coordinate 453,425, forward strand.
TGACTGCAGGATGTTTTATGTAAGCCTCACGGTAGTCAGGAGGGAAACATCAAGAATGAAAAGACGCACAGAATGGGAGACAGTGTTTGCGAACCTTATGCTGGTAAGAGAGTGAGGTCCAACTTGCACAAGGAGCCCCGATGACTCAATAGCGAGCAAACAAGGGACATATTGAAAGTGAGCAGAGCTTCTGAATGGATGTTTCTTGAAAGGACAGTACAGAAGAAGAAAAGCTCAGCAGCATCAGCCCTCAGGGATGCGCAGGTTAAAAGCACAAGAAGATAAGCATTTCACGCACATTATCATGGCTATTGTAAAAATGACGAAAGACAGCCAGGATTTCTGATGGTGTGTAGAGAAAAGAGCCCTTACATACCACTGATGAAGAAAGGTAAATTAGTACAGCCATTGTGGAAAACAACATGGAATTTCTTCAGAGAGTTAAAAATAGAACTACCACATGATGATCCAGTAGCCCTACCACTGGATGTGTATCCAAAAGAAAGCAAATCACTGTGTCAAGGGATGTTTGCACCTTCATGTTGAGGTCAGCAGTATTTGCACAAACCAGTATATTGAATCAACATAAATGTCCATGGGTGGAGGAAAGGATAACAAAAAGTAGTCACATTTTAATGGAATACTATTCACCCATGAAAAAGAAAGGAGACTGCTGCCTCTGCCCCTCCCTTTTTTTTTCTTTTTCAAAGTTTTATTGATAAACATATAGCAATGAGACAGTTTCAAATCAAATCGAAAGTACAGTTTCAACAAATAATACACTGCATATATTCTTCTT